>NW_004955411.1:25918902-25964391 GCF_000276665.1 Chinchilla lanigera
TTTTCCTGTTGTTCAGGTTTGCCCCTGGGTGACCTCTGAGTAGCGCTACTTAGACTCGGGTTTTCCAGCAGTTTTTGATTTATATCTAGTTTTCCTCGTTCTCAGACACGGGCACTTGTGTCATTTGATGGCCGACCATCTGATCCAGTGTCCCCTTGCAGTTCAGGGCATGTGCACGACCTGACTCGGGTTGCACTGGTGTGGCAATCCTGGTCCGTTGACCTATGCCCTCAGGTAATTTAGGGTACTGCATAATTCAGACCCAAACTGCAGGATCTACAGTTTGTGAACCACCTGAATCTATGTCTCCAGTCAGATCATAATACACACAGGAACCAGATGCAGCCCAGATGGGTATCGGTTACAGACTTTCCCCACCTTCGACTGGCTAGGGGATCTGGGCAAAGGCAAAGCTCAGACTTGAACTGCGGGTCAACACCTTTTGGAGCATTCCCTCACTTGGTGCAAGGCGTGCAGGGTTGAGTCTGTTCGCCCCGCCCACAGCAAGACAGACTTTTGTTCACTGTGTTCCCTGTGTTGTGTTACAGAACACTGGAACTTACTCCTCCCACCCAACTGTAATTTTACACTTATTAACCAACCTCTTCCTATGCTCTCTTCCTTCAACCTCTCTTGGCCTCTGGTAATGTTATTCTACTCTCCGTTCCTATGAGATCAGCTTTTCTGCTTCCACATATGACTGAGATTGTACAATACCTGTCTTTCTGTGCCTGACTTACTTTGTTTAACATAGTATCGTACAGGCTCATCCATGTTCTTTTAAATGAGAAGATGTTATTCCTTTCTGTTACTGAGTATTCTACTGTGTATATATACATCACATTTTAAAATTTATTCATGTGTTGATGGACACTTTGTTTAATTCCATATCTTGGCTATTGTGAGTACTACTACAAGAGTTATGGGAGCGTAGGTGTCTCTCAATATAGTGATTTTATTTCCTTTGGTTTTATGCCTAGAAGTAGGATAACTAGATTATATAGTATTTTTATGTTTACTTTTTAAAGAAACCTCTAAACTGTTTCTGTAATGAGTGCTAATTTACAGTACCACAAACAACATAAAGAGTTTATCTTTCTTTGCATCCTCACCGTCATTTGTTAGCGTTTGTTTGCTAACAGTTATTCTAACTGGGGTAAGATGTATCTATTGTGACTTTGTCTTTTCCATTTTCCAGTCATTAGTCATGCTGAGTACTTTTTCATGTACTATACCTGTTGCTTACTTATAGATGTTTTGTTGAGAAATGTCTACTCAAATTACTTGTTCATTTCTAAATGAGATTTTGGCTTTTTGCAGTTGATTTGTCTGAGTTCCTCATATGTTCTAGATAATAATCCACTGGCAGCTGGATAATTTGCAAATGTTTTCTCCTAAACAAGTTTTATTGTTACTCTGTTGACTTGTTTCCTTTTCAGCACAGACACTTTTAGTTTGACATAGTAAGTATTCTATTTAAATGAAAGATACAGCTCTAATTTTAGGTGCATTGAGTTGCATTTGTAGAAGTTATTTTTACATAGAAAGTATATATTAGAATCACAAAATAAAATAATTCAGATTCATTAATGCTTAGATTGGAGTCACTGTGTTGTGTCTGTCTTCCAGAATATCTTTAGCTCGCTGCCTATAAATCCAAATTTAATCATTTTAAAATATGAATATTATATTTCTTTTACTTCTGGGGTATAGTTGGGTAGCCAAGGCTGCTGTGAAATGTTCAACTTTAAGAATGGGAACAAATCATGAAAAAGAAGTATAAAATGCATTGTTAATTTCCCATGGAAAGAGCCTGATAGTTCATGTAATTTTGTTCTTGTAGTACAAAAAAAATGGAGTCTGTCTAGTTTGACCATCCAACACTAAAGCACCATTTTTCCTAATCATTCAGCACAAGTGTTTTCCCATGTGGGGTCACATGGCCATCATGCTGTCCTCCCCACACATAGCAGAATGCTCCATGAGGAACCTGCCTTCAGGTCCAGTGTGGAAAACAGCCAGTCACAAAAGTCTCAAACTTCTGCACAGGCATGATTACTGATGGACTGAAGTCCTGCAAATAAAAAGCAGTGGCAGGCAAGGGAAAAAGACAATCCTGCTACCCATAAAAAACGACACAATTTCCCTTGATTTTTTTTCTCCCCATATTAGTATTCAGGAGTTAGCACGTTTCTATATGTCTTTTGTGCTTAGAAATGTGAGGATAATGCTAGTCAGCTGCTGTCTGCAAATCTTGGCACTTCCATCTCGAAAAACGCTCCAACTTCTCTTTTGCAAGCTCCCTCAAAGTTAACTTACCATAAAAAATAACTTTTACTCACACCGGGTCTTTCATGCTCAAAATGTCTTCAACATTGTGTCTAAAACATTGTGAGTGTTTAAAAAAGTTACGCTTTTCTCGTTTTTATTTCTTACAGTTTTGAGTTGACCTTTAAGAAACATTTTCTGGTTTTTTTTTTCTTGTTTGTTCTAACCTGAACATTAAAAAATACTGACTTAGCCACACATCATACTTGACAGATTTTCTAATAAAATTATATCTATCGTGGGACTTTGAAAAATTAAGTAACTAAAGATGAGAACACATGAGTACATTTATTATGTCTCTGATTCTTTCATTTTGTGTTACTGTTCTCTCCAGTAAATCTGTACAACAGAGTTATGCATGCCCTTAAATGTGAGTGTTAGAAGCCAGATCAAGCCAAGATACATTAATTTAATGCCTACTACATACAGTCACTATGATTTATCTATTAATTACTGAGATAGTATTTCCCTTTTGTAGATGAGGAAACTGACTGACACTGAGAAAGTGTAAGCAACTTTCTCAAATTTGTGCTCTTTGGTTTAAATCAAAGTCCAGGCATTTTTCACTGCCTCCTGCTCTGAGTCTTTTAGCATTTCATGTACATCGATTTTATCCTCCCTTTTAGAGACTGCAAGTTCATAGAATTATCAAACTACTTATAACACAAGAATAGTACAATCAACTTACTAAGTAGTGAGATGAGAGGTATAAAGAATGCACTGGATTTGGGGGAATGGGGGAATGCCTAACCCCTGCATCAAAATTTTCTGGTCTTAGATATGGTAGATTTTAGTCTCAGAAGGAAGTTCCAGAATCAGATCTGAGCTAGTATCTTTCCTGTGCCACCTACTTTTTAGCTTGCAAATTTACGTAAAGTACTACGTCTATTTGACTTTTGGTTATATCAGTCAACAAGCAGAAGAGAGCAAAGTTAAATAAAGCAACAGGATAATGTTAAAAATATATAGTGACTGGTACAGAACAGGACACTAGATGATCAGAATTGGCCGAAATCATCATTATGGCTGTGTGTGTATTGTATACAAACCACTCTTCTCACTTCACCTACAGGCCTCTGGCCTGCCTTCCCAGTTGGTGGTAATGTTTAAAAAGAGGTAACGTTGACATTTAGATAGATCATATTCTGGGGCTGCAGTTATTATAGCCTAAAAAGGTGGAGAAGAGACACCATTGGGAGATGTTCTACTTTTAAACCATAAAATTACACTCTACAACTCAGAGTAGTATGTTTGATATAGTCATAAAATGTATTCTGACATTTTCTTATGTACTCTATGTGAGATTAAATTTGGGTGGCTCTTACTCAGACACAGGATAAAGAATCTTTACAGACCCATGGGAGGTACATTGATTTATCAGTGAAGATTTAATGATGGTAGAGAAATCATGTTAGATATCTGTTCAGTGACCAATAGTGCACATTATGGCCCTTCATCCTGTGTCCAACTGAGAGTTACCAACAAATCCTCGTATCATTCTTTAACTTAGTCTCCCATATTTTGTTAAAGAATGCTGCTTCATTCAGATTGAGGGTCTAGTTCACAAGAACCATCCACTAGAACCAGGCCAGGCATTAGAACCTGGTATGATTTTACCAGCATGAGTTCTAGAGCACCTCAAAGGGTCTGGCCAATGCCACACAAGGGATAGAGGATCAAAAAATGGCTTGAAGGTGAGAAACAAGAACCAGAACTCACATAGGTTCAGATTAGGCTTTGGGGTACCCTACTTTGGTGGAAATCCCAGCCCTGGTTGGTCCTAAATCTTAGAGAAAGCCATAGATATTGTATTAGTCAATGCTCATGAGAGAAACAAAACAAGAGCTAGAAGAAGATCAAGATCAAGAGGTAGACCCAGATCCAGATAGCTAGATGATATAGATATAGATATAGGTACAGATACAGCTGCAGATACATATATAGATATAGGTAGAAAAAGGTAACATTATGTAAATTGGCATGCATGATTGTGGAAGCTAAGAAGTCTCACAATGGGTCCTATCCAAGCTAGAGATCGTAGTTCATTCTATATCTGATAAGCAGGGATCTATGATTTCTAGAGAAGGAGAAAACAAATGTCCTAGGTCCAAAAAAGAATATGAGTTTGCCTTTCATCCACCTTCTTCTGCTATCTGACCCTCAGCAGATTGAATGATGCCTTTCCACTTTGGGCACAGTGGATCTTCTTTACCAGTCTATTATTTCAAACATTAATCTTCCAACCCCTTCTCACTGATGCTCCTAGTAAGAATGATTCGCCAACTCTCTGAGCATTTCTTAACCCAGTGAAGTTGGCCCAGAAAGGTTAACATCTGAGAAATTATCTAAGAAGTCATTCTCAAAGTGCAGTAACCCCTGAGTTTGGGACCTCATACAGGAGCTTGGGACGAAGGACAGTACCACATATATAACTGATTTTCTTGTCAGCCCTGGAAATGAGAATCAATAAGAGTTCAACACAAATTGGCTACTATTATTATTACCAGCCTGTGATCACTACATCAACATCAATGTATTTTCCATGGGAAATGCTAAGACACATTCCAACGATTAAAAAGTGAGGTGCTTAATCACATGACTTTAAAGAACAGTTAAGGGTTTAGTTTTTAAAATTATGAATAGAACCTTTGTATTACTCATCAGGACAAAAGGAATTGATGAAAAAACAACAAAAATTAAATCTTGGTGGCCAGAAGGTGGAGCTCTGAACAGTTAAAGGCTTAGAAAGCTGTATCCCAAGGGGTAATGGGAAATTGGAGAAAAGTTTCAATTCTTACTCCTCACCGGGGTTAGGAGCAGCTACTTCTGCAACTATGAGGGCAGACAGGACTGAAAACAGAGGATTGGCTGACAGCTAATTCCCTATTCCAGAAAGGTGACTGCTTAATGTACTGAATACTTTTCTCACTATGTCTAACAGAAAACTGGGAGATTATTTCTGGAGAGCTGGTCTTTGGTCATTATAATAGTGTACACTTAAATAATGACACCCTGTTCCCCTCTCCGCTACCCGTACCCCTGACCCAGCAGAGGGACCTATGCACTTTCCAGAACTTTGAGAAACAAGACTCACAACTTTCCAATGAAGATTTTGGAAGAATTTTTACTGGGAAATTTGAGAAATGGTATAGTACTAACTATTGCAGAGTTTTCTTGTGGTCTCTCAATATCCATTTTTTCCTTCATGTACAATAATGTAGTTCACATTAGGCATGTAGTTATACATATATTGTGAAGAAAAAAGATATTTCCCAGCATCCCTTGCATAAGATGTGCAATGGAATACAAGCAAAGATTGTGTCAGATATTTATTTCCTTTCTTCTTTCCTCTCTTCTGATTGCCTAGAATGGAGACCTGCTGAGAGTCTTCTTCAACCAATCTGTAGCACCTTACAGATGGCAGAACAAGATAGATGGTGTCCGGGTCTTGGTCACTCTAAAGTGCTATATTAGTCCAGATTCATATCAGATATAAATAAACTTCCTTTTATCTGTTTTAACTCTGTCACATACAGTTGAACATGTACTTTATAAGTACTGCATGCTAACCAATTGTACTACTAGAGCTCCAGGAATTTGTAATTTAACTAATACAAAAATGAAAGATCTTTTTCCAGTAAAATGGAATAGCCCAATAACCATGCAGCAAAGCACATACACAGCCTTGCTCAATCACATGAATTTCTGAAACAGCTTTTTAGTGCCTCCAAGGATTACCTTAAAGTTCAGAGGACAACCAGGAATCACCATAAATCTGAGGGATCCTTGAATAATCATAAAACGCAAAGACAATGACAACAATAATGATAACAAGAAAGTACCTTGGGGAAAATAGAAATTATGAAAGTATTCTGAAATATTTTTCAATCCAAGTGTGATTAGGTCTTCAGGAAAGTGAAATAAAAATATTGCATCCAAGAAACAAAAGGATATCACAAAGAATGGAACAAAGGCAGTCATTGATTTTTAAAATTAAAAATAGGATTGCAGAAATAAAATATTCAAGGAGAGTCAGAGGATAAAGTTGAAAAATATCTCCCAGAAAGTAAACCAAAAGGCAAAGACGTAATAATTAAGAGAAAAATAGTTTCAGTCTATGAGTTTTAACATCTAAATAATGGGCATTACAGAGAATGAATAAAACTGTATGTGTAAAACCTCCTAAGAAATCATTGAAGACATTCTCTTAGAATTGAAATATATGTTGCCAAATTGAAAAAGTCCAGTGTGTGTTAACATAATAAATTAACAGAGACCCACAGCAATCCATATCACTGAGAAACTGTAGGACACAGGAGAACAGGTCCTAAGAACAGCTATGGTGTGTCAGGGAGTAACAGAAAAAAGCATCAGGAATCAGAAACTCACAAGGCATCTCAACAGCAGTACCAGAGATGAGAGTCCGGCCTCTAAAGCTCTGATGGCAAATAATTTCCAATATAAAATTCAACGCCAAGGTAAACTACTCAGATGTGAACATAGAATAAAAATATTTTAAGACAATTAAGGACTCAAAAAGTTTCCCCTATTCAGCCTTTCTCATAAAGTTATCAAAGGGTGTCTTTTACTCAAGAAAATGGGCCAAGAAGGAGGAAGACACAGATTTAGAAAATGATACAGCCACTTCCAAAGAGATGTGGAAGCAATCCTTAGAATGGTACATTTCTTGCATCAGGTTTCCTAGAAGCAGAACTCAAAACAGGAATTCATGTTCTCTTGTCCTATTGAGAGAGCACGTTCTGGAGAAAGTGTGAGAGGGAAAGCACGGAGGAAAGGGCAGAAAGCAAACAAGATGTTGGGGGACAGCTCAGCCTGCTTACAAGGTACACTGTGGGATGCAGATTGTACTGCAGAGATAACCCCAAGTAGAAGAAGCTACAGCAGCCACTTGTATGGTCATAGCGTCAATCCACCACTGACTGTGGTGTGACCTCCAGGTTGAGGTGGCTCCCACTTGACTGAGGGTCGTTCCCTGAAGAAGGAGGCACCCTTGAGGCATTAGAATTCCCAGCAGCTGGGGACTGGCTCCAGTCTCGTTAGGGAATCTGGGCAGCACACCAATAACAGTGGCAAGAAACAGACAAGTATGCAACAGGCATTAAGGGCAAGACATGCAGACTGGAGCAGGTTCAAAGCTGTGGAAAATATGTCCTCATGATAACCAAGCTGAAAGGATTCTTCATATGTCTGAATTTATTCAGAGGAGATGTATATAACTCAGAGAGTGCAGGGATAAATTCATGTTAGGTACGCTTCCACATAAACATAAAACAAGGTGGACAATAAAAGTCACTGGCAGAGAAAATAATCAAAGGATAGTGTAAGTTTTAACCATGAAAATATTTTATTTTATTTATTTTGAGGGGGTACCAAGAATCAAACTCAGGACCTCACATTTGCCAGACAGATGCTGCCATGAAAGCATTTCAGATGGTTGTAATAAGGAACAACTAGATGCTTATCTAATCAAAAGGATGAAACAACTCCAGGAAGAGAGTGAGGGTGGGAGGTGGGAGAGTAGGAGAGGCCCTGTGCTTGCCCACTGGTGAGCCCGGCAGTTGTCCTCTCTGGTTATCAGCAGTGAGTCAACTTCACTAGTGCTTCCTTTCCCCCAGGGTCCAGCATGACTCGTGTGGGACTCCACTAGGCAGCTGGCATGGAGCAGAGTCAGCCTCCCCTGGCAACACCACTCTTCCATGCACGAAAGCCCCATTAGCACATTCCCCCTCCTGAAATCCCATGCAAAGAAAACAACGGGGCTACAGAAGTGTTCCTATCCTGAGCGCCATAATCCTTGACTTGTCTGGCCATGTCTGGCCCAAGCATTGCTCTCCATGTGACACCAGAGACTGGAGTCAGGTAAACCTGACAGTCCTTCTGCCTGAGTTCCAGCCTGTGCCCCTTGATGACTGTGGCACTGCCCGAGCTCTTTTCCCAATAGTTACATTGTCATTAGTCCATACATAATGCCTACAGCCAAAAAGTCAAAACGTGAGAGCACAAGTAAGTGTGCATGGCTAGTTAGAGGCACTGAAATAACCACCAAGAGAACCAGTTAGTGTGGCTGATAAGAAGAAAGCGGGAAGCTAGGATGAGGGAGTGATATTTTCCATAGCAAATAATGTAGAATTATTGTACATCTATAACTTTAATAGGATAAAATATTTTTCCAAGGACTAAGCAAGTTTTTTTTACTATTTTTCCTTATGGAATACCTGATAAGTAGACCAATAACCAATGCTGGCAGGTTGTGGGGAGAGAGAAACACTTCTTTATTGTTGGTGGTACTATAAACTGATACAACTACTGTGAAAGTCAGTATGGAAATTCTTCAAAAAAGTAAAAATAGAAATTCCATTAGACCCAGGTATTCTCCCTCTAGGTGTCTTCCCAAAAGACTTAAACACACTATACCACAGTAATACATGCATATTCCTGTTTATAGCAGCATAATACACAATAGGTAAATCTTGGAAACAGCCTATATGCCCATCAACAGATGAATGGATAAAGAAGACTTGGTATTTATACACAGTGGAATACTACTCTGTCATGAAGAAGGATAAACTTGAGTCATTTGTAGGAAAATGGATGTTTCTTGAGGCCATAATATTAAGTGAAGCAACTCAGACACACAAGTTTAAATGTCACATGTTTCTTCTTATGTGAAAAAAAATATATGTATTATATATCACAAATTATATTATATATACAAAATAAAATATGTAATAAAGTAAAAGAATAATATATTACAAAATATGTGATAATATATTACAAAATAATTATATTATTGAATAATAATATATAGTATTTTATAAAATAAAAGACATATAATAGGAAAAAATAGAAAAAGAAAAAAATGTATTGCAGTCCAGCATGGACACTGTATCTAAAAGCATACCTTGACAGTACAATTGTTTTACCTATTTTATGCATTCTTTGGCCTATTAGTCTGGTTTTTAACCTGTGTATATGATAATTTATAAATTCTATAACTAAGTGAATTTGATGGTAGAAACATAAAAGGGGTGGAGGGAAGGAGATAAATTGAAATGTCTTATGTACCTGTACCAATTCCTTACAGTGAATGTAATCATTATGTACTGCACATATGTGCTAATAAAAGCAAAAAAAAAATGAAAAAAGTATACCTGGTAAGTAGAAAATTTCTAAGGGTGGAACAATTGGTATAATACTTTCTAAACTGATATGGCTCTAGCACCTTGCAAAACTTAGTTCTTTAAATGATTACTTATTAACATCTACAAATGAGCAAATGTTGCTATTTGATAAATTATTATTTTACCTTAAAGTAAACAAATTTCTAGCATACAGGATCTATTAAAGTGTACTGGGAACACATTTATTTAATGAGCACTTGCTCTTGTCTCAGGCATTGTGCTAAATGTCTTTACATGTGCTTGCTTATTTATCTGGATTCTGAAAAGACCTAATGCTTTAATTCTGATTCAACCTCACAGCTCATTCATTCAAAAGAAATTCAGTGAGTGTCTACTCTGTGTCAGGCACTTCTGGTTGGTGGGGGGATGTACAAAATATACGTGGTTCCTGACCTCATTAGGGAGATTTTACAGTACTTAGGAAGAAAAAGAGAATGAATATACTTGGCCAATCCATTGCCACCAATCATTCTGCATTTCATTTATGGAGTCTGTTTCTGTTTGTTAGAAAGTAGCTTTTATATTGATTTTTTTCAATTGCCACATGATTTGCTACAATCCAGCTCAGTGTAGGTGCGTTAAAGCCCAACACTATTTTCTTAATTGGAGAAGTGTGCACATTTATATCCTACGTCCAGAGCTACAGGAGCAAGGGGGGTCTCTGCAATTTCAGCTATGTTTTTTGGTAAGGCCTTTGAAATACAGAAATCACTGCTCAAAGAGACTGAATTGATTTTACTATGGGAGCTCACAAAGGCAACAGGACTTTTCCAGTGGGCCCAAGTGATGGGTCTTTGTTCAGTTTTTCCTCCTACTTGGGTGTTAGCTTAATAATCGCTTATGACATAAACTCAGTTTACATCAAACTCATAAAACCTAAGGAAAGGCTTGGACTTGGAATTTTAAAGCATCAATATTTCTTTTTCTTTATTAAAGTTTAGTTGATTTTACCTATAAAGTTACATGTGCTCATTAGAGTGTTTTTCATTATAGCAAGAAAATACTGACCTTTAAAAAAAAAAATCAGCCATATTCTCTCACCCCCAAAATATACACGTTGATATATTTTCTCACAGGATTTAAAAGAAGCCTTTCTCATAATTCTTAAACAAGTCATGGAAAAGTGGCCTGGTGGGAAGCCATTGGTGTGAAAACCTGCAGGTATATATGGGGTTGCTTTTCCAGGCCGCAGCTCCCACGCAGTTGATTTCTAGAAAGCAGTGCAGGTTCCTCAGGCACTGTTGGAGACTGCGGACCACTGTGAGCATCCCGCTGGCAGCCTCCTTTTGGATACAATTACTAGAGAGAAAGTGGGTGAAATAATACAGGTGGCCTCACTGTACATGTGGCTGGATTCTCGTGCCCTGGTCCATGACTCATTATTCACTAAAGGTGAAGAATCTTTTTTTCTCTGTCCTTGTTTACTCACAGCATAGGGAATGCGCCCTCCCCTTATCCCGCTCTCCTATTACAAAGACCAGGTGCACGGTAACAACATCAGGGACACCAGGATGCCTCCAAGTGTGAGAATGGCAGCTGGACCATAACTGATAGTAGAAAGAGATGCACTAAAACATGAGGAAGAAGTCTCCCAAAATGCCATAGTCATACTTAGTGGAAAGTCACCACCGTTTAGCCCCAGTGCAGCCATAAAACCTGGCCCCGTTCTTTTGTGAGTGGATCAGTCTGACGTTCTCCATCAGACTGGAGCCTCCTCTGCTGCTCTCCTCCTCAGCTTGGAGCTCTGTCCCTATTTCCTCTTCCTTGTCTTCTAAAGCTTTTACCTATAAATTTGGGCTGTGGCTTCAGTTTTAACTTCCACTGTCGCCGAGACAGCTTCCTAGCCCGTCCTGTATCAGGAGGAGAGCATGAGAGGGAGAGAGAGGGAGACAAAGAGAGAAAAGCAGATGTGAGGTTTAATTGCTAAAACACACAAAAGCCAGGGACTGATGACAAAGAGAACATCAGCGGTGTGCTTTGCTGCGGAGACAGCCATTGGGGGCAGAGGCGCCCGGCCGAGGACGTCAGCTGTCTGTCAGGTGGGGGAGGGGCACGGAGCTATATAGAGTTCTCAGCTAGGGGTCACTAGGCGCCCTTCATATGCTACACAGAACTGCTAGCAACTGGAAACGGCGCTGCTGAAAAACATGCCTGTCACTATAGTTCTTTGGCTTTACTCCTTTGTTTGATGCTCTTAGCCGCGACTTTCATTGTATTTCTTTTTCAAAGTCATCACTCTACAGTTTAAGGGCATTCATAATAATTTTTATTAATTTCTTTTATTTGGTTAAAATAATTCAGTAGATTTAAAAAAAATAAGTGATGTTTCTGAAGGGCTTTCCTCCCCACATTTCAAATCATTATGAATCCCTTTTGGGCTGTGCAAGGAACCCACAAACAAATGCATCTTTGTAATAAAGTTACTTCTGCTGTCTACAAACTATGCCCTAAATGAGATAAAGCCTGGACATCTTAAATAGAATTCAGCTAATGTAACTGTATTATAATGCAGCAGTTTGAATATTCACATTAATGCCTTGCTTAAAATATCAATATAGTTTCTGCCAGTATAGTGTAAAGGAATTAGTGGGTTGCTTTTGCCTCTAGTTCCAGAATCCTTGATTACTTCTGTACACCAGTTAGCCCCATAAGAGGAGAAGAGCCTACCTCCCCAGGGAAGCCTGAGACAATAGACTAAAACAAGGACAGTGCTGCTGTATTGCAAGCACCAGGATCCGGTGGAGAGACTGATGTTCTTCTACTACCCTGAGAAGGCAGCGGTTTCCACAGGGATGCCCCCTTACTGGAAGAAGCCTATATTACTTTTCTACTGCCAGTTAAATGAGCAGCCTTTTGAGTGAGAGTTGCCAGAAAAGTATAGAACATCCAAATATTCATGGAATATTTTATTTTTAAATTTTGAGACAAGTTCTCAGTAAGTTGCCAAGGCTGGCCTCGAATTTACTATCCTTCTGCCTCAGCCGCCATAGTAGCTTGGGTGATAGATATGCACCACCCTGTTCTGTTCATGGAACGTTTGTATACTGAAAGATTATTTTTTTCTTATGTGAAATTTATTTATTTATTTATTTTTTGGTTTTTCTCCGGTACCAGGAACCGAACTCACGACCTTGCACTTGCCAGGCAGGCGCTTTTGCCGCTGAGCTAAATCCCCAGCCCCTTATGTGAAATTTAAATGTAACTAGATGTCCTATATTTTTCTTTGCTAAATCTAGCAACCTTGTTCCTGTGATAGTAAGAAATTATTTCCCTTTTTGGATAAGAATCTTCTGTTTTCTTTTTTTTTTAATTTAAAGATAAAAGAACAAAAACATTTTAACAAACACATACATTTAGAAAATGACACAAAAACAATACAAGTGATACAGAATCTCAGACAAGGTGATAGGAAATTAACAATGGTTGTTGTATTACATATTGATATCTTCAATTTGGATACAGAGATGAACAAATATAGACATGTAAGATTGATCATACACTTAAACATTAACTGTTCCTTTCAATAGAGCTATACAAGTCAGTACTGCCACTATGTTACCTATTCTGTGTATACATATATATACACTTTCCCCTTCTTTCTTTTCTCTTTTCCCTCATCCCAGCTGTTCTTTCCTTTTGAGCAGTTTCCTTCCCTTTCACAATGTCTATTGTACCTCCCAGATTTTACTCACTCTTTCAGGTTCTTACACTAGTGAGACAATATGGTGTTTACACATGTGGGTCTGATTTATTTCACTTACGATCATGGTCTCTAGTTCTGTCCATTTTCCTATAAATGGAGATTATCTTTCTTTATAGCTGAGTCTTCTTCATTGAGTTTAGGCAAGGTAGGAAGGGATATAAAAGTGTGCCCATTTGTCTGCTTTTTTTCACTTGAAAACACGGTTAAAGGAAAAAGAGCCCAGCAATTATTGTTTAGGCAGACTACAAACTCAAAATAACTGTGTTGGTCTGGAGTTGAAGAGATATATTCCCAGCCTCTGCTTCCATTTGTGCCTCAATTACTAAATAATTTTAAGTGGAAATCCAGGAGATGTATCTCAGTTTGACTCTTGGAAAATAACTTCCTCATGCTTCCATTTTATCTTCAGGGAATTAAGATAAGGAAAAGATCATCACCTTGGACAACAATCTAAGTAGCAGTGATTTTATTTTTATACTCCAACCATTGTTGAGCATCTCAAAGATAGAAAGTGTTTATACAAATATGTGACATTGATACTGCAAATATTCTTTCAAAAATTGTTACTTTCTTGTTTTAGAGTCAGGCATATTCACAAATAGGTATAAAAGCAAACTCTTCATCTTAATTGAAAAGTATTTGGGAGCCCCTGGGCTGTCAAACTACTTTCTTCCTCTAAATGCTACCATACTTAAAATATCAGCATCCATTGCCCATTTTAGCCGTCTCTTTAAATCTCCAGAGAAGGATTATCATAGCACAAATATTTTGTAATGAACAGCTTTACAAGGTGGCTGGACTTCAGCTTTATGGTTCTAAATTCAAATCAGTGGATAATGCAGAAAAAATGTGAAGCAGAGTTGGTAGTGGGTGAGGATCATATCCAGGGAACACATCAATGGCATCATAAATGTGCTCTGGGTGATCCTAACTCATAGTCAATTCTTTATGTATCTTGTCTTTTAGATGAAAACATAGTTGGTTTATTTAACTATTCTCCTTCACTTTTGCTCCCAGAATGGATTCAGTGACTCTTGGCCCTACTCTGGTCCATGTTAGGCTACCCAGATAATCTAATTCAGATAACATGGGAGGGCTTCAAGAGCTTTCTCTATTTACCATGGACCTGCTTCATGACCTTGGGCAAATCATTTACCTTCTCTGAACTTCAGTTGCATCATCATAAAATACCAATGTGGCCTTGGATGATTTATCAGTCTTACCAAGAAAGACAAGAGGAAAGCTTGTATCATAGAGGTCCTACAATGTGTTCAGAAGAGAACATATACTGTCTCATCCATCATCATTTAATCCCTTACTAGCCATGTGTTCTAGAGCAAGTGGATCTCTCTTTATCTCTGTTTCCTTATCAGGAAACAGGAGAAACTAGTACCTACTGGATTATGATATTGTGATACTAAAATAAATTCACATAAAATACTTAGCATAGTGCTTCACATACAATAAATACTTGCTGAATTTTAGCTACTAATAACTAACAATAGCTATCAGTTCCTCTAGTAATTATTTTTAATAAAGAAAGTTAGCTATGTCAACATTCCTGGGATAGTAAGTTATAACTGGCATATCATGAAACTATAGTTTTCTCTGTTTCTAATTAATATTATTCAGTATCAACTTTAAAAAGTAAGAATACATATTATCATCCCCAATTGCTTAGAATTCAGAGTGAAAAAAGGCTTTCTTTCACATATAATAAATTTAACAAACCAGAATCTTAACTTTAATTTTCCATTCCAAGTTATCCCCATGTTTTGATCCTGGCCATAAAGCAGTCCTCAAAATATTGAACAGATTACAAGGGAAATGACACATCTCCAGAGAAATTATTTCAAAATTAAATTTTTGAACTGTCAAATTAAAGTTACCATCACCCTGAAAAGACTTTTAATAAAACATGTTGTTACTTAATAGAGTGGATTGCAAACACTTGTGACCAGAAGAAGGAGTCAACCAAACCAACTTTCTTCTTCCCTCTCCTGCCTTTCCTCTGCCCTCTCTCCCTCCCTCCTTTGCTTCCTTCCTCTTCTTTACAGTGTCTACTGTCTGCTGAAGGACATTTTAGCCACTCATGGCACTAATCTTGCTCTGTAGTGTAATGTATTTCCATTTGTCTTATGCATAACTACCTGATCGTTGTACTTGCATTATTTCATCTTTTTTTTTTTTTTTCTGGAAGGTAGAAAATGTTAGCTCTGCAAGTTGTTAATATGACAAAAGATACATTAGAAAAAAATTCAGCTCCATCCAAAGTGATGGCGTAAAGTGGAATTCAGTGTATCATGGAGCCCCTAATTCATACAAGATGTGAAGCGTGTCCCTTGGTCAGAACTTTTAAATACTAAGTAGCAATGAACGGGTGAAATAAATCAAATGGGAGGGTAGCTGGAATAATAAATAGTGAAGATGCTTCATACTCACACTCCAGCAAAGGAAGACGAGGAAGTGGTCCTAGCTGTCTTGAGCTATTACTGACTGAAGAATTTTTGGGTTCCTCTAACTTAAAAAAAGAAGACAAAAGAAAAGAAAAAATGCTGAAGGAAAATAGCCTCCTTTCCTTAACTCCCTCAGATTAGTTGTTAGTAAAACAAACTGCTGTGAGTCATCTGTTTAGTAAAAGAAAAAATATATATTGAGATCAAAGATAATCAAAGTACACCTGGTTATTATTTGTAAAGACTTAACAGTAAGTTTTTAATGATTAATTTATCTGCCACATAACGCTTAATAGATCATGAGAAACATCAAGGGAGGAATGTGGTACTGCATTTCGAAAGCCTCCTTCCCGGGCTCTGAATGATAATAGGCATGAAAGCCGTCATTAGTCTTGTTAGAGGATGGTTCCTGGAGGAATCTCTATGTGTTACCTTTTAGAGGGAAGGTCAAGGAAGTCACCCCCTGGGACTCCTCTGCAGGATACAACTAACACAAGCATAAACTGTATGGAAATGGCTAAATTATCTTTACTGAGACCTTGGTCTTTGGCATCAATCAAGTCCTTTTGAACTAGTAAAACAGATAAGCACCCTGCTGGCAAAAGTGTTACTATCCTTATGCTTGTCATGACTGGCACTACAAATTTAACAATAAGCAGGTGGTTATTTGTCTTACTTCTTCAAAAAACAGAATAAGTGCGCAGAAAGACATACAGTTATAAAGACGATTCTTTTTAATGGGGAGCAGAAGGAAGGAAAGAATTGCAGAATGGATTCGGTGTCACTATCTCAGTTTTGCTCAAAAGACCTTCTGTTCTGAAATCCAGCTTTAACTGCTGTGGAAGCACATGAGGAGGTAATAGCAATCCGACAGCCCCAAACAAAGCGCACCGGACCCCACATCTCTGCTTCCTGAGATGGAACTGGCATCCATGCCTCATCCTGACACCTGACTCATGGGGGAATTATAAGTCATCAATACCAATGACTGTAACACACTTTGTAAATGAAAATGGCTTAGAAGTTCCAATTAACAACAGAAAACAACCCTCTGGGGTAGACCAAAGAGAAATAACACCAGCCATAAATAAGCAATGGTGAGGTTAGGTTCACTTCTTATTTCAGTACCATTAAAAGCATGGACCTCCTTGCTAGCCAGTTTGAGGACTTAACCACTATCCTTTTCTTATCTGTGCTACAAAATGTCATGCTTTTGAGCAAAGGGGTTGAGGAAACACAGGACTGAGCATTCTTTGGTCTTTTAATATGAGTACTCATAAACAAGCCCATGTTTTGCAGTCTCTCTTCGTTTGAAATGACCACCAACCACAGTAGCAAAACCTAACTAATATACCCAATTGCACAACTGCTGCAAGGGTGCAGCAAAGAGGAGCGTAGCAAGGGGCCAAAGAAAAGGCTACGGGTCATGTTCTTAGTGTACCTCCCTGCTTCTCCCTTCTGGAACTTTCACAGGCACACATAGTTGATTATGAGTGTGAGTCAGTAAATGTCCATTGAATCTGTTTCAGGCACCATACCAGATATATCCTTGTATCTGTGAAGAAACAGAGCCTGGAGGACAAAATGAGATTTTGACTAAAATAAGATTAAATTTAACAGCCATATAATATTATATGCCGGGCCTTAAATAAATAAGTTTATATTTAAATGCATTGTAATGTGTTTAAGTCAAGTGCATTAGAAATCTCAACTCATTGTTACTTCGAATAACCTTATGAAGATGGTACAATTATTATCCACATTTTAAGAAGAAGAAATCCAGATTTGCTCAAAGTCACAGTTAGGTCCTAGAGTCTGTGCTTTTAGCCATGTTTTACCCTGGGAAAAGAGCCCATGCCTCTGGCTCCACACTTAGTGTCTAGAGTCTCTGTTGGTTATAAAAAATAAGATAAGATGGGAAAGCTCATCTTTCTCTGCTCAAATACCTGAGCACTGACAGGCAGGCAAACAACTATGGAGTGATAGGAGACACAGGAATGTGCAAAATAGTTGGGAAATGTAAATACGGAAGCATTTAATTCAGACTGGGCTTTCAGAGAATCCTCTAAAAGAGATAATGAACTGTGGTTTTCATTTCCTTATCTAGTCATAGGTATCTCTTTTATACTGGAAACATTCTTTTAAATTTGGGTATAAATATACATAGCATATCTGCAGAGAAAATTTTCAAATAGAAAATCTAACAAAATTTAGTGCCATCCTGAGCTCCTATTGCAGCTACTGTAACATCAGGGTATTTAGCAAAATTCAGACTTCAGAGCTTTGCCGGAAATGAGGGTCAACCCTGGGGACTCAGCTACCTCTCTGAAATGACAGTAACCATTGGGCATTCCAGGGTAGTTGTAGCTGAGACGGGTTTGGCGCGAGGTTTTGATAGTCAGAAACCATTGACTGTCGTGCCTTGGATATAAGTGCAGTACTTGCTTCACCCTGAAGGAGCACTTCTAGGGCAAATATCACCTCCAAGGTAGGGTTCTCATCCTTGAAAAGAACAATGCAAGATGAGAAAGTGCTTGGGGAAGATGAGGTTGGGTAGTAGGGCAGGAGAAAGTACAGATCCAATCTGGACAGCTTCCTCGGCTCCTGCTTGGACCTTAATTTCTCTCTCAGAGGTAGCCCCCATATGGGAAGAACAGACCTGATACTTCACTCTGCCTCTCAACACAGAGATGATGCCTGTATAGGGCCTGCCCCTACCAAGGACATACTGCAGTCCTTAAACCTGCCACCCTTTACAGGCTAGTCCATCTTTTCAGCCTTTTAAAAACATGGCACATATAGATAATGAAAAACGGTAATGTTAGAGAGATTTATGGACATGGAAACATATTCACTACATATCATTGAGTGAAAATAAGTAGATTATGAGACAGTGTGTACCAAATCCAATTCTGTAAATAATTATCTATAACCAGTTAGGAAAAATACATTAGATTTTTCCAATGGGTTATCAGTAATTTTCTTTTTTTTTTTTAATTTTTTTTTTCTGGTTTTATACCTGCACAGGGAATCGAACTCATGACCTTGTGCTTGCCAGGCAGGCACTGTGCTGCTGAGCTAAATCCCCAGCCCCTTATCAGTAATTTTCTTACTTGTGCTTATCTGAATTCTCCATCAATAATAAGCATAATTTATTTATTTAAAGAATAACTATTCCAGGGCTAGGCCTGCCTGGCAAACACGAGGTCCTGAGTTGGATTCCCAGTACCTCCCCACAAAAGGAAAAATCTATTCTATGTTTTCCTAAAAAGTGAGAGATTCCTAGATAGATGTTAATGGTTATTCATTGTCTTAGTGAGTTTATTTTTAAAGTGATCATTTGACTGAGGTATTTCAGGATAAAGAATAAGTCTTTATTGTTAGGGAAAGAAGTATGCTGATGAGCTGGATTTGTCAGCTTTGTCCTGGTGTTCAAAATCAAATATGTATTTACAGATGAATCAAATATGAAATGGTCATTGTCATTCAGCATATCCCCAGAATCTGGACATTATGACTTCCCTACTCACTCACTATATCAAAATCAGGGTATCTCAACATAGAAAGGGACATCAGTAGATGTTAAAAGAAAAATCAAATGGTTAGGTAATCAAATTAATTTGGGAAACCTTAAACTACATAATGTGAGATAGGCTTTCTTTCTGCAGGACTTATAGGAGCCTTAATTATGCTAATGTGCATTTGATTGTCTCACGAAATGACCAAATCAATAAAAGCTTCTCAATTTCATATTTATTCACAGAATCCTTTTTCTTATGAAAGCATTATGTGAGGCTAGTGATGAGTGAAAGACATTAGGGCAATATTGTTCTAAGTAGTAATCTAGACATACCTGTAAGTACCTGCACTAACACCCTCAGGAGAATTTAAAAATGGTTTAGCAAATATAAATCTGCTATTTTCACCGAGGATATTAACTAACTTAGAAAACCACTATATTAGTGATGATGTAACTAAATGCTATGGGTCTCCTTCTTGGTGGGTACAAAGCCAGAAAGCACAATCAGGAGATATAAGAGTAGAGAGAGGTTTATTACTTGCAGCAAGTAAAGAGGTCTGGAGTCCTTTGGGAAACAAAGCAAATATGATTCTGAGCATGCTCAGTTTAAGGTCATAGAATGTACATTCAAATAGGAAAGATGGTAGACACAAAAGCTTCCGGCCGGAGAATTTAGTATTGTAATGAGCAAAGTTTACTCTACCCTGCCTGAAAAAACCTTGGCTTGTTCCAAAGCGTTTTAGCTGAAACAAAAAGAAAGAACAACTTTGGAGGTGCATGAACAGTCATTTAAAGGGGCTACAGCTTTCTTCCTCATAAGTGTGGAAGTTTGCCCTAAAAGTGCCTACTTCATTTATTGGCTAACAATGACATTACCTGAGTAATGTCAGCCTGCCTCACCAGAAGCACAAGTTTTCTTATCAATGAATGTGTCTGCCCTTCAACCAATATCTGCGAGATCACTTGCAACTAAACGGGGCCCATCTGTAAACAAAATAAAATGTACACCTGTCACTGCCATTCCTTTGAGTAATCACAGTTTATAAATTTACACACCATGAAAAGCTTAATTTATGTTCATATGGTGTGAAAATTGCAAGAAAAACTTCAAATTAATTACCTTTTTTAAACAAAGCAATTGAAATTTATTACACACAGAATGGGAATTTTTTCACATGCCATAAAGCTTCTGGAAATACACTCGTGAAATATGAGTTAGGCAGAGTGGCTCATGCCCTAAGAGGACCTCAAGATGTAGAAGCAAATTAGATGGTCATGACTACATTTCCCAGTCCTGCAGCTTTGGCAGGCTTGACCCAACAATATGACCCTTCTTTAGGGGTTTACTTAGAAATCTCCCCCAAGCTCTACATGACCTTCTGACTTTTAGAACAGAAGTTGAGAAGTTAAGGTAGCTCATTACAGTTAAGGTAGTTTCCTTACAACTTAGAGGTGGACATCAGTTGAACACACCTTAAAATTCATTTGGCTGGAGACCAGAGGTGCTCCTGCAACTGTTTTTTTTTTGTTTTTTATTTTTTGTTTTTTGTTTTCTTGGAAGTCTTATTTTATTTCACATTGAAATAAGCTGATTAGTATGTAGAAAAGCAACAGTCCTTTGATGTCCACAAATGCAATTTGGTTTTTTATTCTGGGCTTCACATCCATCTTGCATATATTTAACCACAGACCACTCTACCACAGGTATATTTACTAGGTTGAGGGGGTTGGGAGATGTAGACCTCCTTGGAATCTTGCTTGCATTTGCATGTGAAAAGAAAGAAATGCTTTTGAGTAATTAGTCATCTGAAATTCTACACCATGAAGAAAAACTTCGCTTTTGGATATTTATGAAGAGGAAAATCCATATGAACAATGAATACAGTATTGATGTGTTAAGAGGAAGGAGAAGATTTAGCACATTATGTTGAATTTCACCCAAACAATGATAACGGTAACATTTTCACTTTCATACAAATAATAGAGAAATGGAAAATGGCACAATGCTTTTTTTCACAATTTAAAAGTCTTATAATAATTCTATGATTTTTAAAAAGCCCTTTCTTTTTGACCTGCTATTTTCATGCCATATTGAAGAAACTCATGATCAATATGTATTGATTTGATCACTAATTGCATTAATTTTGCTTTAGAAATTAGAAAGGCTCTAATGAGAATGTGAAGTCACTTCAAGATACTACATTACAGACAGGCTAATTTAGCTGGACTCTGTGCATCAGATTATTTCATTATGAACCATCAATTACCATACAAACGAATGAGATAAATAGCCTTTTCTGAGTAGATTTACATTTTTTAATTCATCTACAAATTTCAAGAGCTTAAGTTAATTTGTATCCTAATATCATATCTAATATACAAATAGTTTAATCATGAAAAACATGATCTACATAAAACCTTACTCCAGATTTTCATATTATGTTTTGAGTAACATTTGAAACAAGCATTTTTCTTTATATTTGTCCATACTGTATGTAATCTTTTAAAGAAAAATTGGAAATAAATGTTTTTGTTGAAATCTTCCATACCACTGCTTAACAGTTGGTGCAATAAAATCAAGAGGTGAGGAAGTATGCCCTTAAAGATTTATAAAGTAACAGGAATATGAAATAGTCAAATTGGTTTTGAAATTGAGTGCACATACTAAAGTAACATGCCTAGAAACAAGAGGCCATATAATCATTTACATTTTGTGAGTGTATTTCTGCTGCTCTTAGAAACTTATTTCTACAATTAAATTAAATTTAACTAAAATATAAAAATCCAGAAGAAGATATTGTTACTGGAAGAATTTACCTAATTTGGCCTTTAAGAAGTTGTGGTAGATGAAGAAATATGACAGGAAGGCAAAAGTGGAGAAAATTTCAAGTGAATATCCACAATTTGGGGATATCTTGAAGAAAATCAAGGCATCAAAATAAAATCCATGTAACATTTTGCAAATAAATATTTTGAAGCTCATTCTATTCTCAGAAAGTATATTTGTACACACTTAAGAAAACAAAAGCCCTAGCACTAAATATATATTTCATGTGGCCCTACGGAGTTCATAAGATGCTGACTGATCTCCTGCTGTTTAGTATGTCATGATAAAATCATAAACACATAATGTTAGCACCTAATTCCTTCTTTTATTTTTATTGTACACATCTCAATATTTTTATTTTAAAGAGAAAAGAAAATAGCAACAACCAAGACAAAAACAAAACAACCCCAAAACAATAAAAATGATACAGAATTTCAAAACAAGGTGATAGGAAGTTAACCTTATAAAAGAGTCTAATGGTTGAATTTACACCTGCATTCATTATCTTGTTCACTGTTATAAGACCCAGTGGCATAATAGAAAATTTCATGAATTGTGAATATATCACATGATCGAGGAGAGCAAAGTCCTCATGAAAGAATATCAGAATTGACAGGCTCACCAGAGAGCACCTGGCCCCCAAATGAGTGGACTGCAAAGATGAAAAGTGGTATGATTTTAGGGCTCCAGGAGGATCAAAACCCTCTAGCAGAATTCTAGATTCTCTGGGGGCTGAGACAAAAAGTTTCTCTGGGTAGCCTGTATTTATTTGGTTTTCAAACAAAGGAAAGGAATACTGAGGAAAGTGCATGGAACCTGAGCAGGACCTTGGGAGACAGTACAAAGACTTCCCTAAGTAGTAAATTATGCTAATTAGGAGAACTATCTTATCTTCAGGTTGACATTCACCACAAGAGCGAGACACCTGCAGTTACAGTCTCTATTTAGTTACTTGGGGTTGGAGCCAGGTATCCTCGGCTCTGGCCTTATCTTGTCCTTTGGGGAGTCCAGGCCTTACAGGCCACTACAGGCCTCACCTGGGACCAGTGGCTCACAGAGTTTCATTTACTACAAATCCCCTGCCCATCTCCAGACAAGGGACCTTAGGCCTGGGACAGACTCACAAGTAAACATAGAAAGCCAATTGGTTAATTTTAAATCCTGCTCAGAGCTGCTTTGTAATGGTCTCCGTAAGACAGGCTCAACAGAGAGCACCTGGCTCCTTCACAGCTGCTATGCAACTTTGGATCTACACCTGGGAAGTAATGTGGACTTTCTAGCCCTACTGGAGGGCTTCTCAATCCAAATTTGAATTTAATATGATGTCCAAGAGATTCTTGGGCACATTAGAGTTTGAGAAGTACTGACCTAGTCTTTTATTATCTTTTATAAGCATAGTAACTAAAAAGCAAAGAAAGTCTAAAGATGTCAATCAAAGTGACAAAAAACTAACGTTTATGTGTCTAAGACTGCAAGCTATGGTGGTGGAAGTGTGGGATAAAATAGATACCAGTGCTGGATCAGATCTATAGGGTGACTATTACCTGTACTGCTGATGGTATGCTGGCTGAACTTCGAATCAGCTTTGGGAATTGCTTGCCATGGGAATAAAGAACACGTTTCAGAGTATATTGCTGGATAGCTGTGAGTGTAGCACCACTTGGGGTACAATAATTCTGATTTTCTGTTCCTGAGAATCTTTAATCAGCCCAGGGCATGAGTAACTGCCAGTATCCACCTACCCATTTTGTATACAGAAAATTCAAATTAAGGGAGAATTGTTGTATCCCTGACTTACCTATTCACAGAGCAAAATGTGGAAGTCAAATGTCACATATTTATCGATATTTCAACACACAGAAATTAAAACAGCAAGGGGCAGTAATAAGCAGAGGAATTTTTAGTGTGGATACCCACAGCTGAGTATGTATAGGGTGAGTAAACAGTAGCCTCAGTATAGACACAGCTGAGAGCACTTAATTAGTGACAATTACAACATTGTTCTAAACTGCCTGCAACCTTGCTCTTTGCCTTTGGATAAACTCATTTAAGTAAATACAATGTCAAGAAAATGGACAAGCCCTTTGACTTGCTAGAGAACCATGAAAATGGTGTAATTCTTCTATCAATTAAATGTGCTTCTTTTAACTGGCGTGATTAAGGGGAATTAGATCTAACATTTACTTTAAAATTCATGCAGCAACACACATGGTATTTATGAGTTTGTTAGTACTGAATGCACAACAAAAGCATTCTTTAAAAAATATATTTACCACATATCAACTGTATGGTTATGGCCTTGCATAAAATACCTAGAAATGTAGTTTTGAATAGCTTTCCAGCTAACTGGTGAATAAAATTTTTATAAGAATAAACAATTGGGATATTTTGTTAATATCATATGTTAAGTGAAAATAATGTTCAGGAAATTTTTTTCTAGAGTATTGTGAGTTCAATAACATTACCCCAAAGCATGCCAAACTAAGATACAGATCACATAGTTACAATTTCTTCTAAAGACTATGACAAGCTACATGTGCATTTATATATAAGGCCGTATATGAATCTGACCCGAGAAGAGGTACATCAGAAAGATAATGTTAATGGAAAATTCAAGGTGTGGGCAGGGAAGAATGTCCAAATAATTTGGAGACAGGGACATACAATTCTAGCAAAAGCATTTTGCTAAAGAATAGGGCAGTCAGACTTCACAGCCTTCATGTAGAAATTTGAAATATTAGCCAAAGGATAGCTGATGTATGTGTGAAAGCATATTAATATGGATGTGAATATATATTTATTTATACAGGTCAACTGTTAGCTCAATATTTCAATATGAAAGAATGCTAAATATGTAATTTTAATGAAATTTGTCAGAGCAAAGAAACATCAAAATCATAAGTAATTATCTTGAAAAATTACTTTAAAAAATGACTTTTTCCATTCTGTTAGCTGTGAAGGCTTAAATCAATATAAAGCTTGTTCTCAAATAACTGAAAGAGGACTTTGTATTTCTCTAACTTTTCTGTTCACATTAGCCAACAGTAAAATTTAAAAATTCACAAGCCCATGATTCTCAATGCATGCCAATAATTCTGTTATTCAAAGATTACAAATATATGTGCAGTTGCTATTTTCATATGAGAATGGAGTCAGGACTGGGATTAGGACGCGGGGGTTTGTTTGCCATGATCTGTTCACCAGCTCTTGTCCAGTTTTGGGGCCAAGGGTCAAGAAGGGCTAATCTACACTGGTCCATCAGCTAAGTATTCTGGCCAACTCCATTGACCAATGTTAACTGGTTTACCAAAATTCATCAATACCCTGTTTTCCTCTTAGCTAGACCTTTTATCTTTAGTTGTGTAGATTTTATCTTTAGTTGTGTAGATTTTTTTCAAGATAAGTTGTCTAGTTATATGTTAAAGCACATTAGAGTTCTGAACTTGGATTTCTTTACTGCTGTTGAAAATATAAGCTACACTCATTAAAGATGGTGTAGTGAATGCCTGGGAGTTTGGAAGAGCTCGACTTTCATCCTGTGGACACACGCTAACTTTTCCTGTCTTTGTCAGTTCCCTTTGCTCCTCTACTTTCTTTGTAACTGACCTTGGAGACATCTTAAATGTCCCCCTCCCTTGAAGGCTCTGCAGACTGGACCCAGGAAGTTTGTGGTGTCCTCAGTTCTAAACTGGTGCTTTTTTTTTAAACAGACCTCTAATTAATCCCTTCGTACTGTGGATTTAGTCATTACTGTTCAGATGTACGGATCACCCTCCAACAGGACATTTTAATCAAACCAGTGAAGATGTTGTCATTGCAGATAGTGCTTAGATACTTGTCAATCTGAGAATACCCATTTTCTAATTGCTCCTTGTGTTGCTAAGGCTGTGAAAATTGAGAGTGGTTAGCATTTCTCCAAGGTGCACATGAATAGTCTAGCCATGTCTTTGTCTTTTCATGTGGACAGAGTTGATGAAAGCCCTGAATCTTTGTTATGTGGATTTTTGATCTAGTTTGGAAAGGAGGTATAAAATAGAGTTTCAGGTTAGCAAAATGAAATCTCATTTTCCTGGCCTCACTGCTCCACATGGCCAAGTCATTTTGTAAAACAGTAATTACAGGTAATGTAAACATTATTTAGGGCACATTTCTTAGCTACACAACTCAGCAAATTTATCTCTTTAAGCATGATTTTTCTCATCCTTGAAAAAGGGATAAGCAACAGGGCCCTACTTTGTTGAGCTGTGTGTAATAAGTGAAAAAAAAAAAAATTGTAAAGCTTAGCCCAGGACCTGACACATTCATTATTAACATTATTGTTGGTAATAAAAACAAATCCAGGGGCTGGAGATTTAGCTCAGCGGCAAAGCGCCTGCCTGGCAAGCGCAAGGTCGTGAGTTCGGTTCCCGGTACCAGAGAAAAACAAAACAAACAAAAAAAAAAAAAAAAAAAAGAAAAACCAAATCCAGAGTTCGTGGTATTCTTTGGAAAAGTCTCAAATGAGTATCTTTTTCAATTTTTTCACTGAATAGTTATTCAAAACCTCATAGGTAAGTATTTAAGTGTTGGGAAAACCTCTGCTGAGCAATTAGAACATGTTTGATGTAGTAAGGAGCGACACTGTCTCTGCCCTCAGTGAGCTTATAACTTCCTCAGTGCTAATGCAACATTCTGATGAGACAAGCGTTGGATGTTCTCTTCACTCACCTACACCAGCACCGGTGGCACATCTATTCTCCTCCTGTATCACCTGTAAGACAGAAGGCGGACAACAGCTCCTCCTGTTCCCTGCCGCCTGCAAGGATCAGCAGAACCACTAACCTTATGCACATAAGACAGCAGGTATGTGTCTTGTATTTGTGGGCTTTTCTGGGAAATGCGGTGTATGTAAATTAGATCTCTTTTTAGGTTGGGTGTTAATCATTGAATGAGGGAGAATAGAAAATGTTTGACCTATTCACAAATAAATATATGTCAATTTCTCCTGAGATTTTTTTCCAAGCTTCTTCTATTGGACTTGGCACGTGACCCCACGTGACAGTAGGCACACAGGAGAATGTGGAACAAATGCTTTGTGAGTGGTGGTGGTCTCCTGGAGGGGAGACACTGGAAGCAAAGGGAGGCTTTGGGGCTCAGTGCTTACCTTTATGGAATTAGATTTTAAGAATTCAATCAGAGTAGTCATTAAAGGACTCCAGCTAGTAAGCCATAATAACTGAACTAGAATTTTACCTTTGATTGTTGTGTTAAGAAGTGGACATTTTCTACCTTTTAAGAGCTTCAAGTAAGCCTCCTCCTACCAGTTATTGCCTCACTTACAATCGGCTCACAGAGAAGGGACACTGTGAGAGAAGCTGTGTGTACTTGTCACTAACAGTTCCGTCTTGCTGTCCACGAAGGCTCTTTACTAATGACAAGCACTCACGGTATAGCTCCAGCTACCTGTGAGAGTGACGGCCCTGTCACATGCAACCTGGAGCTGAGGAAGGGCCTGAATCTTTTGTATTCAGCCTCCTCTGTACACTGAGAGGCTGAAATAGAGGGTCTCCCAACTCCATCATGGACGAGGCAGGGAGTGACATTTTCCTGTCAGGTTGCCCGTTAGAGTCTTCTACTCACTCCACTATATCAAAGCCAGCCGAAGTCCTGTAGCTAAGTCTACTACTGGTTGAGCAAGGGAAGCACTGCCACTTTTCACAGTCTTCATGACCAGCAGAGGGAGCAGAGATGCACAGCGAGTCAACTTTAATGAGAGTATCTTTAAAAATTCTATATCATTAAAATAAAATCTGCTGAGTGTATCTGAGCGAAGAAATGTAACATGCATAGCATATTTGTCTGCTATCAGTCTTTGTATTGGCAAGGTTAAAACTACAAAAACCATGGTGAAAACAGTTACTAACAGTGTCTACTTGAAAGCTATGGAGGGAGCAGATATTAGATGTTCACACCACAAAAAATGCTAATTATGTGAGGGGTGCATATTTTAATTAGTATAATTAGCCATCAACAATGTATACATATTTCAAAACAACATGTACATGATAAATATGTAGAATTTTTATCCATTAAAAATTAATTTAAAATTCACAAGAGGAAAGAGAGGAAACCTACCCACACCAAGTATTCCACTGCATAAAGGTCAAGGAGGAGTCCAAGCACCCTGTAGTTGAGAGGATGCAGGAGAGGAGTGTGGTGTTTCAGTTGAAAATAGAACTGAAATCTCTTCGCTGGATCCCGACTTTATGTTTTTACTTATTGACATGAAAGTAGGTTGGAAGAAATCAACAACAATAATTCTGCTCAGACCTCTGAGATTCTGTTCAAATTTTCAAACAAAAAAGCCCAGAGTAGGCAGTGCTATTTCCTGCTGCGCCTCACACCAGCTCCTCCCTAGCAAATGCCCCCCACAGAACCTCCTCCTGCATAATGTGCTCCCTGGCTCAGACAGCGAGTGGAAGTCTTTAAACCAGCCTCGAGTCACTAGACCACTTGGCTTCCTGTCACCTCTCTGACCTCTGGTGTTCCGTGATGTCCCTGCTGCCTTGCTTTCCTGACACGTGTCAGGCATGTTCTCTGATTGAGGTTTTCGGTCCTGCTTTCCCTTCTGCTTCGAACATTGCTCTCGTCCCCCTGGATATCTACACAGCTATCTAACCTTCTGTTTGTTGTCCCAATCTGAACTCCATTGCCACCTTTTTTTTATTTCTAAACTATCCCCTAGCCATCTTGCCCTCTTTCTCTTCATCTGACATAGGGTATGATGTATATTACTGCCTGTCTATTGTTCTTTTAAGTCCAGGGATTTCTGTCATTTTGCTCTTTGCTATCAAATGAGTAAATAAAAGAGTAAAAAATTTAAATTTCTGTTGTACAAACAATTTAAATTATATTATATATGCAGCATTGGAAAGAAAAGCAATTTTTGTTTAACAAAGGTGACATTGCATACATATTACATGGTTCTTTCGATTCTTCACCAAAACTAATTTTTAAATCAGTAGTTTCAAGATCACTGTACTGGTTGAAGTTCTAATTATTTGGCTCTGAGAACACATGTGTTCATAACTTTAATATATTGACACAAATATTATTTCCCTACCTCTCTTGGAGTCATACATTCCGTCATGAAAAACTAACATTAGCCGATATGTAATACCGATTTATAGTTGTAGCATGTTTGGTATGTGTGACTGAGTGCCCTTTTATATGTTCCACATATTATATGAATATTAGTGAATTATGTACTATAAATTTTTGTAAGGTCTCTTCCATAAATATGTGTTTAGTTGGTTATATTTTATGCATATTTGGAATTTGTTTGCCTTATCCACATTCACGTGTATTACGTACCCGGCAGGAGTGCTTAGCTTTCTACCATACTATTATTTTCCTGTGGAAAAAATTGCAGATGTTTTATATCTGTAACATTTACACACTACACCACTTTAATATTTGATAATAATAATAATAATTTTTAAGAGATACTTATCCAAAACAAGTTATTTAGTTAATTATTTGATTTTTATTTGTTTGCTTTTGTCCTTGCCTTGTTTAATGCAAGAATCCAGTAGAAAAGAAATATGCACAAGAATCTCCAGAAACAATGAGCTCTACAAAGAAAAACTGTAGAGAACATTTTCTAAAGAAAAAGTGTAACAAAAATAAGCAAAGCGTAATTAATTTCATGAGTTTTCTTTATTTCTTTCTCCAGCTTATAAAAGGAAACTTTTTTTGTATATTGGTCATATTAAAGCCTAATTTCTTAACCTACATTATTTCATTCTTCACTTTAATTGATGCAAGTAAAATTCTGAAGTGTTTGTTTTCCATTTTCACATTTAAACAGCTTGTCTTCTGTTTTAAAAGTTGAGTCCAAAGAACTAAAATTAGGAACAATTTAGAAATCAACAGGGGTAGATGCATAATTTTGTCACATTTTCCTGTTCAATCAGCCTCTCATGGGAGTTTAGAAATAATTCTATTTATTTGTCTTATGTGATGCTAACATAGTTGACCTACCACGGGCCATTACAACCAACTGGTTTGCTGGTTTGTTTGCAGACTCTTTGATTATGTTCTTAATTTTTTTCATTAAAATCTTTATGAAGGCTAAGTGGCAATTTCATGTTGGAGAAATAAAGCAGTGAAAATCACTGTTGTGTAGCTGTCATCTAAGCAGAGTGCTTGGGATACTATTCTCCAGCATCACAGCTTTATGTACCAATACTTCCTGTAGCCTCTTCTTAATATGCATGTCGGGCAGGCATTTACTATTATGTTTAACCCCTGCATGTGATTGCTGTGCAAATTGCTGAAGATTTTATATCTGATTGAAATCCAAAGAAATTTATTCTTATGGAGAATAGAATTGCTTTGGAAGATAGATATTTTTAATTTTAAGAATTTAATTTTAAATACCTAAACTCTTACAAAAAGTTGCTAAAGTAGTACAGAGCAGTCTTGCATATACTTCACCAAGCTTCTTCTATGGAAAATCTTATGTAACCATAGTTCTTTAATAGGTTTTATTAAAAATATTTAATTGTCTAAGAGCAATTAAAAGCTCACAGCAAAAGTAACAAGAAGATATGCAGATTTCCCATATATTCCTTGTCCCTACACACACCTACAGTTCCCCTTATCAACATTCTCCACCAGAGTGGTATGCCTGCAACGCTTAATGAACCTACATTGACATATCATAATCATCCTAAGCCCATAGTTCATTCTTGGTGTTGAACATTCTATGAGTTTGGACAGATGTGTAATGACATGTATCCTCCATTATAGTGTCATGTAGAATAATTTCAGTGTCCTAAAAACCCTTCAGGTTTTGCTTACTCATCCCTCCCTTCCATCTCCTCAAACTTTGTTAACCACTGATCTCTACAGTTTTGCCTTTTCCAGAATGACTTTTAAAGTGAGCAAATGTTTATGGATGTGTACAGTCTTAAGCAGAATAATTATAAAGGCAAAATATCAAGCCCCACTTATTACCTTTTGGAAAGAGAAACCGAGCACTGTGCACGATCTCTGGGGCCACTCTGTGATTTTGGCCCCACTGCTCTCTATTTCCATTTGTTTTCCTTAGGTGAATCCAGCCCATAATTTAACAATCAGGAAAAGAGAAACACAGGAAGAATGAGTAAAAATGGTCCCGCCTTCCCTTTCCCCCCTGATCAAAAGCAGAATTCTTGCACAGATGTTTACAAGACTTTTGATTCCTTGGCCTTATTAAAAGCATTAATTTGAGAGTTTCTGAGTTCTGTTTCACTGCCCTTTGGTCAGCCCAAGGTCATAAATAACATATCTGTGTTTCATGAAACTCATACTTTTGAATTTCATAGTTGGGTATTGTGTAACTGTTTTCTATTACAGATTGTGTTTTTGAAAGCTTATTCCTATTTTTAAATAGAATGGAGGTAATTATTTTCTCTGAGAATACCTTGTATGATGAACTGTTAGAGAAAAAATAAGTTGTTTTGAAAATAACCTTTACTTTTTCCTCTTTGGTTCTAAGTCCAGGAATCTTCTTCTATTCCCTTACAATATATTTGGTCTCTTGTCTCATTCTGCATGTAATTCCCTGGTGTGTTAGCCACCTTTTCATTGATTGGACAAAGTATCAGACACACATAACTTAAAGGAAAAAGGTTTATTTGGCTCAGTTGCTGAGGTCTCAGTCCATGATTGGCTGGTTCCAAGACTGAACACTATTCAAGAGGAAAACTTCTCATCTCATGGCATTTAAAAATTTCTCCCTTTTGCAGACGAGGAAACTGACACTTCTGTGCTCATGAGGTACTAAATAAGCAACAAAGAAGCAGAGAGAGGAAAATTCCTGGGACCAGACATACCCTTCAAAAATACTCCCTCAGTGACCCACTTCTTCAGAGTGGGCCCCATGTCCTAACTCATTCAACGGTACCCTTTTCAATGAAATTAATATTTTCATGATCTAATCACCTCTCTTCTCCCTGATCTTCTACCTTCCAAAGAGTTCTATGGACTTGATGTGGACAGAGAAAGGTCTATGTGGAAAACTTCAATTATGGTCTGTGAGCATCTGCTTGGCAGGAAAATTCCTTCCAGTGACAGTCATTGTTCAGCTTAAAGGATAAAAATAATCTTTACTAAAAATGTTAACAGACACACAATAGTTATGTAATTAATGTAGTAGTGGTAATCATTTATATATATTACATATATCAAGTCATCCTGTTATATATCTTGAATATATATACACATTTATTTATTATTTTAAAAGTATGTCTTCCAACTCTATAACCATCTCAATCCTGCCATCTCCCTTTTATTTCATTTTCTTCTTCTTTCCTATTTGATGATATTTTTTAGTTTATTTTTCTCCCTGTCTATTCAGCAATAACAGTTTAAAATTTTCTCCCATTACCAGGTGTGGAAACAAACTTCTGTGTTCAGGAGGTACAAAATAATGTAGCTTGTGAAGAACTTTCCAGAACCATTTGCCTGGTAGAGGCCCTGAGTTTTGTACTGGTTCTGTATCTTCTCTCTGTACTCGACAGCAGTGGCAGCTTAGGATGAACAACACATCCATTCGGTCCTTCTTCGCTGAGCACCTGCCAGGTGTTGAGCAGTACAGCAGGCACTGAGAACACAGTGATAATAAAACAGATAATGAAGTAGGGCTTGCACTGTAGTTGGGGAACCGTGAGTAAATCTGTAATTGAGCAGTAGGCAGGATGCTGTCAGAAAGAAATTCAGATCATGCGGAAATGGATCATCATTATTCCAAAAGCATTTGGGAAAGGGGAATGAGAGTCCTTTAGCTAAGCGCAGAGGAAAAGCCTCTCTGTGTATGCAGTGTCTGAGCTGATGAGAAGGAAAATCAGTAGCAAAATCATCAGGGAGAAGACATGAGACACAGACTTCAGGTAATAGCAGGTACCTGCTCCCACACACCATCCATTTTCCCAAAAGCAGAGATTCAAGACAGCATTGTCTTGTGAACTATTTCCAAAGAGAGAACTTTGCAGTACATCTCTCTGTCTCTCTCTCTCCCTCCTACTCCTCTCCTCCCTCCTCCTGAGCCTCTATCTTTATGTATAAGTTACAGGGAAACACTTCTTCAAAGAGGCAATTTTAGGTAAATATAGAAGAGAATAAGTTATGAGAGGATAGTGGTAACGTAACAAAACTAATCTCATTTGATTAACATTATATTTCTACCTTAAAGAAAAAAATAGTTTCCACTGGTGATGATTAGGAACATTTATATAAATGCATAAAAATTTCTAAGCTAAAATAGCTTTAATAATTCAGGAGAATTCTTGAAGACTACATCTGGATAGTACAAATCCATGGATTAATAATTTTATAACTCCCTCATATAAGCAATCACTTGGCTGCTCTACCTGGGGTTACTTGATGATCAAACTATTCTCATTTCCAGAGGCAAAACAGAACTAATTGTCGTTATAATTTAGGCCTTATGGTTTATTTAAAAATCACTAGAAAATGAATAAATGATGAAAAATAAATGAGGGTTCCAAAATTTTCTCATTTTTTCCAGAAAATATACTTCTATTAACATTATATAGCAAATTTTATTTTTAAAAATTATTTAATTTTTCCTAAGCTTAAAGCTAAGGGAGAGAGAAAACTATAGGATTTGGGGGAATTTTAATATTAGTCAAGAGAATTTGAAGCAGTGAACTAGGATAAGAAAGGAAGTGAAGGGTGAGCGAAGGTCTCAAGCCAAATGGGGCAGAAGAAAGAGGCCAACAAGTTGTGACAAATAGAGAGGGAGCAGCTGCTGACCAGCCTTGTGACCTTATTTATTACATAGGGAGGAGGGCTGGCCAATAATGGGAAAGGAGGAAAACCATATCCTCCCTTGGGGACAAGGTATAAAGATCAAGAGATCTGTGAAGTCTTGCGTGTCCGAGATGATGATGGTGGTGATAATGACCACGGCAGTCCCTAGAGTATGACACCAAAGTGAAGGGGAAGAAAAACATACCCACAAGGAAATTAGGAGTGTTCTGTAAGGTAGGAAGCCTTGATTTGTTTCCAAACATTTGACCGGAGACCCGTGCCTGTCTGAAGTTGGAATTGTCTCCCTTCTCATTCCATCCCCTGGATAGAGCAAAAATTAAGGAATTTCCACAGGGTTTTCTTTAAGTATATAGAAGTATCTGTGCCTTTGCAGCTCTTCTTTACCTCCTAATGAAAAGCACCACAAGCCTGCCTTAATTAAAAAGCGCAACTAAAAGCAGGAGTGAAGAGAATGAGTTTGAGCCAGAGGTTATTACCCCAATGCCAAAAACAATTTTGAGTAAAAAATATCCCCTCCGGAAGTGCACTCTGTCTTGACCATACAGCACATCAAGAGAAAAGACTTCTGTTTGTATTCAGTTTTCACATTTTTTATCTTTTGTTCTTCACTTTTTAATCATAAATTAATTACTTTAGACACATTTTTATGTGTTTTCATTGGCCGATCTATCAGTGTGAGTAAATATTCTAGGATAGATACCATTTCACAAACACCTAAAAATGTAAGACACTAAGCACAAGATGAAGAGACATGCAGAGAATTTGGGTTCTAGGACTAATGCTACACTTGTCTTCCAGAAGAACATGAGACTCATACATCACAAGATACAAGGAGTAATGAAAATGTACAATGAATATTTAAATGTTGAAAACATTTACCACAGTAAAAGATATGTTACCGTTAACATCCCTCACTCTGAACACACTCCATCATTCCTGCCATCATTCTTGCATGTCCGAGATGCTGATGGTGGTGATAATGACCACAGCGGTCCCTAGAGTACGACACCAAAGTGGAGGGGAAGAAAAACACACCTTCAGTTTCTGAAGCAGTTCTGGAAGTCATCTTTGGTGAGTGTCTTTGTGACATATAGTAAAAAAATCTAGTGAATGCTGTGTCAGGTGCCATCCAATGAAAAAGCAGGGGCGTAAAAATAGCGTGGTGTGTTGTCTTCCACCTTATTCACTGGATCTGGCACTTGAGATTTCTGGCTTTTTCCCATATTCAAAATGACCATGAAAACTAAACAGTTTGAATGGATTCAGGATATCAAGGCAGCCAAGGCAAAGCAACTGAAGATATTCACAAAAAGGTATTTCCAGAACTGCTTCAGAAAGTGCCAAGAAGATGGGATTAGTATGTTCTAAGGCAAAGGGAGTATTTTGAGGGGATGTAATGGCAATGTGTCTTTTATTATAATAATTTTTTAAAAGTTTAAACACATATCATATTATTTGATCACGCTGCATAGATCTAGGGACAGGGTTTAATTCATTTTGCTTATTAAAAATAACTGTGTAAATGGGTAAAAAATTCTCATTTTGGAAGTGAAATAACTATAAAGCATGTGAAGTGTAGAAGATAAATATCACCTACGAACTGATGTGTAATATGAAATAAGAACCCCAGACAAGCTATGGAGCCTCTACCCAGAAACCTTGCCTACATGTAAGGTCATGAATGATAGCTGCTGAATAGCTCTCCTGTCTGGATGATTTTTAGGACCCAGGATACTATTAAAATGAAGGGCTAAAAAAGGCCAGTATTAAATTGCACTTAACAGCTGCCACTGAGTCTCTGCTCCCAGAAGGTGAGAAACTGAAGCTCACACATTGGTTTCCCCACACTACGGCTGCCCTGCAGGGCAGCAGTTGGCAGTAAGAGTCACTTCTGCAAATGATGTGACTCGCACTGGATAGTAACAGTCAAGCAGGACATGGAGACTTGACTTAACACCATGACCACTCAGGGATTCTGGGCTTTTTCCCTCTCCCAGTGTGAACCACTTTGAAAAGCCCACATACTATCTTGGTATGAACTAAATTCACAGAAACAAACCCTTAATTTATATTTCTCCCATCATCATTCCATTTACTCTTAGAGGCTGTTATTTTTGGAGGATGCATTGCTGAGCCAACTAAGTCCTCAAATAGAAAATGCCTTTGAAAGGAAGCATACTTCTGTTCAAGTGTTTCCTTTTAGGATGTTGGGTTGGAGAAGTTAGAAAACATATGTTTATTTTATGCTCATATATGAGATATATGATCTTTAACAGATCACTTAACTCGTCTCTATATCTTCATTTATACTACAGAAATACTCGCATCTGCCCTGATCACTTAACAAGGTGATTGAGAATATCATCATTTGCTACAAAATTTACTAGTTATCTCAGAATAATATTTCTAGGTGGGAGGTGGAAACCTAGTTCTCAATGAGAGATAGATAAAGCAGTGTCTGATGGTAACATATAAGAGCTTCATATAAATTTATTAGGATTTACCACTTAGGATATTACTTTAACAAATGCCAAAATAGCAACACCTTAAAGAGAAACAGCGAAGTTGAAGCTTCAATGATATGGTATTGCTATTAAACAGAAATAATATGGATATTGTTATTAGCGATTAAGGTATAGAATTGGGCAGGGAGTAAATGTCCTATTTATAATCAGAGATATCCATACAAGAATTACATATGAAAGTAAGAGAAACTGAGAAAGACAGAAAGATATAGAAAGGAAGGGAAGATACAGGGAGGAAGGAAAGAAGAAATTCATTTAACAGTATGGAAACAATGTTGTTTCTATCCCATGGATTATTATTCTGTATTTTAAGTCTAACATTGGAGGAGCTGTTCTGCCTTCCAAAGCCAGTCCTGGATTGGACTTTGCCTATTGTCTCTTTTGATCCCACAGAAGCCATACACAGTATTTCTAATTCCACCTTCTCATAAATTCAGTCCTTCTCAGACGGATCCTTCCCCTGGCTTTTAAACAGCCCAGTCTTCTATCCTAGTAATAACCCCTCTCTGTTCTACACCCTTCTCCAGCTCCCCATATCCCTTCTCCTGTTCTCAGCTAAAGTTCCTCGCACAGGATCCCCACTTTCCTAACACTGTTAATGTTTCCAAGGGACCTAGAAAATGAAGCCTGAATGAAGCAGAGACTCTGCCTCTGATTAGAAAGTCTATTCAGAGTGTTCGTGGAGAAATTTCTTCACTCAAAATGGAGCAATTAAAGTTAAAGTCAAAAGGATTCCCAAAGCTTCTACCTCTCTATACCATTCAGTAGGAAAATAGATGATGAGTTCAACTTTGTCCGTATCTGAGTCTCATGTATGTTCACTCCTGGAAATCATACTTTGAATGATTTCTTCTACTCTTATAGCTTTAAATAACATCTATATGATGATCTGTATGGTGATGATTCCAACATTTATACATCAGCACTACTCCTCAAGGCTGGAAGCATGTATTCAGTTACCTACTTGGCATCTCTTCTGCGGTGTTCCAGAGCTCTGAAATTCAGCATATCTAAAGGAACTGTTAATTCTTAAATTTTTTGACCAATTTTGCATGTTTATATCTGGTAAAAAGACCAATTAATCTGAAGACAGCAATGTACAATATAACAACAATTATTGAATTACAGCCATCTTGTTCAGTGAAGCTCTGTATCATTTCTAAATTTTTTTATTACTTTTTTTTCCCTTTAATTGATTGACTAATCTTGCATTCCTACATCTGGTAATCAGAGCAACTTGGTTGATGATAAAAACATGTAATATAATAACCACTGATTTTTATTTTAAAGTGAATAAAAGCAATAGCAAAATAACAACAACATAGACAAAAACAAAACAAAGCAAAAAACAACAAATATGATACAAGGTTTTAAAACAAAATGATAGGAATTAACAGTTGCTGTTATATTACATATTGTTATTTTCAGTGAAGTTGCTCAGATTACCAGATGTAGGAAGGAAAGATTGATAAAATCATTAAAGAGAATAAAAAATAATAAAAGAACATTAGAAATGGTACAGAGCCTCACTAAAGAAGATGGTAGGAATTCACCAATGGTTGTTATATTGCATATTGTTGTCTTCAAATTAATTGTTCAGATTACCAGACATAAGTATGCAAAATTGGTCAAAAAATTTAAGCATTAACTGTTCCTTTCAATAAACCATTAGACATCAGCAGTACAATTATGCTAGCTATCCATATATATATATATGTGTGTGTGTATGTATACATACATATATATTCCATATATATATGTATGTACACATACACATATATATATATTCCCTTCTTTCTGTCTTTCTATTTATCCTTTCTCTTATACCAGTTGTTCCTTCCTTTGAGAAATCTCTTTCCCTTTCACAATATTTATTGTACCTTTTGGGTTTTATTTACTCTTTCAGATTATTACACTAGGGAGACAATACAATGTTTACACATGTAGGTCTGATTCATTTAAGTTGAGTATGGTCTCTCCTATCCATTTATCTATAAAAGCCTCGAGTTTATCTATTTTTACAGCTGAGTAATACTCCATTGTATAAAAGTACTATGTCTTTTTTTATCCATTCCTCAGTTGATGGGCATTTGGGTTGTTTCCAAGATTTAGCTATGACAAACTATGGTGCTATAAACATGGGTGCACATATATCACTGTGGTATGTTTTTTAGTCTTCTAAAAAGGGTGCACATATGTCTTCTAAACATGGGTGCACATATATCACTGTGGTATGTTTTTTAGTCTTCTGAAAATAACAATATGTAATATACCCAAAAGGGGAATATCTGGGTTAAGTGGGACCTCTAAACCTAGTATTGTGAGGAATCTCCACACTGATTTCCACAGTGGCTGTACCTGTCTACACTCCCACCAGCAGGGGAGAAGTGTTCCTTTTTCTCCACAGACCCTCCAGCATTTGTTATTGGTTAATTTTTTGATGATGGCCATTCTTTCGGGACTGAGATGGAATCTCAGTGTTGTTTTAATTTACATTTCTCAACTGACCTACGATACTGAACATTTTTCATGTATTTACTTGCCATTTGTATTTCTTCATTTGAGAAGTGTGTATTCATCTCAGATGCCCATTTTTGCATTGGGTCTTTGAATTGTGGGAGCCTGATTTTTTTTTTAACTCTTTATATGTTCTAATAGAAGACCTTTGTCTGAGGGACAGTTGACTAAAGCTTTTTCCCAATTCATGAGTTTTCTTTTAACTCTGTTGGTGATTTCTTTTAATGTGCAAACACTTTTCAATAAGATGAGATTCCAGCTGTTGATTATTTGAAGTATTTCCCATGCAGTTTGGGTTTTGTTCATAAATTCTCTGCCTACTCTTATGTCTTCAAGATTTCTACCTACTTTCTCTTCCAGTTGATTTGATGTTTCTGTTTTAATATTTATTTTTTTTGACTTTTTAAAAATTTATTTTAGAAGTAAAAGAGCAAAAACATATTAAGAAACAGACAACCATTTACAAAGTAGCACAAGAATAGTACAAACAATACTGAATTACAGACAAGGTGACGGAATTAACAATGGTTATTGTATTACATATTGGTAACTTCAAGGTGGTTACTCAGGAAAACAAATATAGACATGCAAGATTGATCAAAATAATTAATCATTAACTGTGCCTTTCAATAAAGTGATAGAAGTCAGTACAACTATGTTAGCTATCCTGTATATACATATATACATAAATTTACCCTTTTGTCTTTTCTCTTTTCACTCATCCCAGTTGCTCTTTAGTTGTGAATGATGGTTGTTAAATTGATAATACATTTTGTTTTTTCAGAACCTTTTAGTTGTAGCACATTTACTGATATATACTTATTTGTTTTTTGAATATTAAAATCATTCAGGAGAAAAATAGTGCTTTTTACCAGTATTGCATTTTTCGTCTCACTTTCCTACTATAACTTCAGTAGCAGAAAGTATAATCCAGGGGCTGGGGATTTAGCTCAGCGGCAAAAGCACCTGCCTGGCAAGCGCAAGGTCGTGAGTTCGCTTCCCGGTACCGGAAAAAAGCCAAAAAAAAAAAAAGTATAATCCAAAGAGAAAATGACAAAAACTGTTTTTAAAACATAAAATTATGCAGAGTAAAGACTCCTTTTGAAGAAATGAAAAACCAAATATGGCTATCAAAAGTAAAAGGAAACTGAAGTACAAAAAGTTAAATATTATCAAAAATAGTATTGAAAATAAAATGTATAAGATATGGTGAAAATATATGATGAATGTCCAAATTATTTACAAAAATTTGTTATAGTAAAAAACACATTACCATTAATTCCCCTCAAAATACTTCCTCTACCTTCAAACACACTTATCATTGTTGCTACTTTCTGAAGCAGTTCTGGAAGTCCGCCTTCATGAGTGTCTTTAATAGCACTGTTCTGGCTACCTCCATGTCCTGATTCAATTAAAAACATTTACCATTCATGATCATTTTGACGTTTAATAAGAGCCAGAAGTCACACAGTGCCAAATTCATTGCATAATGTGGATGAGGACACATTGTGATGCTTTTTTTGCAAGCCTTCCTTTCCATTGGATAGCATTCATTTTAGTTTTGATTATATTTCTTAAAGACATTCACAAAAGAGGACTTCTCAGAACTGCTTCAGAAGATGACAGGCATGGTGCAATCACTGTGTCCAAAGCAAAGGGGACTATTTTGAGGGGGATGCTTGGCAAGTTGTCCTTTATTGTGAGAAGTTTTTAAAATTTAAACATTCACTGTATCTTTTTATCACACTTGGTATGTTTCCCGATTTTGAGCTCAAGACTGTATACTTTAAATTATATCAGTAATTATTTTTTTAAACCATACTACATGGGAGTAATCTTTATCCCTGATGCTATGGTCATTTTCTTTTCTTTCTTTTTTTTTTTTTAATATTTAGATCATTGATCCATTTTGGCTGTAATTTACTGCATGGTGATAGACAAGGGTCTAGTTTTAGTCTTTGGCATTTACAGAACCAGTTTTTCTAACATCATTCATAAAACAGATTATCTTTCTTCCAGTGAACATGTTTGGCCCCTTTGTCAAAGTTAAGGTGGTTAAGTATGTTTGTAGTTGTGTCTGCATCTTCTAATTTGTTATATTGATCCTCAGGTCTGTTTTTTTTGCCAGTGCCATGCTGATTTTATCACAGCTGCTTTGTAGTATAATATCAAGCTAGGGATTGTGATGCCTCTTGCCTTTTCCTTTTTGCCCAGGATTGCTCATGCTATTTAGGGCCTCTTCTAGTTTCAGATGAACTTTAGGAATGTTTCTCTAGATGTGTGAGGTATATTAATGGTATTTTGATTGGGGTTGCATTGAATCTGAACAACAATTTTGGAAGTATCATCATTTTCACAAAATTCATTCTTCTTATCCATGAGCAAGGAATATCTTTCGATTTTCTGAAATCCTCTTTGATCTCTTTTTTCAGAGTACTGTAATTTTCAATGCATAGATCTTTTACTACCTTTGTTAGATTGATTCCTAGGTACTTCATTTTTTTGTATGCTATTGCAAAAGGTATGGTTTTCCTAACTTCTATCACAGCATGTTTGTTGTTTGTGTATAGGAATGTTATTGATTTTAGAGTGCTGACTTTATATCCAGCTATGCTACTGAATTTGGTTATTAAATCCATGAGCCTTTTGGTGGGGTTTTTGGGGTATTTTATGTAGAGCATCATGTCATCTGTGAATAATGGTAATTTCACTTCTTCCTTTCCTACCTTTATTCCTTTTATTTCTCTCTTTTGTATAACTACTCTGGCTAATATTTCCAGAACTATATTGAATAGGAGTGGTGGGAGGTGGACATCCTTGTCCTGTTCCTGATTTTAATGTGAAAACTTTTAGTTTTTGTCCACTTAGTATGATGTTGGCTGTTGGTTTGTCATAGAGGATTTTTAATCAGAGTGAGGTAAAGAAGATCTCCTATTTTCTGTACAGTTTTTATCATGAACGAGTGTTCAACTTTATTAGAATCCTTTTCTGAATCTATTGAGATGATCATGTGCTTTTTGTCTTTGGCTCTATTGATATGGTTTATTCCATTAATTGACTTGAGTATATGGAACCATCTCTGCATTCCTGGGATGAAACCTACTTGGTCAGGGTGTACAGTCTTATTGATGATTTGCCACATTTCTGTTTGCTAGGATTTTATTGAGAATTTTTTTATGTTTGTCAATGTGATTGGCTGTAGTTCTCTTTTTGGTTGGGTCTTTTTCTGGTTTTGGTATCAGGGCAATACTTGCCTCCAGGAATGAGTTGTGGAGAATTCCTTCCCTTTTCAATTCTTAACAAATTTGAGAAGAATTCGTGATAAATCTCTAAATTTCATATAGAATTCAGCTATGAATTCATCAGGATCTTGGATTTTCTTTGTTGATAAGTTTTTTATTACATTTTTAATTTTGTTGACTGATATTGAGTAATTCAGGAATTTTATATCTTATTGATTCAGTTTTGGTAATTCATATGTATTTATGAATCTGTCCATTTCCTCTGTGTTTTCCATCCTATGAGAGTAATGATGTTCAAAGTAGGTACTGATGATCTGAAATTCTACAGGATCTGTAGTGATTTCATGCTTTTCGTTCCTTATTGCATGAATTTGAGTTTTTTCTTTCCTTCTTTTGATAAGGTTGGCTAGGGGCTTATAAATTTTATTTATTCTTTCAAACAGCCAAATCTTAGATTCATTAGTTCTTTGTATTGTTTTCTTAGTCTCCATCTCATTAATTTCTGCTCTGATCTTTATAATTTCTTGCCTCTTTTGGGCTTTGGATTAAATTGCTGTTGTTTTTCTAGAAACCTGAGGTGAAGTAGAAGATTGTTTATTTGTCTCATTCTGTTTTCCTGATGTGGGAATTCACTGCTATAAATTTCCCTCTGAGGACTGCTTTCATTACGTCTTACAGGTTCCTGTAAGTTGTATCTGCATTTTCATTTGATTGTAAAAATAGTTTAATTTCTTCTTTGATTTCATCTGTTACCCATTGGTTGCTTGGGAGGGTGTTATTTAATTTCCATATGTTTATGGAGGTTTTGCAATTTCTTTTGTCATTAATTTCCAATTTCATTGCACTATGGTCTGATAATATGCGTGGGATAATTTGAATTCCTTTACATTTACTTAAGCATGTTCTATGTGCTAGAATATGGTCTATTTTAGAGAATATCCCATGTACAGCTGAGAACAATGTGTATTGGGTTGAACACTCTGTACAGGCCTACAAAGTCTATTTGTTCAAAAGTTTGATTTAGTTCTGCTCTTTCTTTGCTGATTTTTTGTCTAGTTGACCTATTTCTTTGTGACAACAGGGTATTAAAGTCCCCTGTGATGACTGTGTTACTGCTTATTTGTTTTTTTATGTATCCTAAAATTTGTCTTATATAATTGGATGCTCCTGTATTTGGTGTATAGATATTTATGATTGTTATGTCTTTCTCTTGCAGTTTTCCCCTAACAAGTATGTAGTGACCTTCTTTATATCTTTTGGTCATTCTTGGTTTAAAGTTCACATTGTCTGGAAAAGGAATAGCTACCCCTGCTCTTTTCTGGGTTCCTGTCACTTGGAGTATTGTTTTCCATCCTTTGATTTTCAGTCTACAAATTTCCTTTTGAATTAAATGTGTTTCTTGTATACAGCGTATCCTTGATCCACTTTGCCAGTCTGTTTCTTTTGACTGGTGAATTGAGACCATTTATATTGATGGTTATAAGTGATATACATTGGTTTATCCTTGTTATGTTACTTGCCTGCTGTTGATTCCCTGCTTTTACCGTCTGTTTAATTGCTTGCTCTGCTTGGTGTTTCTACCATTGTTCTTGAAATTGTGGTCATTTTTATCTCTTTCTAGTATGTCTTTCAGTACTCTTTGTATGGGTGGTTTGATATTCATTATTTTGAAGGATAGTTTTGCAGGGCACATCAATCTGGGATGAAAGTTGTTTTCTTTCAGGATATAAAATAATTCCCTCCAAGCTCTTCTTGACTTGATGGTTTATGTAAGGAAATCTGCCATGATTCTGATACACTTTCCTTTGTAGTTGATCTGTTTCTTTTCTCTAACAGCTTTTAATATTATGTTCTTTTGCTGAGTTTTTGGAATTCCAATTATTATATGTCTGGGTATAGATTTATCTTGGGTATGGGTAATTGGAGTTCTATATGCCTCACTTACCCATATGTCTGATTTTTTTCCAATGCTTGAGAAATTTTCTGCTATTACTTCTGCAAAGTCTTTTTATGTCTTTGTGTTGACTCCTGCTGTGTTGTTGTCACCTATTCCTCTTGCATTGCTTTTCTTTGTATCATCTTGCAGCTGTTGAATTGTTATTTCCTGGTTCTTGTTATTTTAAAGAGATCTTTCCTTTCACAATCATTAGCTGTAATGTTTTCCTCAAGGTCTGGAAGTCTATCTTAAGCTTCTTTTAAGCAGTTTTGCCAGCTTTAAATGGAATTTTGAATTTCCTGGATATCTGTTTGAATCTGTTTCATGCATTCTAATTCTTTCCTATATTATTCATTGAAGATTTCCTTCATTTTCTATGCTCCTCTATTTTTTTAAATCTGTCTTCTTAGATGTTCTGAGCAATTCTTTCATTATTGTTGTCATTTCTTTTTTATCTGAGAGATTATTTCTGATCTGATGTCGTCTACAGTTTGATGGAGTTGTTTGTTTACTTCATTTGCTATCATTTCAGAAATTTCAGGTGAATGACTTCCAAACTCTTCTATGTCGATGTTTCCTGGAATTGTTCTGGGTGAGGTGGAGGTTTGAGATTGCATTTTACTTCTTTGTTTTGTCATTTTTGGTGATGTGGAGTTTCTTTGGAGCTCAGCCTCTCTCCTGTGATGGTGTGGAAGTGATATGGCAAGGACTTGCAGGTCCCTGGTGCTCAGCATGGGTCCTGAGGTGGTGTGATGGGGCAGGGTACAGTCACTGACCCTCCTGAAGCTTTCCAGGGCTCAGGTTGTCTTCCACACCAGTGGGGAAGGGGTATGTGTATGGTCACCAAGGCTTCCAAAGCTGTCCATGGCTCAGCTTGGCTCCCATACTGGTGGAAGAGGGGTGAGGGTGCAGTCACCAAGGTTCCTGAAGCTGTCTGGGACTCAGCTTGCCTCTCACCTATATTGATGATTATCAATTCCTATCATCTTGTTTCAAAATTCTGTATCATTTTTATCATTTTTGTGCTGTTTTTGTTATTTTTTATTGTTTTTCTCATTAAAATAAAAAAAGATTGAACTTTTTTGAGTCTTGACCACGTTAGTGAGTTTTTAAATTTTATTTTTTATTTTTTTATTATAAAGAGAATAAATAAAAACAATAATAAAATAACAACAACATAGTCATAAACAAAACAAAGCAAAAACGATTAAAATGATACAGGGTTTCAAAACAAAATGATAGGAATTAACAGTGGTTGTTACATTACATATTGTTGTCTTCAACAAAGTTGCTCAGATTGGCAGATGTAAGAATGCAACCTTGGGGGCGGGGCGAGCAGGCCCTCGGAGCCGGCCGAGCAGGCTCCCCCAGCCCCCCGCGCCTTGCGCCCAGGCAGCCAGTTCTCCGGGAGCT
>NW_004955411.1:25970606-26090298 GCF_000276665.1 Chinchilla lanigera
AAAAAAAAAAAAAAAAAACTCTCTGTAGATTAAAAATGCTTTCATAACTTATAACTTTATGTTATTTGCTTGCCCCTACTTGTTTTTTTTTCTAACTTTTGAAAGGGGTGGTATTTAAAATAAAGTTGTTAAAGTTCTAAATCTAAAAAAAAAAAAAAAAAAAAAGAATGCAACCTTGATCAAACCACTGAAGATAAACTCACTTCTCCTGAAGTAAATGTCCATTCCATCTTCTAGTTGACCTACCCCCAACTCAGCATCAGTATTTATGGTTCTTCATGATTTCACCAATATTGACCTTGTTTAAGCCTCCATCCTCCCTCTTACCTACACCACTGCAGTGACATTTTAATTGGTCTCCATATTTCTGCTCTTCCTTTCACCAATGTCACTGTAAGTATTTACATAGCACAGATTTTAAAAGAAAAGTCATACTACAACTCACTTCAGCTCAAAATATCTTAATGGATTTGGATTTCACAGGGAGTAAAATCTAAAATTCTTTCCTACCAGGCCCTACAGCATGTTGCACAGTCTTTTTATTTTATGGGAAAAAGATAAAACAAAACTCCCCAACAAAATAATAGGAGAATAAAAACAGTTAATGCATTGCATGTTGTTATCTTTAAAGTAGTTACACAGAGCACATAATATGGGCATAAGAAATTCTGCAATCAATATTAGTATAAACCTTCCTTTTCTATGACCTAAGAGACACTAATAATATAACTGACTTGCATTTTTTTCTCCCTTTTCCCTTACTTCCTTTTCCACAATCCTAGTTTCTTTTCCTTTTAAACAATTTCTTCCCATTTCATAATATGTGCATTTTAGACCTTATATGCTCTTTCTATTTCTCACACCAGGGAGATAATGTTATTTACACATATGAGTCCAGTTTATTTCACTTATGAGTATGGTTTCTAATCACCCCCATTTACCTATAAATGTCTCAAGTTTATCCTTCTTTATGGCCAAGTAGTACTCCATTGTATAGAAATACCACAACTTTTTTATCCATTTCTCTGTTGATGGGCATTTGGGTTACTTCCAAGATTTAGCTATGAAAAATTTTGCTGCTATAAACATGAATGCACATATATCACTGTGGTATGATGTTTTTAATTCTTCTGGGATGATACCCAGAAGGGAAATAGCTTGGTGAAATGGGACCTCTAATCCTAGCTTTTTGAGGAATTTCCATACTGATTTCCACAGTGTTTTTAACAGTCTACACTCCCACCAATAGTGGAGAAGGGTTCCTTTTCCCCCACATCCCCTCCAGCATTTGTTATTGGTTGATTTCTTGATGACAGCCACTCTTTCTAGGGTGAGATGAAATCTCAGTGTTGTTTTAATTTGAATCTCTTGGATGAACAGTGATGTTGAATATTTCTTCATATATTATTTGCCATTTGTATTTCTTCACTTGAGAAGTTTGTGTGCATGTCAGATGACCACTTTTGAAGTGGGTCTTTGAATTAGGGAGGGTCTGAGTTGTTACAGTTCCTTATACATTCTAGATATAAGTGCTTTGTCTGAGGTACAATTGGCTGAAAATTTTCCCACTGTATGGACTGTCTTTTCACTCTGTTGGTGATTTCTTCTGGTGTTGTACAGTCTTTGATTTTACCTCATTATTCTGCTTTAGTTACTTTGACTTTGTATGTTTTCAAAATAGCTTTATGCATCAGGGCCTTTTAGTTGTTCTTTCCACTTCCTTGTTTCCAGATATTGATACAGAACACAACCTCATTTTTTTCAAGACTTTGGTAAAAATATGGTATATCTCACCTATGTCTTATTACTATCTAGTCCCATATCCTTTTCTATAACATATTATATTCGAATGTATTCTACACATTTACTTTTCCTGAGATAGAGTTTAAAACTCATGATCCTCTTGTCTCAACCTTGTGAATAATGGTATTACAGGCTTCTACCACCATACTTAGCTATATACATTAGCTTATTGATATATTTGTTGCATATATTCTTCCATGGAAATGTATACTCCATAAGAACATGGACTTTTCTTTTGATTTCTAGATTTTAGAATAAATTTTCACAGAAATATCATTGAATAAATTAGTGCATTTCAACTTTTAGGACTCGTGAAACAGGCATACATTATCTCACTAGCAAATCTATTTTACAATTAATCCTCTCACTGTACAGATATGCTCACCTTATTTCTAATTGTAGCAGAGTGGAAAAAATACTCCTTTTAGATGACCGGTGTTAAAATTCCTCTGAAAGAAGTAACTATTTTTGGAAAAATACTTCATAAATTGATTGGGTGGAAAAGTAAAACCATGACACTATGGGTTGGCAGAGGACAAGCAAGAAAAAGAATTAAAATGCTATGCATTTGAGACTTGGAGTGATAAAAAGACCAAACATACAGAAAGTGTGGGAAGCCAGTATAGACAAGGGCCTTTTGAGTACATTGGAAGATAGGTCAAAGGGTTTATAGCAACTAATAGCCAAGTATTTTCTCTTCTATAAACCACTTTCTCCCAAAAGCCTTCTATAAAGTATAATGCTTCCAGAAGGAACTTTTATCAGTGGATGATGTGTCCGTGTGTGTGTGTGTGTGTGTGTGTGTGTGTGTGCGCGTGCGCAAACAAGGAAGCAGACTGCATTATGCATTATTGCCAAGGCCACAGTGGTAGGGAGATGTGAATGCAGTGGCAGCGGAACATAAATGCTAAACATGACTTTGATGGAGCTCAGAATTAGCAAGGATTTTAGCCTGAACAGTGGGGTCCTGAGCCAACCTTCTATCAATCTTACAGAGCAGAAAGCCCTCAGGACTGCCCTGTGTTATTTCACTGTATTCCTTTGCATTTAAATACTTTGCCATTACAGCTAATGTTTACATAAATGTAGTGACATGAAGTCAAATATTGTCTGGAATCCTTTCCAGATTCACCTCCCTCAAAGACCAGTTTCACCACTGTCACCCAGAAAGTTATTTTTTTCAACAAAATATTTTTCTCTATAACTGTTTCAGTGCTTCCAGGTTCCTTTTATTTCCCTTCAAATACTGAAAAGCTCGAATTAATATATTAAAGCAAGTCTACAACTGCGTGCATAGGGAATATTTACCACTACTTACATATATTCATCTCTTGTAAAAATAACAATGAGGTTTATATATATCAAAAACAAACTTATACTGACAGCCCATGGATAACCACTTTGATTATGAGATCATTTAATTCAAGTTCAAATAGTTATTTTAATAAAAATTTTTAGTATAAGCAATATTACTTTTGTTATTTAATCCATAGCAATGTTACTCTGCTTGTATCTTCCTAAGACCTGCACAAGCAATGTGAGTAATTCGAGTCTCATTGCAACAAGCTCTCCAAAGTCTTTCTAGGGAAATATAATAGGAAACATTCCTTGAAATAAGCATGCAATTGTTTGATTCTCAAAAATCTATTTTGAAAGCATGTATTTCAAGGCCAAAATTCTGATATCCTAGGAGTTTTAAATTCATTTTTAAGTTCACTTAATATGTCACAAACCTCACTCAAAATTAAACAGTGTGGAGACACCACGATTTTGCTATTATTTAAATACATACAATGCGACTTACAAATCTTTGGAGGAGACTTGAGCAATAGCCCTTTACTTCTTGCAAGCTATGTTGTTGCTTAGCTGCTCCCTGGAGCCTAGAAAAATGCCAGTTAATGCCAAGGACCCCAGCACTTAAGGAGAACTTAAGCTGCCACTTCTCTTGATTCTGGCAGTGCTGGGCTTGTGTTCTATGGGGACTGCTGCTACCTCTGCTGTCTCCTGTATTATTTTGGAAATAAAAGGTGATGGAGTAGAGAGGCTTGGAGGCTGGGAGAGGAAACGTGGCTCAGATGACTCTGACCTTAATGCAGATTTGGAATATTACCAGGCCCCTTTCTTTATTGATTGACATCCATGACCATCAGTGCACCCTGCACCTATTGACCCTAACATTTCCCTTCTGTTTTCATTTACATGCTCCTTCTCCAGTTTAAAACCAAGGCATTAAAAACAATACAATTCCTCACTTTCATCAAAACTTCCATTTCATTCAATGCTACCTGCTAGAACACCTTACACACAAAAGAGTGATAGATTGCATTACACAAAATGACATCTTGAATTTTTCATTGGTCTTTACTCTGGAATTGAAATTTTTCTTGAACTGATCTTAGATTGCAACCTCCTACCCACCCTGCAAATCATCCTCTGTCATTACAGATGTCAACATACTTGTTTCCACAGCCAGGCCTTCAGATGTTCAAATCTTAATTTGGCTAAATTGTATACACTTAATAAATACTTATTGATTTATATTAAATGAGAGATCCAGTCTTTTACTTATTGTCGCCATCTGTAAATTATTTTGTCTATAACTAAAAGAAAGACAAAAAGAGAAAACACATTCATTTATTACTTGAGCTATTATTTGAGCGACAAGAAATTTATTAGCTTATTATTAACTTTATTACTTCTAAGTTAAAAGACTTGAATTATATTATACAAATACATTTAATTGTGGAAATAGGAGCTACTGGGGACAAAAGAAAACTTCATTATCCATAAATTCTGAAAGTTTTCTAACTATAAATTCAAAGAATAATTTTTATGAAAGTTAGAAGGATGGTAATACTATTTTTTGCTGTCCATCTTTGATTCTTTTAGAGATACAGAAGGAGATCACATCAATAGAGGTAGTTAATTTATTTCTGAAATATTTTGAAATGATCAAATAAAGGTGACTGTATCATGAAAAATAAGATACTTAATTCAGAAAGAGATGTAACTGCATTGCATTATATTATTATTATTATTTTTGGTACCAGGAATAGAACTCAGGACCTACACTTGCCAGGCAGACACACAGAATATAATTCTTTACATAGTATAACAATAATAATGATTTTTAAAAATTGTGATATATTCCATATTTGTAAGTTCATATGAGAATTTCTTACATCTCCAGATTTTCTGAATTTTTCCTATCTTGTGAGTAGGTCCCATTTGTGAGGCTAACCTGTTACACTATCTGTCTACTGAGTTCTACCCATTAAATTGCAGTGTGGCTGTCTGGTTCATCACCAGCACCCTGTTTATACATTCTGCGACATAATCTTTGGGCCCTATGGTTAATCCATATGTCCAGGAATGGTCCTAGAGTCATGTTCTTTCCAATAGGTACTATACTTTGATGAGGAACAGGGTCTTTCTTCAACCAAAAATGAAATTCTCTTGATCAGAAAACACAGGGCAGCCAGGAGGGCTTTCAGACTCCAGCAGAATCCCCAACATTAAAGACTTTTTATTCAAGTCATTCTTTATAGGTGTTACAGCAACTCATCTTTCTAGGAAAATGTACATTTTTCTGCACTAGTTACATCAGAGGATCATTGATTCATGCATTAACTCCTTGGACAACTCTGACTTAGAATCTAACATGTGCCAAGTTCTTGATGGCATCATTGAACAAGACAGATATGCCCCACCCCTAAAGCTTATCTTCCAATGAGGGGTGCCAGGTAAGAAACAAGTGAATTTATGAAACTAATCCAAATATGCAATGTAGGAAAGAAAAAAAAAAAACACAGGGAGTAGACCTGTAGGATTTCTTAATAGGTACACAGGGAAGTCATTGCTTGAGCCTCACTTGTGCTTGAAAGACAAGTAAGAGATATTTGCTGCATGTCTGAGAGAAGCAGAAAATACATTAGTGTGGCTAGAGAACAGTGAGGTAGAGAAAGGTGGTAAAAATAAGTTCAGTAAGTGGGTCTAAATCAGTCACACGGGGTCTTGGCTGACCATGGAAAACCATTTGGTTCTTGGCTCTTCTCTCATGCTATTGTCGAAGAAGAGAAAACAGGGCTGGGTATTTAGCTCAGCTGCACAGCACCTGCCTGGCAAACACAAGGTGGTGAGTTCAATTCCCGGTACTGGAGAAAAACCAAAAAAAAAAAAAAAAAAAAAGAGAAAACATCCACTAAAATTGATATATATGATAGTTGACAGTTGTGTCAACTGAGTAAGAAACACCCAACTAATTGGATTAGCCCAGCTCTGGATGTGGTTGAAGGGATTTACTGAAGACAGAAAACCCATCTTAGATATGAGTGGCACCAACAAATAGGCTTGTCTCCTGAATGGAATATAAAGGGGAACAAAGAAGGAAGGCTCACTTCTGTTTCTTCAGAGGAGCTCTAAACTTCACCTCCACCTTGGATGCTGTCTCCTGGCTTCCAACATAGACTCTTCAGCCTTCCACTGCAGACCCCTCAGCTTCCACTGCAGACCCTTTGACCTCCTGATACCAACTCACAGTATAGTGAGCTCCAGGCCTTTGACCTTTGACTAGATCCTTTGGGTCTCCAAGATGTGGACAGCCTCTTTGCACTCTTCCTCACCTGACTCTGCAGGTAGCCATTGTAAGCCTACCTTGTAAACAATCATATAATTATATATCTTACATTAAATCTCTCTCTCTAATGAGCACAGACTAATACAATATTTTTATATCACTAAATCATTTGAAAAGATAATTTTCCAGTTGCTCTACACAGCAATGCCAGTAGGTTTACACATCTAACCAATTTACTCTCCTCATGATTGTCACACCTTAGTATTTTTTAAAAAAATATGGAAAGGAATATTTGTCTGTGTAAGTCAGCTAATATTCACACAAAGAAGAAAGCAAGAAGAAAATAGAAATAAGACTATATCACTTTTCAATGCATTGTCAGAGCAAAAGGATAAGAATGGTATATTTATTCCTTCACAAGCAAATTTATAAGTATCCATCTGTGAATTGATATAAGAAAGTGCAATTTTACAAAATATGTCACATAAAGTGAAATTTTTCATTTATTCAAGCAATGTATGAAAATATCATTGAAAAATTATGCCGGTATTTAATTCCAGGATGTATTCTTACTAATAAAGTTCCCAGATAATCTATCACCACAAGAGAGTGATTCTGAGTATTCAAATGGAAAGGACACTTTAAAATAAAGCATATTGTTAGATAAATTTTGTCCCAATAACTACTATTTTTGCCTGTATATGAATGCCTACATTTAAGCCATTCTTCCAACAATTTGGGATAACTGGGGAAAGGGATGTAAATTTTGAATTATTATTTCCTCCATAACTTTATTACTATTGGGAAAGTCAGTAAGTAGCAATAAATATTCTGAAGCACTTTAAGAGCTTTCCTACAGTATTAAGCCAATGAGTACAGTATTTCAGGGAAAGATTTAATCCACATGTTCCTGTTTGACATAATTAAATAAAATGTAAGAGCCATTTGATGTCCAAATGTCTTGTAAGATTTTTATAAGCTTCTTTTCTTTGAAGTAAAAGAGATATATTATTGTCCAGGGTAAACGAAATTTAAAAGCCCATCTACTTTAACAACAACAGCAAAAACAAAAGCAAACAAAAACGAAGCAATAAAAGCAACCATCATTCAACAGCAGAATGAAAATGCTTCACTATTAAACACCCTCAAATTTGGGATAGCACCCTAAAAAGAGAAAATATACCCATTATAGTACCAAATGCTTCAGTGTATAATTCTCTAAGTTTGACACAGGTCTGAATTTCAGGCCCTTCTTACATTATCTTCTCATTTATGGTTGGATGGGTAAAATATGGAAGAGAAGTTATCTTTAATTCAGACAGCTGCTGTAACCGATCTAATCCAAAACACTTCAGAATGACTCTCAGGCCTTGCTATGATCATGGACCATTAGCAATAAGACTAAGAAATTTTTGACAGAGAGCTAAATTTAGACTTTCCCATATATGTAGTATAGAGTTCACCTTTCTTTAAATACATGGAACAAAGTAGGATTTATTTCACTATGCATAAGAATTACCAGATAGGCCCAAGAAACTCTAAAATGTAATAATTTCCTTGTCTGCTAGTGGGAAAAGCACTATGCAATCTGGCATGCAAGTAAACCTCAGCAAAAAAATAAATATAGAATAGTGACTCTTTTTCAAATATAAGGAATAAGAATGCTAAACGTTTATGATAACATGTAGAATTTAGATAACTACATGTTTTTGGTAAAATATAATTGTGAAATAATATCTTTTTGAGACAAAGTCTCACTATGCAGTTCAGGCTGGCCTAGACTCACTTTGCAGCCCAGGCTGGTCTTGAAATCACAGTGATCCTCCTGTCTCAGCCTCCTAAATGCTAGGATTACAGGTGTGTGCCACTATGCTTGGCCTAGGAGATGTTTTTAACATGAAACTTTTTACTGTTCATGTCAACATTACTTATGACTCACTAGAAACCTAAAACTACTATTTTCAAAGATTAATATAGAAAAAACTTTTTGATTGTTGAAAATCAGGACATACAAATAAATTTAAATTAATTCAGATAACCTCTACTTTTATCTTGTATAACTATTATTAATCTCTAAGTATTATTGCTTTTTCCCACACACATTTACAAATTTAAATTTTATACCTTATATTTATAAATACATATAGTGTTTCAGATCTGTGTTAGGTGATGGAAAAATTTATAAGACATGACAGTATAACTAAGATTCAAAAAGCTTGTAAGCTAATGAGAGGATAGTTTATAAATAAATCACTCTGAATTAAAACTGAGATGACACGATTTGTCAGTTCCTCCTCTAAATTATAAGTTGATTTTTCAGTTTCTGCACACTGTGCCTTCTATTTATCTCATTCTGGTTTTAGGCATTCATACCAGATCATCACAGCTAGTGATGAAGATGAACTCATAGAACTGACCATCATGGCAAACCAGAGGCAGTGGTGCTCACAAGACACAGAAAATGCTCAGCAACATCTACAGGTACTTGGATACATGGTAGATGAAGGTAAACAGACACCAAACTACAGGAAGGTAATTTGAAGAAGCTCATCAGATAAAATCCAGTAACAGGTATATTTAGAATAAGAAGCAGGGATCCTTTTCAATCCCTGCACTACTTGCAGATCTGGTCCAGTGAACAATCAAAGCTGTAAACTTCCCACTTAAAACTACTTTCATTGTGTCCCACAAATTTTGGTGTGTTGGATTGCCACTGTCATTTGATTCTATGAATATTTTAATTTTTCCCTAATTTTTTCTGCAACCATTGATTATTCAACAACGTATTATTTAATCTCCATGTGTTTGCATAGTTTCTGTGGTTCTTTTGCTCCTAATTTCTATTTCTTTGTGTTATGATCTGATTGTATGCAAGAAAATATTTTGATTCTTTTGTATTTATTTAAGCATGCTTTATGGCCTAAAACATGGCATATTTTGTGTGCTGTTGAGAAAAATATGTGTATTTTGTTGTTGGATGACACACTCTATAGATATCTATTAAATTCATTTGTTTGACAGTGTGGTTCAACTTTGTTTTTTGTCATTGTTGCTTGTTTATCCATTGACTTGTCTATTTGTGACACTGGAGTGTCAAGGTGCTGCACCATGTTTGTGTTCATATTTATCTGACATTTTATGTCTGGTAGTATTTCTTACATGAAATTTTGTGTGCTGGTATTCACGCACATGTATTTATAACTGTTATCTCTTCCTTTTGAATAGTTCCTTTTATTAATATATAGCTCCATTTTTTCCTCTTCTGATCAGATTTGGCTTGAAGTCCATTTTATCTGAAAAGAAGATAGCTACTCCTGATTGCTTTTGGATCCTGTTGCATAGAGTATCATTTCCCATCTTTTTACTTTCAGTCTATATGATTCTTGTGCATGAGGTATGTTTCTTGTGGGCAACAAATAGTTGGGTTTTATTTTTTGATCCAAATGTAAATCTGTGCCATTTGAGGGAGGATTCAGATATTTATATTAGAGAGGTATAACTGAAAGGTATTTACTGAATCCTGTTATTGCATTATTTTCCGTTGCTGATTCTTTTATCTTTTTTCCTTTTATTTAATTAGTCTCCTAAGAGATGTATCTTCCTTTGGTCTCTTTGGTGATGTTGGTGTCACTGTGACTGTCTAGTGTTCCTTTGAGTACTTCTGGCAATCCTGGTTTGGTAGTCATGAATTTCTTGAGGTGGTCTTTCTCTTGGAAAGTCTTCATTTCTCCATCAAATTTTTCTTTGTCTTTTTGAGACAAGGTCTCACTATGCAGTTCAGGCTGGCCTTGAGTTCACTTTGTAGCTCAGACTGGTCTTGAACTTGCAACGATCCTCCTGGCTCAGCCTCTCGAATGCTAGAATTATAGGTGTACACCACCACACCAGGCTTTCTCCATCAATTTTGAAAGTTCTTTTTGAAGGATAAATTAATAAGAGTTGGAAGTTCTTTTCTTCTAGGACTTAAATAACTGCTCCAAGTGCTCCTTTAAATTTTGTTTTGAGAAATCTGTTATTATTCTTGTACCCTTGCCTTTATAAGTTTTTTTTTAATATTTTTTCCTAACAGATTTTAGTATTCTCTCTTTGTGCTAAATTTCTAGGATTTTGTTTATGATGGTCATGGTTATTTGGAGTTTAATATATTTCATTTACCTAGATGTTGAATGCTTTCCCTTGATTGAAATTCTTCTGTTGTGATTTCAGTCAATAAAGGTTTTGTATCTTTTTTATCTTTTTCTAGTAATTCCTTAATTCCAATAATTATTAGGTTAGTTTATTTTCTTGACCCATAACAGTTGGTTGAACCAGTTCCATGGTGTCTTGCTGTTTTTAGGGCATCAAAAAGTACATGGTCTACCACCTTGTCCTCTAGTTCTGACAATATCTCTGCACATTGGTAATTCTTGTTGCTTGTACTTCCAATTAAATTTTTATGTCCTAGACTTCTGCTTAATTTCTTTTCATAATTGCTAATTCTTTACTAAAAAGGTTATTAATACTTTGTATTATTTTGTTTAAGTTAATCATCTTTCATGTCATTCAAAACCTTATTCAACATTTTATTAATTAAATTCATTATCTGTTCATTTACCTCCTCTCAGAGCTCAATGAACATCTCGTGGATTCATTTATTTGATGTCTTCAAATATTTTAACCATTTGGTTTTGAGCTCCTTGTTCACCACTCCCTTTATTTCAGTGACTTTGGTATCCATTTGTGGGGAGTTGAGAGTTTTAAGAGATATCTTGTTCACTTATTTTTACATATTTCTATTGTTTTTTCACTGAAGGTTGAGGCTCAGTTAGGATAGAAAGGTCCTGTTGCTACTGTGGAGATCTCTTTATTTTACTTAGTGTATGTTTCCCTGTTTTGTGATCCTGGCTTTGGTTATGATTTGGTATTTATACACTTCCTCAACTTACCCAACATAATAGGATTATTATGGTTTTTTTGCTTTGTTTTGTTTTGTTTTTTGTTTTTCTTCCAGTAGCAGGAATCAAACTCATGACCTTGAGATTGACAGGCAGGTGCTGTGCTGCTGAGCTAAATCCTCAGCCCCTTATTATGTTTATAGAGTTTATAGTGTTGCAAGGAGAGAACCACCACCAGTTATATCAACATCTTCACTTTCTGGTGCATGTCTTCCCCATCCCTCCAGCACTACTGCCTCAAATCAGCTAAAATGGATCCTCTATAAAACAATATTATCAGTTGATTTTTTACTGGTTTTTGATAGAAACACCAATGCAACTAATGGAGAAAGGAAAATGTTCAACAAGTGAAGCTGGAAGAATCACCTGTGGGTTGTATGAGCAATTCTTGTGAATTTGTTCAGTCTTACTCAGGAATTACTTGTCCCTTCTTACCAATTTTGCTTCCCATTATACAGACTCATTAGCCCATTCAGATCTCACTCTCATTTGCTTTTCAGATTCCTGATCTTGTCCCAAATTCAAGGGTGAATTCCATCTGAAGATAGTTACCATGCCATTCACTGACCCTACTCTCAGTAGAGACTGTTTCTGGTCATATCTCTGGGAAAGCAAGGCTCCTGTGCTCCTTTCCACGTTTCCCTGGATTGAGAGCAAAATGGTTGAGTGAGATGCTACAGTAACTGCCTTCCCACAGACAAACCAAGTTGATATTATACCAAAAATAATTGTATCATATAGAGAAGGGTTGTTAGTAGTGGTATACCCTGGTTCTAAAGGATGCCTGTTACCTTCTCACAAACTTCTCTAGCAATGAGTTGAAGCAGTTGCACATCAAGAAATTAGTTAGAAGAAGTAAAGCTCAGCACTTCTTAGACTCTCCTTCTTAAATATGACTAAGATTGAGGGAATTCATGAGACTTAACAAGCTTTTAGCAAAAACTGAGTATAAAAGTTTTCACAATACTTGAAACTCCTTTTGTAAAATTCTCACATGTAGGTATATTATAAATAAAGATGTCAGGGCATTATCTTAAATAACTCTAGTTATTATGATAACTCTAATTATATTTCATGCTGATTTTAGATACTTTTATCACAGAAGGGAAATCAGAAATCTTACATATCATTGAAAATGCTTAAGAAAATCACTCATGTGAATTAACATGTCACAGCAGAGAAGCAGACCCCTAATATAATAGACCAAAGGAACAAGGGGAGGAACAAAATCCTGCAGTTTCAGTTTTATCCTCAGTGAAAGGGAACTTGGAAGCAGTCTAGCAAGTTGTATATTCTAGACTTCTCATAATTTCAAACTTCTGTGGGCATGTTCTCATAGTATCCCTTTCTAGCCCTCTGAGCTGCCACTTAAGATCTAGTCAACTCAATATCAACCTGACTCTATAAAGTTCTGGAGATGGGCTTTCAAAATTCATCTTCCAAGGGAGAAAAGCAAAAGGACTAAGTAGCAATAGTCTACAGTGCTATTTTATAGTCATTGGTTACATTCATCACTGCCTTGGCATCTTAATTTTGTTAGTGTTTTCTATAACGTAGACACTCACATCCTATTTGATAAACTATAGTTAAATATTGACTAAATATTCAAGTGTAAGCTAATTTGATTTTTGCAAGCATGTACTGTAAATTCCCAGCCATATCTAAGGTAGGAGTCCTATGTTGTTGCTATTGTTATTGCTACTTTTAATAATTAAAATAATAATAATTTGTGACATACTTTAAAGAGTTTTAAAAGCATTAATATAAATAAACCTCCTTCTAAGTTCTTTTAAAATTCAAACTGAAAGAGTATACAAAATAATCCACTTTAGAGAGATATTTGTTTAGCATTCATGCTGCCATTTCTCTTCCCACATCAAAAACAGACATTATCACTCTTCCACTAAATCTACTATAATTAGCATAGCTAAGCAAAGCATATATTCTATCCTTGGTATAGTTCATTTATAAGTAAATATTGGCAACGGCAAATATTTTATAAATATAAATTTTTATAAATAAATTTTATATAATTTTATAAATAAATATTCACAAAATGATCACACTGAAAATTAGTTGCAGAATTAGGACAAGAACATGTCTTATCTCCTGACTCGGTTTGGTGCTCTTTCTATGACTTCATGTATAGTTTGCCATAACAGCCAAATCACTAATCACATTTGGATCTTAAATTTTAAAAGCTCACAATGACTTTTAAATTTCATTATTCGAAAGCTGTTCTAATAAAGAGACTTTGAACCAATATGTTTATTACTTCATCTGGCCACCATTCTTTACACAGCAAGTGTAATCAGTCGTCTCTGGGGAGCAGAGGGCGGTTTCAGCGGTTGCCAAATACATGCACTTATAAAGACTGCTATCATGTTCACATCTTACAAAAATGCACATGATCAATCCCAAAATATCACCAGCCCTTCACATAGAAGGATCCTAGCTATATATGAGGGGCAGCTGATCAAAGTCAGCGAAAACTAATAAACATGAAAAAGAAGGGCCAAGAGAAAGACAGATGCTGATGAGTACTTCTTACCATTTGAGACAACTTATAATTCTAACCATTCTGCTAAAAACAGACAACAGGCTGATTGCTATTGTTTTACTGATTAACTATTCTCTCTCTGCTTTTTCCCAAAAGGCAAACTTTGCTTAGTAAATATTGACACCTGTAAACCAAGCTGGCTAATGCCGTTGGCTCTTCGGCAATCTTCCCATCTGTTGCCTGAGAATTTTAAGCAATGTATTTTGGGACTCTTGCTCTCTTTCCATTGTAAACTGTAAAAAATTCTACCCAGAAGCTAATCCGAAAGCCACATGGCCCTAGAGGGGCCTGTGGTAAGTAAAGGGAAATGTAGTCTAATATGTAAAATGCATATCCCACTGGCTTCCTCGGCCACCCTGCCTTTAGTTAACAGCATGCCAGGGTAATCTGCTTAGTTACCAAGTGGGGCTTTTCTCCCTCTTCCCCATGAGATCACCCAGACCACGATCAAAGCCCAAACACACTCTCTGCCAGCACTATTGTTCCCCAGAGTGGGATTAATGACTAATTATGTCAGGTCACTCATCCAGATGGCCTCTCAGATGTTCCTTTGTCATTGTCTGACCTCCCATATGCCCCTTTGACCTTGAGGTTTATTTCCATGGAAACATGAAGCCTCAGTTTCCTTGCTGAGATTGCCAAGAATTGGCCGAAAGGAGGGATACAGGATAATCTACCCACACTTTGTATTCTGCTTCCATCTCACGCCTTGTTAAATCCAATGAATAGATAAAAAATGCTATCTGGTCCCAGCTGAGTGATGACCATGGTCATGATTCTATGTTACATGCTATGTTTTTTAAATTAGCAGACAGCTTTGTACATGGAAACGTGCATTCAATTTGAAGAACATCAATCGCCATAATGTGATCTTTTTATCTCATTAATGTTAAGCAAGGGTAATAGAATGGAATTACAAAATATCACTGTGAAAGGAATACAATTCAGAGAATTATAGATATCCCCCATTAAAGCCCTAGAGATGTTTGGATAAGTCAACTTGTTCAGTTTCATAAATTAAAGATTCTTTACTCACTACCTTTTCTGGGGTTTAAATTCTAGTCTCAGATGTTGATCTTACTCTGAACAAGGATTTTAAGGTGGTTAGAAAAATGGAGAAATTTCCACAAAACTACCAAATAAGTAAATAAAAATAGAATACGAGACTGACTCATGAACTCAATTTAATAAAAAAGTTTGAGTATGTATTTGCATGGGATGAAATATATTTCCCTGCATAGTTTACAGAAGACTAAAGATTAATTCAAATGTATAAAATGTGGAGGCTAATTTACCTCTCCTGAGTTCATTCAAGAATGAAATGTCTCCTGTTCTATTCGTGAATTCATGCAAGCCCAGGGGTCTCACTGGGAATACAAGCATAGTGAAAGTACTCACATATGCCCCAGTTTCGCTGCAGGGTAGCAATTTATTAATGTCACCTCATCAATGGTTAGGGAGATGTAGATTCCAGCTGAGAGCTATCATTTTATTTAAGAAGAAAAATTAAAGAGCTAGGTGAATGAAAGGATTTTGTTTCTTTTATTGTCCTTGAAGGGACTTTTTGCCTAATAAATCCAGAAAGAAAATTGGATCAAAAGGATCCTGCTTAATAGTAGCCAATCCTCTCTACTGCCCCTTCCCATGAGTGTACTGGCCTTTGGAAGCAGTGAGTGTGCCCTGGTATCTACTGACTACAGAATTCTAATATCTTCCGTGTCTGTAAAATCTTGTTCAGTGAACGAATGTGGGATAAATGTCAGTGTTAGCCTATGTGTAGCACAAATTTCTTCCAATAATGAGCCAAGAATAGTTTACTTTAAAAAACATTCTGTGTGTGCAAATTTAGCCTCAAGGATCATACATTCAACATGTTACAAATAAATCATTTTTTTTCTGTTAATAGAGAGATAAATTATGTTTAAGGAACAGCAACTCCAGAGTAGATTTCCACAGAGTACAAAAACAGCTCGTTCTTAATCTTTAAGAATGTGACCAAGGAAACTTCTCTCACATTTTGGATGCAGTGTTCTGAGCCTCCTGGACTGGTTTTGTTCCACCCAAGATAGTCCTTACCTCTTCTGGAATGTTGGTGCCATTGACCAAGCTTCTTTCCCTTCTCAGACAGCAGTGCTCTATGACATAGCAAACCAGCACCCAATCTGTGCACACTCAGCAGTGGCAGGTAATCTGTCCACAGTAGTACCTACAAATCTGCTATCTTCCAGGTTATACAATAATGTAATTTAATTTAATGGCTTTTATTATTTCTATTATGTATAAAACAGATTCCTCTTCCTCAAGGAATACATCTACTTAAATTTTATCATTCATAAGACTCATAGAGAATCATTTTAGTTAGCAAATGCTGACATTCTGACTCAATAGAAACATTATATGAGGCTCCTCATAACAACATCTGGCACTTGTGTAGGTTCCAGGTCCCTCATCTACAAATCACACTCATGTATTCTGCAAGTCCTAGCAATAACTAGGAGTTGAACTAATTCTTCCAGTAAGAGGGATTTTGAATTCTCAGGTACTGCAATTAAAATTCTCATGGCTGCCTAAAGGAGTTGTGAGAGTCAGTAATACATGAAAATATTACATCAAAGGGAAAGTTACTATATTAAGGAACACAAAACTGAAGATCAGGGTTATCCAAATACTGCTTGTTTGATTTTATGGTTCTTATAAATTGCCTTGTAAGGATCTGTACATCAATGGGAGAAAAACATTTGGTAAGTGCTATGCTAAGCTAGGCACTAGTTTAGTTGCTGGAAATACAATGATGATGGCCCCAAGATGCTCTTAGCCTAGTAAGGAGGCTGAGAAGTAAACCAAAGTGCTTTCACAAACACAGCAACTTCCAGGAAAAGATGCTACACACATCCGGCCTTAAGGAGGAGCAAACCCGGAACACGAGGGAAGGATGAAAACACAGTACTCGGGGGGGGGGGGGAAAGTTTATGGAAAATCTTTTACGAAAACGTAGCCCAAATTCAGAGATTTGCGGCAAGCTCAACATGCCTGAGGTGTGAGCAGAGGAGGGAGAGGCCCGGAGAGGTGAGCAGCAGGCTGTCCTCAGAGGCCTTTTGTTCTCAAAGGCAGTGAAATGCCATCAGGCAACAGTGCCTCAGACTCCTCGCTGCTCAGGGGAAGAATTCCGTGTGTGAGAAAGGGGTGGCCAGGTCAAGCCAGGGCCTAGGTCCTAAGGACTAGATTACTAGACACCCTAGACAGAAACAAGAGCACTGGGGCATGAAGGTAAAAATTGCGAAGTGGGGAGAGCATGTAGAGGAGCCCAGGCCTCTCCTTCCCGCTTCTCCCACACAGACACGGGATGTGTCTCAGGTTTGTGGGTCATAGTGGCAAGTTAGAGTGTCCTCACTCTCCCCTTTCTAGAGAGTGGAATTGGGTGGCATGGGTTTGTGCTGATGAGTCTTTAAGGGTCAGGTGAAGAGGCCTGTGGCTGTAGAAAGAGAGAAAAAGCAGAGGCAGGGCCCCAGTGGGCTCCGTTCCTGCAGCAGTGTGAAGCAATGGAGACACAGATACATAGTGGAACACTGGATCTGGAGCTGATTCACTGTCTGACTGAGAATTACTTTCTTAACTTCTCTGAGCCTACTCCTCTGTAACATGAGAATGAAAATGCTTTCCGCTCTGGATTGTTGTGTGAACCAAGAGAAACAGAAGGAAAGTGCCTGGTGTCTAGAAAGTAATCCATAATCATAGTAAATAGGTGGTAGCTTTTATCAAGAGATTATACTAATTATTCTTTAGGAGATATTCATTAGCCAAAACAAGGGATAACTAATAATTATATTCACACTTTCTTTATGTGGATCTGTTTTATTGCATATTTATCTTACTTCAAGATTTTAATTATGCAAATTGCATACATCATTCATTAATATATATTATATTATGCTTTGCCCATTGCTGTATCCCCTACAACATACACTAAACTTTTGCATAAGATAGATACCTAGTCAATCTCTCTGAGGATGAAATGCACTATGATCAGAAAGGGTCATTCCTAGAAGTGATGCTATTGATACTTAAGTATTTATTTTTCCACTCATTCAATACATATTTATTATTCATTTTGTGTAGGCCCATCCTACTCCTCACTAACTTCTTTTTTTTTCTTTACTAAGGCAATCAGGATTTCTTTGTTGTTTTATTTTCATTAATTCTAAGATGCCAGAAGTATCAGTTTATGGATTTTGTTAGTTTGCATCTGTTAGGTACAGCCACAAACACATCCTTGTTGTGACTGTTCAAAAGAAAAGAGAGAAAAGGATGAGAATTGATCCGTTGAGGGTGCTAGCATAAGAACTTCAGTGCATGAGAAACCAGGAAGGTGGGTAATCCATGACAACTCATAGCCAGTGAGCCCCTCAGTGCATAGCTCATTGATTCAGTTATGAGTGCATTATCTTTATCTTATATTCTTTAAATTTGATTTATTAGAAGCTGAGAACATAGCTCAGAATAACAGTTTAATAAACTTGTTTCCAAATCATCAGTACAAAAGCACTAAGCCCTATATGACATATTACTATATAAATACTTCATCCTGTTTTAAAATGAAGGTGTCTTTCTTGGGTGAGGAAACAGTTTTTCAAATTTTAAAAAAATTTTATTCAAATATTCTCAATTACATGGTAAAATTACATAGGTAAATAACAATTTTTAAATAAATGTAATAAGTTAAATATAATATGAAATATCCCAGGCATTATTTTTGATTTAGTAAACAGAACACCAAAGGAAATAGAAGTACAAACTGCAGAAATGTCAGTTATATTTGTCTCTTTTCCTGTCGTCTACAGCAGGGTAACTTTCAACTTTCTTCAGCTGCTCAGACTCTTGTTCTATACTTTATTTGACCGGCTGTTTAATCTGAATAAAGAGATTAACTTGTATTTGAGAGAAGAGAAGATGGAGAAAGAGCGGAGACTGATTTAGAAGTCAACTTTAGTATATGATTGGAATAGTTCCTCTACCAAACCACTTCCACACACAGGTTGGCTAAACTTGTGTCAAAAAATACCTACAAATTCAGCATGTTGAGTTTCTAGTTGCTTTGTAGGTATATAATCAACTTATTGATTTGCTGTATCTCTAAAACTTACAGATATCCAACAAATCCACAGTAGGTGGATTTTTGTGTCACAAAATGTGTCTCTTTGACATACTTGCAGCTAGCAACTTAATTCTGAGGATTTTTTTTTCTTCTGGAGTTCCTTTTTCTCTTCCAAAACATTAGGGATGGTTAGTAAAAGATAAATGCCATGTTTCAATGGTAATACTTTTGTGAAATGTAAACTTTCAATAGAAAAAAACTGCATGCATGAACAGTGGTCAAAGTTCAAGCAAAAAAGAATCTCATTAATTTAATAATTTGGACCCCAGAGATGGGTAACACATAACTATAATGTTTAAGATAAACAGCTTGATAAATTTCACTAAAGCCAATGCCTCAGAAAAAAATCTTTGAATATTAAAAAAATGAACTGGTTGGAGAAAAATACTTATAAAATGAGCCAAATTGATTATTTAGCATTTAATCTCTAATTTATTTAATGTCACATCCCTTATTTAAATAATCAAAATAAGCAAAACTTGCATTCAGTTGTTTTCCTTTCCAGAATAAAAATATCAGAGATAGTTAGTTATTGATCTTCAGCAAAATTTACTCTTTTATAAGACACCCTGAAAAATCTTTATTGAAATTTGAAATATGCTTGGGAAATTAAGCCTCTTTCCCCATCTTCTACCTCCTTGTCCCTGCTCCTTAAGTCACATCTGCTTTCCTTACTAAAAAATTAAGCCTGTGAAACAGAAGAGCTTATACAGCTGAAGAGAAAAAATGCATTCCTTTTTGTCTGGTGCATCATCAACCAACCTGTCAGCCACATTCCAAACGCAGAATCTTTATTTTGCATGATGGTTCTAGGAGGCAGAATGCACAGCTTGGCCGACTGATCCCAGGTGCAGTTTGAAGTGCTGACAGCAAGAGAACTAATGTTTAGATTTATAAACTGAGTGAAGTTGATGTGGAAATCATTGCAAATGAATAAATATAGAGTCTGCATTACCATTTTTATCAACCCACTTTGCTCACTATAGCCCTTTCTGTGTAATTACTTGCAGTGAATGTGAGTTGTACCTACAGCAGACATATGTACCTATGACTGCCACATATGTATGAAATATGTAGCCTCTTCAAGAGAAAGAAACACACCAATTTATTCAGCATACAGATTAGAAACACAAAAGACAAGCCAGCATCCTATGTAATAGAGAAGGAAGCACCGCGGCTTGTATAATTCATATCCTTAAATGAGTGAAGGAGTATTCATATCCAGGAGGGAAGATAAAATTGGCATTTTATTGATGGCTTTGTGTAAATGTTAAATGTAATATATTTTATATACAAAGAAAGGAAGATAAATAAAAGCTAAGTCAAAGAATAAATGAGCTATTGGTACACAATTGACTTTTCTTATTGGCTGGAAAATATATCAATCTAAACTATTGAAATTTTATTGACAATTCTATTTGTGGATGCATTTGGGTAAACATATATCTTTACTATCATTAATAGTTTTTATCTATTGATGATTGTCAATCTTCTTAGCTCTCATTCATCTTTTGTTTCCAAGAGGTAATATATACTTTATGTTTACAAGATTTCCTTATGATTTTGTGTTATTTCTTTCTGGGTAAAACTACTGGTGACGAGATTTTACTAACAGCTCTTTTAATGTGAGAATCAAATCCAGCCAGAAAGGACAACATCATTCACAAATGCCACTGGGTCTTTGCCATCTGTACTGGTCCACTTTTTTTGCTGTCTTTTCTTGGCTATTGTAAGCTTGGAATGTCACGGTCAGAGCTCATGCCAGCATGTAGACTGCAGTAAGGCACAGGTGCTAGGCTGCTGTCACTTTGCTAAAGGCTGCTATTTAGGTTGTTTGATAGCACAGCCAAGGGCCTCCTTTGCACTATCATTACTAAATGCATGCATGTATTTACACGTTTACATGTATTCACACATGTTTTACATGTGTAAAACTTGCTTTTTCCCTCTAACTCATGGGAATAGTAAGCAAAAAATCAATACTATTTAAAATAGGAAATTTCATAACTCCAGCACGATGTGTTTTTATACATAGTTAACATCTTAAATATTAACTACATGTGCTTTTCCCCAGTACATTGTCAGAAAATCTCAACACTTCATGAAAAGTATAAAAGAAGTATATAACTCTCCCCATTTAATTCTAATTAATTAAAATGAAAGAATATGTGTTTTCTCGGGACATTGCTTTCTTATCACTTTTTAATGGACATTATAATTCTATATTTCTAATAAAACAATTTTCACAAAATGAAGAAACTGTAATTACCAACAATATACTAATATGGATAGCATTAGAAATTATTTAATTGAATTTCACACAGGTAGTATTCTCTTTCGGAATACTGAGAATAATTTTGTAATTTCTCCTCTCTAAATTAAGTGTCCTTCCTGGTTTTCAAACTACAAAAATCCTCTTGGAATTTTTGTGTGTGTCAAATATAGTTTGTGTGCGTAAATATATTCACATTTATTTTACCCAATTCAGTCTGGATTAGACAGAAATCTAGAATATTTTTAAAATTTGAAAGCATCTCTAGATTCTGTCTGATCGTGTATATACGAGTCCAACACAAATACAGGCCTGAGAAGTGAAATGCAGCTGGAAAAGCACTGAGGCCTGAGAGGGAAGATGTCACTGTCATCCACATTTGAGAAAATGACCACGGACAGACACACTTTCAGTATCTTTGTTGCCTTTGTGTAAAATAGACAGCTGATAACAGTATGGCTTTTTCCTTACCTGGTTGTAACATTTAAATCAAACACTACTTGATTATGAAACATTGATATTTTTAAGCAATTCAAAGAATTTCACAATCAAGAGTCTGTGTAGTAAGCTAATGATGATTTAATATCATTAAGTGTATGTTGAATACAAACACACACTATAAAATTTAAAGCATACTATCTATGTGGAGGGCAAAAAGAACATAAACTAGATTTGAAACTTGAACTGCAGATACTCCTTAAAATTATAGATGAAATTACCAAGTGTAATTTAATTAAAATTTTATAACATTACTATTTCAACTTATCACTTGACTTTTACCCTGGTAAAAAACATGAACATGTGTGATTTCATTCTAATTTTAAAGATTATTCACCAGGAATATTGAGTGACTCACATTTGGAAGTATGACTCACATTTCCAAAATAATATTTTTTAAAATGTGGGCTTATATAAACTATTTTGGAGAGGAGAGGGAGAGAAAGGAAAGTGGATGAAAAAAGGAATAAGATGTGTTATGTACTTGTACCAACTTCCCATAAGGAATGTAAATGTTATATACTGCACATAGGTATCAGTAAACTAAATTTTAAAAAACAAAATAAAAACCAAGCAGGATCCAAAAAATGCAAAATGTTTAAAATTTTTCATAAATTTTTTTTCCAAAGTCCAAGAGATGTGAATTTTTGCTGCGTGTTGATCCTGAGCAAAAATAAGCAATAAAACTCAAAAACCAGACACCAGTGACTTCCACATTCGATGTTTGGTTGGCCAGACACTTAATTGTTCTTTTATTTATAAATAATTTTAAAATGAATCTTGGAGTGAAGATCATTAATTTTATAAACAACACCTGCTTCTTTGTGTGACCATAAAAGTTAAAAATATGACATTATGGGCCCATAAATTAGTACCAGTGTTCTCAGCCCAGCGGTCAGAGCCAAGGTGTTCCAGCCCTGTGGCAGGGTGGAGACAGGTGAGATGAAGTGGAGGAGATTATGACTGTAAAATGATTACGGACCTTGACTCTTGCCTCGAAGATCTTACAATCTTGTTGGATGAATAAGGTGCGCAGAGATGAGTCATGTCAGCAACAATAGGCAGTGAAGGCTAGGAATGCTCAGGAGAAAGAGAACAGATTTTTTTGGTGAAAGGATGAAGATCATCTTTGCCGAGACTGTGTAGGAAGCAAGCCCTAATAGAAAGAAGAGTTCAGGAGAGGTGAGAATTTCAAAATGAGTGGAAAAAAGCAAGGCCAGCAAAGGAACACGAGGAACGTGTGAAGAATACAGTCAGACACTGACTTTTACTATTATTTCCATTTGAAACATAACAATTTCCTCTTTCCATGAACAAAATCTTTGCTCATTGCTATTGCCTACTCTTTCTTTTCTACTCACACCAGCAGTAAAACCCCAAAGCGCTACTTTACATTTAACTATAGGACAGCAAATACATTCTCAACCCAGAAACCTGGACATTTCCTTACTCTTTCCTTGTATGCATTTTCTTTTCACACAGGTTTAATTACAAAGTCCAGCTTCTAATAATCTCCCAAATACATCCAAAGTTTTCATCCCTTCTCCCATCCGTCATCCCAGCCCAAGCTCTATTCTCTCTCACATAATAAGACTCTTTAGGTCTCCATTTTACAAGTGCATGCTTTTAGTATGTTTTTCACAGTTCCCTGAACAATCAGGTTCAGACATTAACATTATCACCTATCAGTCCAGCACACTTAAGAAAATTTTCAAAATATTGAGTGGTTCTTGCAATCCTTCATGATCCAACCTCTTTGCCTTACCTCTTCAGGCTACTCTCATGGTCCTCCTGTCCTCTGGGGGTTGAGTGATTCCCTCACCTTGGATTGAAATCCTAGCTACCTGCCCCCTGGACCTCTCTAACCTACATGGCTATTCCACATTGTAAAGGTCTCATCTGAGTGTGTTTTCTGTGGGACAGGCTTCCTTTACCCCTACACGTACAGCTTTGGTTGGTCCTCATCATACTATTCCTCAGCACACTGCAGTTTTCTTCCTTATGAAGCTAATTACAACTGCTGTTGTCTAGGTCATGCCTGCTTTGTTCATTACTGGGTCTTTAGTAATTAGCTTGGTACTCAGCCCAGAGTGAACAATTAATAAATATATCTGATTAAATGAATGGAAAACCTGAACGAAATTCTAATGCTTTAAATACTTGGGTAAAATACTTGCAGGTTACATTATATATTCTTGTATATTTCTACAGTATTTCATTCTCTGTAAATTATCTTAAGTGTGAGTACTAAATTAGTACTCAATATCTGATTAACTTAATTCCTGGGTAAACTAGAAATATATGGTTCACAAGCTTTGAGATAGTTGGGAGCTGGGAGGAGAGGGTGAGACTTACTTTCAGTTGGACTTGAAGACAAACTGGAAAAACTCAATTTGGATAGATATTTGGGGAGAGAAATATTCAAAAACTAGGATGGAGAAACATTTTTTGATAAAGGAAGGTATTACTATTTAGAAAAGCAAATTAAATGGAAATTTAAAACTATAAAACTTAGAAGTAGCTCTTGTGGGACAAAGATGAAAAGTTGCTTTCCAATTACTTTTACCTTTAAAGGAAAAAATATGTTAGTGTGGCTAATGCAGCTTACAATCCAGCATCTTTTCACTAAGCTTCACCTTAGAAAAAGCTTTGCACACAGAAGGCACATAGAACAATGTTCACAACACCAATGTTCACAAAGCCAAAAGAAAAAACCATCACTGGAAATAACCCAAATGTCCATCAATAGAATGGGTAGACACATTGTGATATATTCACACAATGGAATACCCAGTGGAAAAATGAATAAACTACAGTTATTGATGAATGAAAAAAGCAAGTTGCTGACAATATATGCAACACAGCACCATTTTAAATACATAGCTTAGGTATTGTATTTTGTTGTGTTGTATGATCTTGTTATATTGTATTGTTTTGTACTGTAACCCTATTAGTCAAGGCTCCAGAGAAATAGAACCAGTAGGAAGTATAAAGATATATGTGAGATCAATTATATAAATGTTAACATAGTTATATTATTTATAATATTATATCTTATTTATCATACATGATGATACTGTATAAATCAGTTCAGACAATTACAGAGCTCAGTGGGTCACACACTTGCATGCTGGAGAAACGGGAAAGTAGGCGGTATAATTTGATCTGAATCTGTAGGACTGGGAACAGAGGAGCTAATGGTGTAAGTCCCAATCTGGGTCCGAACACCTGAAAACCAAGAGTGCTAATGTTGAAGGATAGCTGATACATGACTCAGCTCAAATGGAGGGAGCAAATTCACTTTTGCATTTTTGTTCTATTTAGGCCTTCAATGGATGGCATGGTGCCCACCTGCATTGATAAAAGGGAATTATATTCAGTCTATCAACTGAGATGTTAATCTCTGATCAAAATACCCTCGCAGATGCACCAAGAGGTAGTATTTTACCAGTTATACGAGCATTCTGTGGTCTCGTTAACACTTAATTGGCCATCACAGGGATGTATGCATAGTCGAAAAAGAAGAGGATGGAAACTGTTTTATAACTTATGTGAAAGCTTGGACGAATGTATGAAATCCTGGAGAAACAAAAAAGTTTCCATAATATTGAATTTGTTGTATTCCTTAGGTTGGATAAGTAACTCCCAGACATAATTTTATTATTATGCTTCATAATTTTCATATACATAGCGTATAATTGACCTTGGAGGTATCAAATAGTTTAGACTTTTAAAAAAGGATAAAAGTTAACTCCAGTGCATAAGGATAAGGTGCAAAGTTTCTGCCATGAAGTATCTGAACAGGAGAAACATATCTCAACAGATGAGAGCATAGGATGGCCATTTTAGGATGGATAATAGGGAAACCCACCATATAAACTGCAGGTATGATACAGATTGAAGTGGTATATATCACTATCATTCTATGATATGTGTAAGCTAATAAAACTCTGGCTCTGCTACAAGGCCAGGGAAAGAAATGTAACTAAGATTTTAAAAGTTAGAAAACATAACACAAATTGACTAATGACATGTCTTGGGTTTGTTGAGGTTACATCTGTAACCCCTGGGACAGACATTAACTGTTATAGTAATCTATGTAAACAGTCAGAGGACACGGGTGGAATGACCACATACACCTTCTTCTGACTGATTATGAATCGGTTTTGAATAATATGAGGCCTATAACACAGGCTGGCATAACTACTCATTAAATATTTACTGAATGAAAATTAAAAAGTGCAGTAAGAAAGTTTCTAGTAGGTTATGTTTACCTCTTCTCTTAGAGAAGCTGGCTGTGAAAGCATGTATAGCTCAATGCTTTATACAGCTTTCCCTTCAACAGTCACTCCCAGGCCAACAAGGGCAGCATGGAAATGAAAAATATTCTCCTCTAGCTTGCGCTCCCATGAAAAAGAAGCAGATAATACAACATATGCCTTGGTAGATGACTGTTTCTCCCCCTCTCTTCAAAAAGTAGGGAGATGTACGGAAGTTGTATATATTTCTGTGAGGTGCCCCCTAACATTTTTAATCATAGTAAAATAAGAATAACATAAAATATGTTATTGTAACGATTCTAAGGACCATTCAGAAATGTTCATGTAATTTCTCAGGCAGTATCAACATTAAACAAAACTACTTATCTCCCTCTATCTCCACCCCTTGGTACCACTTTTCTATTTCCTGTCTCAATAAATTTGCCAATTCTGAGAAATATCTATCTATCTATCTATCTATCTATCTATCTATCTATCTATAAATCATACAACATTTATCCTTTGCAATTGGCATATTATTCTCAAGAGTCACCCTTATTTCACTTGACATAATATCCTCAGGGCTCTGCCATGTCAGAATTTCCTCCCCCTTTAAGGCTTAACAGTATTCTATTGTACGTGTATAAATATTTTGTTTATCCATTCACCCAGTGATGACACTGGGACCTTTGCTATTGTGAATAACACTGTTGTAAACATGAGTATACAAATATCTGTTCAAGCCTATGTTTTCAATTATTTTGAGTATAAAACCAGAAGTGAAATTGCTAGATCATGTGGTAACCCTCTTTTTAATTTTTGAGAACTCATTCTACAGTTTTTGATAACAGCTGAGCCGTGTGACAATCCCACCAGCAGCGATCAGGTGCTCCCACCTCTCCATGGTGCCTCCAGCACTTGCTGCTTAATGGTTTTTTGTTTTCTTTTTTTTTAAGTACTAGCCAACCCAGTGGCTGTGAAGAGTTCTAAGTAGTATTTGTAAAGGTTTTTTATTTTTTTTAATTGGGACTATTTCCCTTCCTGTAAGCCACGTCACTCATACATGTTTCAGTTACCCACCTGTCCCTGATGCTTCATTTTGATTAATCATGTCCTTCACAGCATAACACATGCATTATGTACGGCAACCATACATAGTCCAGCCCACTGCAGCTTTCAAGAATGAAACCACTTCTACCTAAGGATGAATAGAGGCAGAAGAACATACTTTACATTCATGTGGACAAGACAACACCAAGTTCCATAAGGTTTTGATAAATTCAGATGAAACTGAGATTCTAAAACATAATGATCTTCAAACTGATGAAAAACATCACATGAAACCTTCAATATTAACTATTGTTAAACTTAACATGGTGGTAGGTAAACTGAGACAATTCAGAAATCAAGTTTAAAAAAATCTATAAATTAGAAAGCTCTACATACATTAGGTGATGATCAGGATGTAATAAATTCTAATGATCCACGCTTGTCAGGTTGCCTAAGAATTTCTTTTCTTTCCCAAGTTAAGTAGTCACAGATCCCCAAATGAACTGGGGAATGGAGATAATTTTCCCTTTTGCCCATTATCATTTATTCTCCTTACGCTGTTCTTTCTGCAAATCAACATTTTACAGAATCAGACACAGTGAAAGGTAAGCAAGAAGCTCCCCTTCCAATGGTTTCCATCTTAAATAATTATAAGCTTTGTCTTCTAGACCCATACAGCTGGTTCTTCCTGGAGAAATATTTACGATGTTATCACTTCAAGCTTGAAATTAGTAACAGTACAAGGGGAGGAGAAGTGTAGGATCTGGCCAGAGGCATTAATCAGCAACATTCCAGTGAGAGACTCATAGCATCATAGACACCTGTCTTACATTTATGAGATGCAGGGTACTTTTTAACTGTACAGTTTAAACTTTTTGATGAACATGGAAATCAATTAGAAGGGATTTCACTCCTGGTTCAAAGTATGTTACTGCCCATAGTGGATGTAATCACTGATGACTGAAAGAAGTAATTTTGTGGCATAATTTACAATATCATTGCACCCTGTGTTGCTGTAGTTTAGGCTACATCAAATCCCAAAGAATTGTCCTTTATCTATGAAATCTTGCTTTGTGTGGGGTGGGAGTCTATCAATAATAGATGTAAAGACTTCATAGTTTCACTTACTGCCATGTTTAAAGAGAGTTATTCTGCTTGCCCTTTTAAATGTATATTGCTTTTTTTCCAGCACATGATGGTTTGATCGGGCACACATTTTTTTTAAAAAAAGCATTTTAAAATATAGCTTAGGGATTTTCACACAAGGCAACACTACGCAGAAATGGTTCTGAGAGAATGGACATCTGCAGTCATTGCATTCCATCAGTTTTAATTCAGACAGAAAGAGTTGTCATGAAATGGTTGCTAGGTACTTTTGGTGGCATTGAATTAGTCACTTAAGTATAGAAATGGATGTATCAAGGTATAAAAATTGCAACCTACCAAAGAAATGCCAAGGGGGAGGAATCTGCCCACGGCCACTAGTGCCCAAACCCACAAGCCTGTGATAGTAGGTGTTTTAGCCTCAGGCAAACCTAACCTTAGTTCACTATGAAGTCTCTGAACTGACAAAGCTCCATTAGATATTATATTTCCTGCCTGCACTTCTGTGATGCTGATTGACAGCCTCCTCCCTCCACCCCACGCTCCAGCTCTGGGCCAGGCCTGGCAAGCTGTTTTGTCAGCTGCAGCCTGCCTGGGCCTGGTGAGGCTGCTGCCTGTCAGGCAGCTAGAAGGATCCACACTGCAGGAGCCCGCCCTGCCTGGCCTCGGGGCTGCTCTGGCTGACATACTGCCTCTGGGCCCGGGGAGACCTTTCCAGTCTGCAAATAACACTGGAGAATTCAGACTAATGGGTTCAGCTTCCCTGAGGCAAAGGGAAAAAAAGGCTTCTTAAAAGGAAAAGGATTAAGAGGGAAAGTGAGCAAAGGCTTGCTTGGTCTCCACTTAGGGAATCTGAAAGAGCACAATCAATTGAATAAATGGCTCACCTAATCATGGGGAAAGCAGAGGGGAAGAAGAGCTCTGTTTTGTGGTTTTTCACTCTTATAGGTCAATCATAGAATCATCCAATACTAATGCACTGTTGAAAGTAGAAGACATTTTTTTCATTCCATATTCTGTTTGAAATGTTGTCTTTTCTCTTGTTCTAAAAAGGAGACAGGATGCGGTGTTAATAGCCTCATTTCTTCACCATGAGTATACTATATTACAACACACACACACACACACACACACACACACATTTCTAATTGTTACCCATTTTGCAACTGAAATAGTAAATAAAAGCTTACCTTAAAATGGGAATTTGGAATATACATGATTTTAATAAAGATCAAGAAACCTTAGATTCTTCCATGTTATAGCTCTATATAGCCAATATGTTCATCAATTTACCCCATTGTGAGAGTATTAGTGAGTATTCTGGAATTTTTTATTTGTCCTTTCTGGTATTACCTGGGTTTTTTTAAAAGTTTCCAAGCTATTTCATCTGCAGTTTCTAAGCCTTCTTCCTCAAGAGTGAAGTCAGCTTGGAAATTAGGGGTCCCAGTGCAACTATTCACTAATTATAATTTAATCTGAATCTCACTTAAGAAAGCATTTTCTTTGGCTGGGGAGAAATCTTCAAGGAAAAAACATTCTTTCAGGTCTTGATTTGTATAACTAACCCCTTGCACTTGGTGGGTCATTAGATCTCACTGGTTTGTAATGTAATCAGAGTCAGCATTTTGCTCTTTAGGGCTGCTCCGTAATTTGCTTGTTAATATATTAGCACACAGCATTGATCAAATGGCTAATCCAATCACATGCTTGTAATCGATCCCCTATTGATTACCCAGCCTGGTGATCACTTTTGTTGGGTTCAGTCAATAGCAAATGCCAAGTAGCCTTTCACACACCTAATTAGCTTATAAAATAAACCAAACATTTTGCTTGGCCCCGAAGGCAAAGATCAATGGCAAGCTTTGGGGCTGAATTCAGATGATTTTTTTCATCAACTTTTCTTCTCTTCTGCAGCCACTCAAGTTCACATTAACACTCTCCTTTTGGTTTGAAGACATCTGAAAAGCAGCTGCCATGTCTGAAACAGTGAAGCAGCTGTAAGCTATAAATCACAAGGGTGAGGGATTCTGGGTTGCACACTGGCATGTGGTCTGTCAGGCCAGAAAAATAGAGACATAAAAGAGCCAAAGGTCAGAGGTACGTAGAGTTTAGCAGCCTGAACTTGTGCTATATTTCATGCAAGGAAACCTTGGCATTGGTTGTTCTTCTCAAATGCTCTTTAACTTTACCTTGCTGATGTAGCCCTTGATTAGATCTTTACTCACCTGCATGACCTGACTCTAACTACCTGCTCTCCACCTTGTTACTGTTAATTTGATCATGTTCCTCCATGCTACCATGCAGAAAACCAGCCCCTCGATGGGAAACTGGATTAAACAAGAGCTATCCAGATGCATTTAAAAAAAAAAAACCTCTGATCCTCCTGAGACTATTTATAACCTTAAACTTTAAAACAAAAGTAATATTTGAGATGCTTTGGCTGATATTCATCCCCTAACTTTTCTTTTTGTGACTCCAACTCTCTTTTACAAGTCAGCCTCATTGTAGAGACATTTGTCAAAGGACCTATTTATTGATTCAGAGTGGGATGGTGAGTGAGATTGCTTTGGTGGAAGCTACCAACAACTGCACGGTTTGTTTCCCAGAGCAATAACTCCCACTGATGAAAAATTCCAAGTTCCAAAACACAACATCAAGCTGATGGACTATGACCAAGTCTCTACTGGCAAATGAAGAATAGAACCAAAGTGTGATCCTAAAATCAATCCTGGAATGTTCTTGTCTGAATGACCATTTCTAGAACAGAGATTTCACCAACTGCCTCATAACTTAAAAGAAAACAAAATTTCAAAAACTGTAACTGGCTTAGGTACTTATTAAAAGCTTTCTTGAGGATTTAGGATACTAGATTCAGGCCCAAAAGGCAGTCAATCAATCAAATAAGCAAACCCGCACCCCTGGTAGGGAAGACAGCATTCTTATTGATCAGGGCAGATGATCACAAGTAACTTTTCCTTGGGAATCATCTAGATAATTTCACCATTTCATCTTGGTTTGCAGGAAACAAGAGTATTAAAAATCAGTGTGATCATTTAGATTTTTGAGAAAGGTTTTTTTTCAATGCCCATTTCATGATTTTTGGTTAAAGTAGATAATTTGAACTAAACTATTTGAGTTCTTTCTGTGTTAAATAATTTTTTTCAAAATCTGTAGTCTCGTCTAGAATGTTTACTTCACATTTAAGTTATTATAGTTGTTTATTTTTCAGAGCAAATTTTTTTAAATCTATAGATTAAACTTAGAAAAAGAGAAAAGTTAATTCACCTGAAATGGCATGTCATTGCAGAGTTGAAATCAATAGTGGGATAGATCACCCAAAAAGATTGTGAAAACTGATTTGAAGCAAAATTAAATGGGGGTGATTTAGAGAGTAGAACTCCTACACTGCCTCTCTGAGCTCTTTTCCCCTCATAATTTTTTTAACCTCTAGATCTTACTTTTCTCTGTAAGGAATCAAGTGAATAGATAGTATTGCGGAAGCTCTAAAATTAGTATATCTGGGTTCAAATCCCCACTGTTATTTACTACTTGGACCTTGTGGCTATTTAACTTTTCTTTGCTTCATGCTTCTAATCTGTACAAGAAGGATAGTTGTAGAATCTACCTCCTAAGGTTTTAAAAGAATTACATAGGTCAATACCTATTTACATGTAAGCAGTGGCTGGCAAATTTGGTAAGTGCTTCAGAAATATGTACTCGCTATCCTGGCTATTATACTCTGCATAAAACAAGCTTCTCTTCATATTTCTTCACCCTCTCATGTTACCTACCTCAGGTTCCCTCAAGGTAGATCTTTCTTATCTAATGCCACCAGCAGACTTTCAAATTATCTGATAGTTTATCTCAGAAACTCCACCTTAAGCAGTAGGTCACACACATAAAAGAACTCTAATAAATACTTTTACAAGTAGGAAAAAAGAAAACTAATGAGAGCTAAATGTGTCATTTCTTTCAAGATTATTTGTACTTAGTGAGAAACCTCTCAGAGGCAATAGTGAAGTCCCTCTACAGGGCCAAATTTAGCAGTGATGGTTTCAAATACTGAATACTTTGCCTCAAATGAAAGCCATTATCAGACTCAAATTGACATCAGTGTACTGAGGAGCTGATGTGAGAGTGACTGGGTGAGCTTCCTGACTAGGGTACTTCCTTCCCCTTAAGACTGCGTCCCCATAAGAATGGCTACCTGCTGGGCATACTGTGAGGAAGGGAAAGAAACTAAGAAGGAGATGGATTTTTTCCTCTCTTTCAAAAATAATCTTATAAGTGAAATTCTGTTCTTTGGCCAAGAGTGGGGAAACCAAGTGGAAATTAACTTGGGACTTGGGTGTAATTCCTTCAAGGATACAAGGATGGCTTTGTGCCTACCCCTCCATGCTGAATTGGAAGTATTCACAAGCAAGTCAAGCTATAATTACTAGACTTGTTAACAGTTACTATGGTTTGGATGTGGTCTAAGGATGTTCCCGAATGTTTCATGTGCTGCAGGCTTGATTTCCAGGTAGTAGCACTGAGGTGGCGGAACATTTAAGCAGGTCTAGTGGCAGGTCATTAGGCTGTTAAGAGCATAGCCCTTGGAAGGGATTAATACTAATCTTACAGAGTGAGTTCTCATGTGAGAGAGTTGTCAAAAGAGCAAGACTGATCCCTCTCTGGTCTCTGGCTTCCTGTCTTGCTGTGTGGTCTCTTTTGCATACGCTCCTGTGAATGTGGAGCATCTACCATGAAGTCCTCACTAGAGCTGAGGAGTTATTGGTGCCAGGCTTTTGAGCTTTCAAAACTCTTAACCAAATAAATCCCTTTTCTTCAAAATTACACAGCTTGAAACCCTACAGGAAACAGGAATAGATGGTCTTTACCTCAATCTGATAAAAACCATGTATGACAAACCAACAGCCAACATCATACTAAATGGTCCAAAATTTGAAAGCTTTCACTCTAAAATCAGGAACAAGAAAAGGATGTCCACACTCACCACTCCTGTTCAACAGAGTTCTGGAAACATTAGCTAGTGCAATTAGACAAGAGAGAGAAATAAAAGGAATAAGGCTAGGAAAGGAAGAAATTTAATTATCATTATTCACAGGTAACATGATAATCTCCACCAAAAGACTTCTAGACTTAATACCCAAATTCAGTAGCATAGCTGGATACAAAATCAACATGCAAAAATCAATAGCCTTCTTGTACACAAACAGCAAACTCAATGAGAGAGAAATCAGGGAAACCTCACCCTTCATAATAGCATCCAAAAAAATGAAGTACTTAGGAATCAATCTAACAAAGGAAGTAAAGGATCTGTATATTGAAAATTATAGTACTCCAAAAAAAGGAGATTAAAGAGGATATCAGAAAATCAAAAGATATCCTTTGCTTATGGATAGGAAGAGCAAACATAGTGATAATGGCCATAATCCCAAAATTGTTATACAGCTTTAGTTCAAACCCAATCAAAATACCATTAACATACCTCACAGAACTGGAGAAAAAATTCCTAAAATTCACCTACAAGCAGAAGAAACCAAAACCTTGAAAAGCAAAGGCAATCCCAGGCAACAAAGGCAAGGTAAGAGGCATCATAATCCCTGACTTGAAATTATACTACAAAGCTACTGTGATAAAATCAGCATTTTACTGTCAAAAAAACAGACTTGAGGACCAGTGGAACAGATTAGAAGACACAGACACAAATACAAACACACTCAGCCACCTTATCTTTGACAAAGGGGCCAAATATGTTCACTGAAGGAAAGATAGCCTATTTAATAAATGGTGCTGGAAAAACTGGCTCTCTAAATTCTGAAGACTAAAACTAGACCCATGTCTATTACCACACACTTAACTAAAGTCAAAATGGATCAAAGTTTTAAATATCAAACCAGAAACACTAAATCTTCTGCAAGACAAACCAGGTAGAAATCTTGAAGACACAGGGGTAGGCAAAGAGTTCATGAACAAAACCCAAACTGCACAAGAAATACTTCAAAGAATCAACAGCTGGGATCTCTTCTGATTAAAAAGCTTCTGCACATCAAAATAAATCATCAACACAATGAAAAGGCAACCCACAGAGTGGAAAAAATGTTAGCTAACTATCTCTCAAAGGACTTATATGAAGAACATATAAAGAACTGAAAAAACTCAGACCTCCCTTATTCAAAGACCTAATCCAAAAATGGGCATCTGAGAAGAACACACATTTCTCAGATGAAGAAATACAGATAGCAAATAAACATATGAAAAAATGTTCCACATCACCAGTCATTTGAGACATGCAAAGTAAAACAACACTGAGATTCTATCTCACCCCAGTAAAAATGGCTATAATCAAGAAATCAACCAATAATAAATGCTGGTGAGGCTGTGGGGAAAAAGGAACCCCTCTCCACTGTTGGTGAGATTGTGGACTGGTGAAACCACTGTGGAAATCATTATGGAGAGTCCTCAAAACTCTAGGATTAGAAGTTCCATTTTGCCTAGGTATTTCCCTTTTGGGTATCTTCCCAGAAGAATTAAAAATATCATACCACAGCAATACATGTGCACTCATTTTTGTAGCAGCACAGTTTTTCATAGCTGAATCTTGGAAACAACTCAAATGCCCTTCAGCTGAAGAATGCATAAAAAAGATGTGATATTTTTATATAATGGAGTACTACTCAGCTATAAAAAAGGATAAACTTGAGAAATTTATAGGGAAATGGATGCAATTTGAGACCATACTCATAAGTGAAATAAATCAGACTTGTATGTTTAAACATCATTTTGTCTCTCTAGTGTAAGAAGATGAAAAAGTAAATAAGGTCCAAAATTTACAATAGATTTTGTGAAATGGGAAGAAACTGTTCAAAAAGAAAGAGAAACTGGGATGGGAGAAAGGAGCAAAGAAGGAAGGGAAAAGGAAGAAAAAAATATATAGGTGATAGTTAAAATAGTTACACTACTAATTGCTATTAGTTCATTGAGAAAAAAAGTTTGTGCCTATACAGTTTGATCAGTTTTTCAGGCCTATGTCTTGTAACATGAGCAACAATATTGAAGATAACAATACACAATGAACTCACAATTGTTACTCTCTTACAATCTTGTTTTGAAATTTGATACCATTGTTTTTTTTTTCTTTAAATTAAAAAAAGAAAATTACCCCAGCTTGAGATGTTTTGACACAGCAACAGAAGATTAACTAATTCGCACTGTATTTAACCAATGTAACCAACGATGATCAGCTATGGGGCACATTGCACGCATCTACCATACTTGAAAGACCAGTTTCCGGAATTATTTTTCCCTGTGTTGTGAATCTATGGTTGTGTCAAGGTTTAGCTGTTCCAACAACTAAACTACAAATTAATTGAAATGGTGAGAAAAAATTAATTTTTACAACTATGTATAATATTTCATCACTGAGCACCAGCCATAAATACATATATAATGACTGTTCATTTTGTAAAATTATCACTGGAAAATCTTTCTACCACTAGAAAGAATAATTTTTTGGCAAATTACACCTGATTTCCCTTACATGTATATAACATACCCACAGGCTCCAAGCTTCTGTCATGTAAGAATAGAGAGCAACAAGATTTAGTGATCCTATTGTTACAGACAGCTGAGTTAGGTAGAAATATTATAGGTGGTCAGGCAGGGCCAGGCCCTTGATAGAGTCAATATGAAAGACAAGATAAGATACCTGTGGGCCACACCTCAAGACAAAGGACTAAACAAACACACCCTCTTACCTCCCAAGGGATGGACATCTGGGACTGGCATTCTAAATAGGTAGCAATCACCTTGAAGCGTCCCTCACCCAACCCCCTATAGGAAAAGCCCCTGTTCTGTATTCATGCCCACTTGCTATGTGACTTGCTTCCCCATTTGATCCCAGTTTAATCAATTCTACCTGAACAATTCTTATTGGCTGACCATAGTTTTGTCCATTTTCTCTTACCTTGGACCTGCCTCACCTCGTGGTTTTGCTCTATAAAAGTCCCTAGAAAAGACAGAGTCTTGGGTAGCCCACTAGGGTCCTCTCTTGGACAGAAGCTTTCTTTCCCTCAATAAATATATTCTGCTCTTAACCTCCTTTGTTCCTAAAATTCATTCTTCTATCTTAGAGAACATGAACTCAGCCCAGGTATCATTCAGGTTGGAAGGTTTTATTTTCCTGTATCACTATCAGAACAGGATTGTGAAAACCTGCACTTCCGATCTGCTGAATTAAATACACTGTAGATTCTCAACTGCTACTTTAAACATAAAACAAATGTCTGATTTTTGTTTTTTCAAAATTGACATTCCATTTTTTAAATATAACTACTAAAATAATTTAATTTAGTTATAAATTTAGCTACTCACTTAAATATACTAAACATATCAATACAGTTAAAAAGGGTATGCATTTAAAAAGGACAACATCTATTTGGAATTATAATATTTTGCATAAATATTTCTTAAAAATGTCATCATTTGCAGATGCAAAATAAGTATATTCAGCCTCCTGAAGGATAATTATGGTATTGGACAAAATAATAATTAGAAGTACATAAAAATACACATAGACAAGACAAAAAATACACATAGACAAGACGAGTTGTCAAGTAATCTCAATTATTCAAAAATTTAATACTATATATGTCATCTTTCATAAATATAAGTGAAAAGTAAATTGTGAGATCTTTAACAATAATAAAATGCTTTAATATCAAATTGGATTTTTAAAATGATCTGTCTTTATTTTATTTTTAGTGAGTTAGTTATAGAGGCTAAAAGATGAAAATATATTTAAAAACTAAATGATAATGAAATTAACATTACATTGTTTTAAATTAAGTATGAAACATTTATTCACTTTAGTGAAACCAAAGCTGTAAGCAACCTATCATGGTATATTTAATAAGATTGAAATGAACACTTTTAAAGCAATAAAAATTGACTTTTAAGTAGACAAAACATAAACTTGATGCTTCCAGAAACCAAGTCTTTGATCAAATTTCAGAGTTCTTCCACTCAATGAAACTCAAATACATTGCTGAAATGAGCTCATTGCAATGAATGGTTCATGAATTGTAACTTTGTTTTAATGCATTATTTAAATACAATATGCTAACAAGGAGCTAGCTAGTAAATTCCAGGTTCCTGCTGTGATACTGCATTTCAAATATACTTTCAATTTTCAAAAAACAAATATAAAAATTCCCAGAATCAGACTGGAAATATGCTTTTATCTGTCTACAATGTTTGCTTTTAGAGAGTACATATTTTAGCCAAAGAGAAGGTGACACACAACATCAGCTTTGCCAGACCAAAAGTTCACAAAAGTGACACTCGATCTGGTGGCACTCTCTGGAAAAGTGATTTGCCAATGAGGTCAGGGTGTTTATTGTGGAGGCCAGGAAGGTGACCTTTGTACAACGACCTTCTACAATGGACAGGATGGCCAAAGAGAGGGACCTGATAGCTAACAAATAAGCCTTTTCCTATTGCCCTTTGTCATGCCATGTAGGGAAGGCAGAGGGAAGGAGGAAAGGAAGGAGTAACAGGCAGACCTTCCAATTAGGTACAAATCTCCCCTCTGTCGTCAGCCACTTCACTGTGGAAAGCCATTAAAGTAACAATACATATAGTTAAGGAGTTGATTTTTTTTTTTTTTGATACAAAATAGGAATCTGGAATGCAGCTTGAGTCAGTGCACCATGGTGTTTTATGTTTCTAAATACATTCATCAATCCTGTTCTTTTCACATTTTGTAAAAAATTACATTTGCTAAATTACATAAAATATTTTTGGTATGCCTCAACCAGAGCTAGCCTGCTACCATTTTTCATGCACTTGAACTGAACTCTTTATACAAAAGTAAAATGCAAAAGACAAGAAAGTAACTTGTATACTATATTTAATACTTGTAATATGTATTGAGGCCAGTAAACAGTAATAGTTAAAAGAGTATTAAAGATAACTAACACTTAACACTCAGGGGATGTTAAACATTTTATTGTAACAGTATGAATTAACTCATTTACCAGCCAATATTCCTTCAAGGTAGTTATTTTTTTTTTAATTTTTAAAGATAAAGAATGAAAACATATTAACAAACAAACAGACAAACAAAACAATACCCAAACAATAGAAGCAATACAGAGTTTCAGACAAGGTGGTAGAAAATTAACAATAGATATTGTATTACATATTGTTATCTTCAAATTGGTTACTCAGTTAAACAAATATAGGCATTTAAAGTTGATCAAACAATTAAACATTAACTGTTCCTTTCAATAAAGCAGTAGAAGTTGGTAGTATAACTCTCTCAGTTACCCTGTTTGTGTATATATATATATATTTTTTTTCCCTTCTTTCTTTTTCTCTTTTCCCTTATCACAGTTGTTCCTTCCCTTTGAACAGTTTCTTTCCCTTTCACAATATCTATCATACCTCTCAAATTTTATTTACTCTTTCAGGTTCCTATACTCATGAGACAATACGGTATTTACACATGCGAGTCTGATTTATTTCACTTATGAATATGGACTCTAGTTGCATCCATTTGAGGTAGTTATTCTTATAGATGATGAAACTGAGAAATAAAGGGTTTGCTTCAGATCAAATACTATCTAAAGAAATGAGGACTGGAGGTCAAACAACCAAGGAATCAAAGGCAGTCCATAGGTATCCAACTGCAGAACTTTCTCCATGAAGTTCACTGGGATACTAATGAATCCAGAGTTCCTCAGTCGTCAGCAAATTGCATTCCATCCCATTCCATGTGCTGTGTTTGCAAATTTTTTTCTTAAAAAAAAAGATTGTTCCAAGACTGAACTAAAAAGACTTTTGCATTAAATCTGAATTAACCAGAAAACTGACTGAATTGTCCTCTTCACACAAGACTTCCATTAGGCTTTGCTGCTTTGGAATACAGTAGAACAGTCTGAAGCTCCAGGGTCACAATCAGTTAGCACGCGGTGCTTATATAAGAGTAGAGCAATCTCAGTCACAATCAGACTCGATGAAACCATCACTAAATGGGAAGAATGTTTTATGAATTGGAATACTTTTAAAGTTATTAGTGTAAAGTTTGAATAGATGGAGTATAATTACCTCCACTAAAATTTAACTGCCACACAGCATTTGCCCAGATAAAACAGGACAAGATGCTTGGTAAGCGTAGTGCCGATGAATATGAGTAGGAGAAAATACTACTGGCATTCCTCACACAGCCCTGGGACATCAGCTCTGTGTCAGTTTTAGAGTGAAGGAGTGCCTTATTATACCTTCTGTTGCATAGAAGTCATTATCTATGAAATCAGATATAGTTGAATTTGGGGCACAAACCAATTTGTCCTTTCTGAAACAAAAGATAAAAAATGAATAAAAATTTGGGCCATAGGAGCTAGAGAGCCATCACATGTTATAATGTTTTATATTTTAAACAAAATGCCTACATTTTAATCACAGCTATTTGCAGTGTGTAAAAGACAGCACTCAGGACAGCTGATCCTCTCCTATTATGACAAGATACAGCCACAAGCAAAGCAGGGTACTTGCAGGCATTGAGGTGGAGTTTGGCTGGGAGAGGAGAGGGCTGCGGAGAGATCCTTTTCATCCTAGTACCCTGACTCCAGCAAGCCCCTCTTGGGACCATCAGTGTGGTTTGGCTGACTAACAGGGCCAATTTCATGCTGGCTTGAGCCTGATACCTCTCTCTTTCCATTGCATTTTTATTTACAAAGCAACTTGTACAAAGATCCTAGAATAAAATTTTTAAGTTTTTGGGGGAATAAAGGGGGAGGATTTAGCTACAAATTGTCAGAGGAACGTAAAACCAAGAAACACAAGCTGAGGCCTCATTCTGAGTAACTTTAGAAGAAAACAAGCCCTTTTGGAAATGTGCATTCCTAACAGAGCTGGCTATCATGCTGGAGATAGGGATTGGCATGGTGCATCGGACCCAGGCAAACCTGATTCATGTCAACAAATTTTGCTGTTTATTACTGGTGTACCTTTGAATGAGTCACTTAATTTACATATTCCTTCACTCCCCCACCTAACAATGGATATAGCAAGAGTGCTTACTTCATTGAAGAAGGATTATTAGGTGAGACAAACTATGTAAAGCAATTCCTTCAGCGCCAACAGTGTAGTGACTGTTCAATAAATGCCAAGGTTGTTACTGTACATCCTTTACAGCATTTACAATTTAGTTATACTGCATGAATATTTCAAAGTTCTCTCTCTCTCTTTCACTTTCTCTCATGTATTCTAGCTCTATTCTTTGCCACAACAGTTGGAATTTAATAATAGTGATTCAAAAATGCTTCACAGAAAGATGTACTACTACACAAAGGATTCTGGGAAAGTGTATTGCTGATGTCTGTGGTTTATTGAAAGGAACTGTCAATGTTTAAAATTTTCTTTTTTCTTGACCAATTTTGCTCACTTCAATCTGGTAATCAGAATGCCTGATCTGAAAACAACAGTATGCAGTATAAGAACCATTGTTGAACTTCCACCATCTTACATGGTGAAGCTCTGCATCATTTCTAATGTTTTTATTATTATTATTATTACTTGTTACTGTCTTTGATTGTTTGGTCCATCTTACATTCTTACATCTGGTAGACTGAGCAACTTCGTTGAAGATAACAGTATGTAATGTAGAAACCATTGTTAATTCCTATCATTTTGTTTTGAGTTCATGTATTGTTTTTGTGTTGTTTTGATTTTGTCTTCGTTGTTGTTTTGTTAGTTTTTTTTTAATATTTAAAATAAAATAAAATAAAATAAAAATTCCATCAGAATTGGCATGTTTCCTGGGAAAATTCAAACTGAAAGATAAGAGGTTTGGTGGAAACAAACAATGAAATTTGAACTATTGGGGCTGGGGATTTAGCTCAGCGGCAAAGCGCCTGCCTGGCAAGCGCAAGGTCGAGAGTTCGGTTCCCGGTACCGGAGAAAAACCAAAAAAAAAAAAAAAAAAAAAGAAATTTTAATTATTGGTGCATCAAAACATTCTAAATATTTTCATCGGATATTTTCAAAGTGACTTGGAAAAAAATGAAAGATGAATTTCAGAAAGCAAAGGAAATAGATAACGTGTGCCATATGCAGAAAATCTTTTTCAGTTGAGAACATTTTAATTATCCCATGAAAAAATTTTCTGGATTTTATATTAAATTATTTCTTACTAATTTGCAAAATAAAAGATTGATGGAATGGATATATAATTTTATACTGAGTAAAAATGAATACAAATGAAAGTTAGTGCTTAGGTGAGGAAATGTATTGGACTTCAAAAAGAGTTGTGGGATTCATTTATCTGCCCATATTTATTTGTTTTTATATGTATTTTAAAGGGAAAAGAACAAAAACAAATTAACAAATACAAAGACATAAACAAAACAACACAGAAACAATAAAAAAATACAGAATTTCAAACAATGTGATAGGAAATGAACAATGGTTGTTGTATTACATATTATCTTCAGATTGGTTACTCACATAAGCAGGTATAGGCATTAAGATTGATCAAACAATTACACATTCACTCTTCCTTTCAGCATACCAATAGAAATTAGTAGTACAATTACATTAGCTGTCTTGTAACATGCCACTGACACATTACTTTCCACCAATACCTTATGCCAGCATCTAAGGAAATCTGCGGATTAATAGCAGAAAGAAACAGTCTTCAGCCTGGCTGCATAAACGTTGGACAAACACTGAGCTCTGTATGCGACCATTAGTCTTTTTCATAATAGTATTTCTAGAATTGAAAAATCACAAATCTATTTCCAGCTTAGTTGTTTTATAAAGCACTGCCCGTACCAGCTAAAATATATTCTTCAGGATTCTGATATCTCTGGAATGTCAAACAGACTCAATAGACACCAAGTACAGATTCTTTCATATGGAAAGGTTAAGTTAGAAAAGACTCCATGTGAAGAAACAGCCCCATAATTCATTGTTATTTTAATTTACTCTGAGTATGATTCAATTTACATATAGACCAGGATGCAGGCCCATGGAAAATATATGTTGAGGAAATGAACATTCTGAGAAAACAAAACTGACCATTTTGATGTGATGAACATTTTAAAGCTCTATATGCATTCAAGAAAAGATGGCATAACTACAATATAAGATTAGCATTGTTTTTAAATGAATTTTCCATCAAAACATTATGAGCACATTCTTTGATTTAAAAAAATAGGTTGTGCAGCCTTCTGAAATTTTGAAAGACTTTCAATCTTTGCTATGCTATAGCTTTTAACCAGACAAGCATATTTTTTTTTCAGAAGATATTCCTTCAGTAGAATATAAATTAGCTACAGACATGATAAAATGTCCAGAGCTGGCAGGAATGGGAGAGAGCTGGATGATATTAAGAAATTAAATGAAAAAAATATGGTGAACATTTATCAACAATAGAGTTGTTTTGCTGTATCCTTAAGAGAGCAAAACATGAGTGATAAGTGATATCTGTATGTGTTCCTTATTCATTATAATTATGCTGAATCTGACTGACTTGAAACACTGTGGATTTCCTGTGCCCCTTTAGGACGTTATTATAGTCATTTGTCTGAAGTTTAAACTCTAATTATTTTAGTCCCCTGGAGAAGCTATTTAACAACTATATTTGATTGAAACTTTAGCACAACTTATGCTAGTTAACCTTAAAGCATGAGACCAGAAAAGTGCTACAATTAGTATTTAGAGCACAAATCTGTGGAAATGGAACAGGTATTTTTGAGGTTTTTTTTTCCCATAAGGCCTGAAATCAGTTTTGTCAACAGATTAATTTGTCATCTGTTTTCACAAATCATACCTGCAAGGTACCTTGCCAGTGTCTCCCCTGGAACTTCTTTTATGTCTGAAATGGTATTAGTGTAACTGTATATCTTTTCTGTATTTCCAGATGACTTACTTGTCTATATTAAAAAATCTATGGAAGCTACTGATAAGTACATAAAACTATTAAGTGAGTTTAGTAGGTTTGCACAATCCAGGATCAATATGAACTCAATTATAATATTATCAATGGACAGCCTGAAATTACAACAAAGAAACAATACTATTAATAGTGACAAAAAATGAAATGCATCGCTTATAATTTTTAAAATATGTACAAAACTTCAAAGCATTACTGAGAGAAACTAAAGAAAAAAGTAAGTGGATACATATACTATGTTCACACTTAAAGCTCAATATTACTAAGATATTGTTTCTCCCTAGGTTGATGAATAGGTATATTGTATTCCCAGACAAAACTCTTAGGAAGCCATAGTGGTGCATGCATGTAATCCTAGTACTCAAGAAGTTGAGGCAGGAGCAGCCCCACAAGTTTCAGGCCAGTCTGGGCTATATAGTGAGTTCAAGGCCATTCTGAACTACAAAGTGAAACCTATTTTAAAAAACAAAAAATAAACAACAATGAAAAAAACCTTATGAATTTTTAGGCAAAAATAAATGATCTGATTACATAATATATGTTGAAATCCAAAGGGCCTAGAGCACCCCAAATAACTTTGGTGTGGGCTGATAGAGGTGTAGAATTTCCATTATCTGATTTCAAGAATTGCTACAGTAAGCAAACTAATATAATACTGACATAAGGATAATGATCAATGGAAGAACATAAAGGATTCAGAAATAAATCCAGACTAATACTGTAAGTAGATAATCAGCAAAAATGTCAAGGTACATGAAGAAATGTTAGTATTTCTAGCACAGCAGTGCTGGGATAATGGATTATCTATGTGCAAAAATAAACAAAACTCACTCCATAAATGAAAATTCTTTCAAAGTACAGCAGCAGGCTTTAAGACTTCTAGAAAGAGGAACAAAAAATGTGTTATGACTTTGAGTCTTTAAGATTTCTTAGAACACATTGACCATGGTTCAAAAAGGAAATACAGTAACTCTTTGGACTTCATAGGTATTGAAATTTTCTATTCTTTTAAAGGGTTATGAAAATAAAAAAGAAAGCCACAAACTAGGAGAACATATTTGCAAAGCTTTTATTTGATAAATTATTTATATTTAGATTATATAAAAGCATTTTAATTCAACCATGAGGAAACAACTTGCTTTCTTAGTATGTGAACAGAGTTGCCCAAAGGAGAAAGAGATATAGATAACAAGTAAACATATTAGAAAAAATGCAAATTAAAACCAGAATGAAGAATCACACCAACTAGAATGACCAAATTTAAAAAGTAAAAATAAAATACAATTTTCAAAACAAGATCTGGTGAGAATGCCAAACAACTGGAATTCTTGTGTCCTGGTAATTCTTGTGACCACTGGTAATGATTAACTCTATGGACACCCTGCAAAAGTGTGGCATGTCTTATAGTGCTACACATACACCTACCATAGATCCAGCCATTTCACTCTGAGGTATTTATCCAAGAGAAATGAAAACATATTTGTACACACATTATGCAAAATTTTAAAATAGCCTTTCTTTTGCTAAAGGTCTAAGACTAGAAACAAACCAAATATTCAAAAACTGGTGAATGGGATAAACAAATGTGTAATCCATCCCTACAGTGGGGTAATACTAAGCAATCAGAAGGGATGGACGTGCAAAAACCCAGCAGATCCCATTAATATTTTACTGGGTCAAAAAACAGACATGAAAGATTTAAATTATTTGAGTTTATTCATATGAAATTCTAGAAGAGACAAAACTTAACTCTAGTATACTTTGCATGAGCAAAGTAAGCACAGGAGTGTGAGAATGCAAATGAACATGTTTTCTCTATTGGAGTTGTTACTGCCAGACCCTGCCACAGATTACCTCCACCATTTCACGGCTGTAGTGCATCAACTCATTTTCCCTGTCACAGAGTTCACAGGAGGTTAGTCAGGGCTTTCCTCTAATGTGCAGCTCCTGCAATTCACATACAGGCTTTTCTGTTTGGGACACAGCAAGCTTAATATGTAGCTTCCAAGATTTTTGAAGCAGGGGCTGTGACAGAGGAAGTATGCCTACTTCTACCTGTTGTAGCCCAGAAATTGAATATGTTACTTCCATTCAAATCCATTGGTCCACCCTTGTCTTCTGGCCTAACTCAACTGCAAAACAAGCTTGCAGGGAGAAAATAGAATTTAGTGAATATCTGAATACACCACAATTATTTTACTAAGTTCCAGGTATGGAAAACTGGTGAAGGAAGCTTAAAGCCAGGGGTGAGGGAAAAATTGTACACCACACACTAGACTGGGAAGAAATGAGGTGGAGAGCCATTCCCTAAAGACACTGTCTCAAAAACTTCCTCAAGTAGGCTTAATTTACTTCTGCCAGCCTCTTCTTGGGTCAGATATTGACTGTCTCTTTGCTAAGTTTCCTCATCTGTGATATAGTAGCAACTCATTACTCTGTAAACAGGCATAAGCAAAGATGGTAGTAGTACCACAGCAGTAAGATTGTCTTAAGCCTACCACAAAACTGTTAATAAGATCCGAAATTTTTAATCATATGAAATTCAGTGCCATTATTGCAAGATTAAAGAACTGACCAGGATAAGCCTGCTATTGAGAACAGATCTAAATTATGGTTCTGTCAAAGCCAAGTTTGTTTATATTAGTGATACAGGAGAAATATAACTCCCAACCTACTGGATGTCAGATGTGCCACATTCGGGTCCCCTGAAATCAAACAATGAGTTCCAAGGAATAATGGAAGTTAAGAGTAGGAAAGATTTATTGAGATATAGCTCCTGACAGCCAGGCACTGGTCCCAGAAGTGGGTTGCCAAGGAGGCCTCTTATCAGGGGTAATTTATACTGTAAAGTCGCAATGCGAGTACACATGGGTCAAACTATAATCGTCCTGTAGAATTACAAGTATGACTGCTTAGCTAAGGTTGATCTAATAGGGAAGCTGGTTGTGGACCATGGGTACATGGAAAGAACAAAAGTATTTTGGGTTCGGCTGGGTCTGGATGCTCTGGTCACCCACCTGGGTGACTGATGCCTAGCTGGACTTCCTGAGCCAGGTGGTGCTAATTATAGTATAAGTCCAAGTTACTGCTTGTCCCTTAGGGAGGTGTGTAGGCTTGGTCATTGCATCTTTGTCTTGTGGGCCTGGTCTACTTCAGATGCACCTCCAACCACAGTACTGATGTCTTTATTTTTCCACTGCCTTCCTTGAGAACTCAGTCCTTCTTTGGCTGTATATTAATTTTTTTTAATCTAACTTAGCTGCTTATAGCACTAGTATATATTCTTGTAAGGATTTTCTACATGTGAATGAAATCATTGTCACTCTTAATTTTTATAACAAAAAAGCTAGGCTATGAAAGATCATTTAGTAGTATCATTTCAGATATATTTACTTAGAACAAAGTATGGCTTATGGCTTTGTAATACATTCACAGTCTTTTGTTTGTTTGTTTGTTTTCCTGTACTGGGAATCGACATCATGACCTCACGCTTGCCAGGCAGGCACTGTGCCACTGATCTAAATCCCCAGCCCATGGTTGTGTAATAATATGATGCTATTTCTATGCAAATTCAACTCAAGTAATTCACTGTCAGCCAACTATGGTAGCACATCCTCATAATCCCAGCATTCTTGGAGGCTGAGGCAGACCAGGAAACTCAGCAAATTAATGAGACTTTGTCTCAAAATGAAAACAAAAAAAGCCTAGGGATGTAGCTCAATGTAAAGGTCTTGGCTTCAAACCCCAGTACAATAACAATCATCATCACCATCATCATCATCATCATCATTATCATTATCTCTTTATTAGTGTTTCAATCCAACAACATTTATTGTGCACTTAATAAGGCCAGACAGACATCATGCTAAATGTTCACTGTTATTTAAGCTTAAGAGTTTTTAGGGTAGGCATGAATCTCTCTCTGTCTTTTTAAAACTGACATGAATGAGGCTGAAAGAGATTATTTGTCAGCAGCTGAGAAATAATAGGGACAAGATTTGAATCAAGGTCTTCTGGTATATACCATTCTTTTACTAAAACTGTACTTCCAGAACTTACAAGCCTTTTTCTTTTGACCTTATTAATGTGATTTAAATTTTTACTGGTGTGTTATTATAGACACCTAATAGACAGATAGACAGCTAATACTATAAGTAACTTACAGATAGAAATTAATACACAGAGAGGGATCAGGCCCTCAAGGAAGTCAGCGCAAAAACATGAAGACATCAGGATTGTGGCTGGAGGTGAATCTGAAGAAAGCCAAGCCTCAATAGCCAGGCCTCCTTAGAGATAAGGAGCAGTTTGGGATTATACTGCAGTTAGCACCACTGGTCCGGGCCCAGCTGGTATCCGATGCAAAGATGGGTGACCAGAACACCTGGACCCATGTTACCCTTCCTTCCCAAAAATGTCATTGTTCTTCCTTTCTACCCTTTATACCCATTGTTCTTCCTTTATACCCTTGCTATGTGGTTCAATTTTTATTGGGTTAATATTAGTTGAATGACTACACTTATAGACTTAAAGGTTGATTGTACTTTGACCCGCATTGCACCTACATTGTGATTTTGCTGTACAAATTATTCCTGACAAAGAACCTCAGGGCCTACCTGGTCAGGACCCCTCTTGAAAATTCTAGGAGCTACTCTTCTTTTCTTTCTTTTGAATGAACTTTCTTAATATTCTCCTTCATTTGTGATTTCATTCTTTGATATTGTAAGACCACAAACTCCACACACCTGATATCTAACAAGTTGGGAGTTATATTTTTCCATATCAGTGTCACTAAATATCTCTACTAATAGCTTCGCGGAAACTGAAGAAGACGTAATGTGTTATCCTGAGGCAGGTTTTTATTGTAAGGAACATTTCTCATACAGTGAATACTTTGTACCTGGTATTGAGAAGAAGAAACCAAGACTCAAAGAATTGCAGGGATTGATTTAGGGTGAAAATTTTGACTATTGAGCTAAAAGTTGAACACAATCTATTTGATCCAGTTCCACTTCCAGTATGCAAAGCCTCTCTATTTGTAGAAGAGAAAGCCCATATATGTTCTAGTTATGCCTGTAATGCAGTTATCTATGGACTCTGGTGTGGCGGCACACACTTGTAATCTTATCCCCGAAGAAGGCTAAGGCAAGGAGGATTACAAATTTGAGCACCACCTGGGCAACTTAGTAACTAATAATAATAATAATAATAATAAGCTGGGTATGTATCTCAGTAGCAAAGAGTCCCAGGTTTGATAGCTGATACTCCAAAAAGAAATTATCTCTGGAATAAGTTAAACTTCATAACAACACAATTAATTCAAATCATTTACAGTCTCATATAAGAAGTTGTATAACATTCAACCCTCACACTACTATGTTGGAATATAATACAAACAAAACATAATGATATGAAGTGAGAAAATTATTCTAATCAAGCATCTGTAAAACTATTCTCATTATTATTACCATGAAAGGCATTTTTAATGGATGAATGTTAGAAGAATATTCTATTAGCATGCATCAAATGCTCCTAAAACATGTAAAGCTATACGTGTCTTACAAAAGCAGATAAGCCAAAGATGAGGCCACTGACCAGCAATTGACTTCTCATGACAGTCTGGCCTCGGCTTAGCTTTAATTTTTGATACAAGAGTCAGAATCATACCCAGTTGTTAGGTATTTGGCACTCCTGTTTATTCAGTAAGAAAAATCGAAACAATAAGATGAATATTGAGAATAATGCCTCTGAGGAATTTACTGCATCTTTCCTCTTGCTTAGTACCCCCCGTGGCCTTAGTTGGAGAGCCAAGGAGGGCAGCTCCAGGATTTACATGCAGGAGAGCTGAGGGGTAAGAGGGAGCTTGATCTGTGATGCTGCAATTTGTCTGTATTCCACATTAGATTGAAGAAATGCCAATCATACACATCAGAGGAAGAGTAGAGTAGGGTACCAAGACTTATAGAAATAATAAAATGAGCAGGGTGCGTTGTCTACCAAGGTAACAATTCTCTCACATCAGAGGCCAGACAATCCTATCCCTATCAGGCTCTGTGACACACCAGTATGGTAGCAAATAAGCTGACGCCCTCTAAGGATGCCATTTGGAACTGCAGAAAACTTGGGCATGGGAACCATAGACGGCTCAGCAGAAAGGAAGGAACTAAGCACGGAGAACAGACTGAATATAGGATGACCCAGCAGATGTCACTGGATACCCCTTCCAGGTTCGAGCCCTCCCTTTTCTCTTTCCTCTGACCTTGGTACAGTCATGCTATCAGAATGTAAAAGGTATTTTGCCAACATTGACTGAAATATTTTCCTATGGAGCAGAATATTTTCGTATGGAGCAGGGGATCAATCAAAATATGATTCTTAAAAATAAGATCTTTTTGTGCATGTTTGAGTTTATGGGGTGAATTTGTTCCTCCACACCTATGTATCCTGACAACTTCCAGGAGATAGCCGGAGTGGGGATATGGCTTATGTCCATGGCAACTCCATTACATGCTATGTGGTTAAAAACCAAGTCAATCTCTTTTCTTACTAGAAAAACATAAATAGTATGCTGTCCCTAGCATGCTATTATGCTGGATACTTGAATATCAAATGTCAGTATTGACACTGTCCACAGCTTTAAACACCCCTACCTGTCTGCATACTATGAACCTACCTTCTAAAAGCAGTTGAGGACTTCCACTATGCTTGTCGTAAACCTTACCTCCAGCCTTCAGCACGAACCTACTTACCCTCATTCCGCCTTTGCCCCATTTTCCTCCTCATCTGATCTCAAAGTCTTGATCTCTGACCGTGCTCTCAGTCCCACCTTTGGCACTGTGGATGTGCTGTTTACATGTAGCCTCTCAGTGTATGACTTTTGACATTCCTGTGGACTTTGACTTGACTTGTATTTCCTACTCTCAGACTCTTACCCTATCCTGGTTAAAATTCCCCACTCGAAGTTCAGCCCCACTAAAAATAAAAGCTCATATAAGAGACACTCCATCAATGTTGAGTCTAGCCAGACCTAATCGTACTCTGAATGGTGAAGTTGGACTAAGTAAAATGGAGGGAGAAGCTCTCCAAAAAGTTTTAGATATAAAGGCACTCAAAGAATGATCACTGTGTTTCTCTAGTGAACATACATACCTACAGGCAAATTGTCTACTGATCCCTCTGCCACCCTGAAATATCTCATCTTCCCTTGTTCTATCACTCCACCTGTTCTCTTTAGACCCAAAATGTCCTTAAAATTATTTTAGATTTAGATACTTTATGAACCATAGCATTTGGTGGAAAGATAGGAAAGGCGTCTTCACAATTTACTGATGCCACACTTCCTCATCTAACAAAAAGAGATGATAATATAGTATTCACAGGGTTACTGTGAAGATTAAAACACTTAGCTCAATGCATGGCACATAGTAGGCACCAGTATTAGTTTTCCTTACTCCCACCTTTCTTCATTTGGTCGTGATAGTTAGGTTTGTTGGATTACAAGGGTTTGCTCTGGAACATCCTCTTGGAAGGCACAAAGCTTCATGGGTCTTATGTAGAGATATTAAAGCAGTAGTATCTCAATGCTTTGTTATATTCCCTTTTATCAGTTTGTAGCACTACCCCCTGGGTTACTGGCTGAGGTGTCATAGGCTAACAATTGTAACAGTAGATACCAACCAAGCTCACTGGAAGCTTCAACTTTGGGATAATTACTTGAAATATGATCACTTGAAAATATCCGTCATGACTGTATTTTAGGCTCAGATTTAGCTGGGCTGCAGGATAGTTATCGCTTGACCTCTCAGCTCTCCTTTCAAAGTGAGCCTGAAGCTCAGGTCGAATAGGTTTTGGGTCCCTGCTACACAGAGAGAGAAGGATAGAGGAGGACACTGATTCTTCCAGGGTCAAGTTAACTATGAGCACCTGCAGGATGATTCCTTTTAGTTAAGGGACTGAAAAGGTAGCAAGTGGAGAAGTGCAAAGACTAACTAATGAGCCCAAAAGAGAATAACAGGCAGCCATGGAGTTTCTGAAGACTCAGAGTGAGGCCTTCTTTCCTCCCAGAAGGGGCCAGGAGGTCAATCTCCTTCACCGTCTCCTGGGGCTAGCATATTTGCCTTTAGCAAACATGAAGAATTACCTTGAGGTGGTTATTATCACATCCTTATCACCTTCCCCAGCTGCTTGCTACTTAAAGTGCAGAAACCTCCAAGGATTAGAGGAATATTAGGAGGAGCAAGACCATCAAGGGGGATAAATTGGAGATGGTTAATTGAGAAAATTAAATTACTTCCATACCTCTATCAGTGAAAGAGTAAATTTTGAAAAAGTTCTTTACTACTCTTGCTCTAAAATAATGTTTAATATGCATTTTCTTTTTATTCAGTTATTTTTTTAAAAAAGAGATTTCCAATTTTTGCAAACAGAAAGAATCCAAAATATAATGCTTGAATCTGAGCATGTGAAAAAAGATCTCAATGTTCATTGCCTTAGTAACATACTAATTGTAACAAAAATCCAGTGTGGAATACTGAAAAGTTCTGATAACTGAGCCTTGAATGGTTGAAATAACCTAAATTACAAAGTGATAGAGGTCCCTATTGAGCATGGATAATTTATAGTGTTTATTCAGGGAAAGACATTAGCCAACTACGATTCATGCTAAGGAGGATTTTGAACAAAGGCCAGATGGTGTTTCAGCAGTAAAATGTAGTAGTCCTTAGACTACCTGCTGAACAACAAAATTATTGAAGTCAAGCTCATCATCCCTTGTAAGAGTTGAATTCAACAGAAATTAGAATGAGAAACAATGGAAAACAAACACAAAATATTTTTATGTTGGAAATCACATTATTTTATCACCTTATTTTTATTTAATGCATAAATCAGATACCTAGTGCAATAAAGTAAATTACAAGTTCCACATTTTTAGCATCCTAATACTCACAATTAAAAGCATACATAATGTAACACAACTGAAATCAAAGCATATCTTCAGTTTGAAGTCTCTATTTTTAAAATTTAACTAAATGTAAAATAATCAGAATTAGCATATTTGAGTGCTTCATAATATTCCACCTAATTTATATAGTAATAAGTTATTCCAGTATAGTACCTTCAAAACTTGCCAGTCAGGATGCCTCCAATTTTTTGTTATGATTCTTACAAATAAAAATACAAAGAATATTGCAAGCCAACAATGATCCCTTATACATTTTTTTTTCTTTAGGCATCATAGTCTTTTTAGATGTGACTATATAATTCTAATATTTCTTTCATTTGATAAATTATTGCCTTATGTTCAATGTGTCCTCTTATCTGTGTTCATGTCTCCACCTTAAAACTTTCCATTTCAAAAAACTGTCTCTGAATTCTATTGAGCTCAGACAACTGCTAACAGTAAATTCCATTTTCCTTGGCTCCAATCAATTACACATATATAGATGATTTACAATCTGAATCATTTGAGCGCATACATTTCACATAGGGTAAAAAAGAGTTGACAACCTCACTTGAAAATGTTAAAAGGGTGGTCCATGTTTTCATGCACTAGTAAGTGATTTTTCAGTTAAATCTGAATGAATTTGAATATATAATGAAGCCAAAATAGCCCACAAGTCTGGGTTTTGTAGAATACACAGCATGGGATCATTTCTACACTGAAATTAAACATTTCACTAATTAGCTTAGTCTCAAGTCTATTTTCTCATTTTATTCTTGATTCAGTAAGTTCCTTCATCTTACCACTCTTTTACAAGACATAGAGGAATATTTTTCTTAGGCAAGAAAAGTGTAATGTAAAAACTTCTAATAGAAGCTACTGTGACAATATTGTTGGATTTCTAAATTATCTGAAGCTCATTACATCTGTGAATTGTGAATTTCTCTCCCCACTGTCCTTCTCCTCAGTGGTTACTTACTGAGGAGGAGAAAAAGACAGAAGGCACACTTCCTTACTCAAAAGTGGGGTGGATCCAGGGCCATCTACAAGAGATGTGAGTAACTGGAAACAGGGTTTGAGTTCAAAGAAAAGCTGGTAATAATAACTTTATCAAAAATTCATGTTTGAATTATTATAGATTACTTCACTCGTAGCAAAACATAGGAATAATTAAAATGTGTTTTAAATGTAAGTCATACTTCAATTGCAGTGATTTAGCAGGGGAAAAGGTTATAGGTCTTAATTTGGAACTATAAAAAACAATAGAATTCACTTTTCAGATAATAAATTTATAGTTCAAAGTCAATTGCTGGAATAAAGTTCAGAAAATTAAAAATAAATAAAAACACAATATTCTACACATTCCACTGATAGGTATGAAGACAAACTTACTAAAGTAGGAGACGTAGGATTGATCTTTATGTTTTTATATTCTATGATGTTGCATCATATAAATTTGAAATTATACAAAATCAAATTCTGGAAAAAAAAAATTCCCCTATAGACTGATCTGGTCCCTTCAGGATAGAAATGTCTCATTATAGATATAATTCTGCCAAATTCAGCATCAAAATAAGTAGAAAATATAGAGTTCATTGGAAGCAAGTTAGCACATACCAGGAGGGTATTACAGAAACCCAAATATTTTAGGAAAGAATAAAAATAAGATGACACTCTATAAAAGGAGATGTTGAGAGTATAAGCCAACGATGTTGAGTAAAATATTTGATCCTTATCTAATGTCCCATATTTTAAAAGGAAGGACCTTTGAAAATTCTTTCAATTATATTTAAAGTGATTGCTCATATGCAAATTACATTCAAGAACTATTATAACAAACTATGTCCTCCCCTTTTTTAATGACTACATTTTCTTACTTTATTTTACCATATACTTTTAATAGTCTTATTTTTATTTTATGCTTTCAGGAAACAAGAGGATAGAACTTCTAAGTGTACTTCAGAAAACATGACATGTCTATAGTGATCCAAAAGGTATACGTTGCTCTTGTGACATTTCACCCAATTTGATGACTTCCAGGGTAAACTAAAGATGAATATTATTCAACTAAAGATGAATATTTTATTAACTTCTAAGTATATTTGTAAAGAGAACAGTGTTAGGTTTACAGGAAATAATTGTAAGATGCATTCACCACTTAAGCTGAATACTGAACTTGGAATTTCTAGAAAGGGAAAGTATTGGTTGACATAGTGGTTAGGAGTGAGGATACAGTTGGCATTTAGAGCCTAGAAGCCAGGGATACACATATGTCCTACAGGCTTAAGGTAGTTCTGCACACCAAAGAATTCCCCAAAGCAAAATCCCCGCATCCCACCACGACCACCCAGTGGAGAAACACTTGGTACAGTCCCTAGGGAAACGTGGACTTGATCTTGCAGACGCAGTGTATCCATTCACTGACAAACTCTTGAGCACCAGTGGTGGCCCAGCCATTCTGCCAGGACCGGCAGAAATGGACAAAGCTCAAGCCTACCCCCAGGAACCCACAATCTTCAAGGCAAGAAATTATAAGAAAATCCACAGTCCTACTACTTAAAAAAATGCTTGCCATAGTGGAACACAGATGGGTGGAAGGAATCCAGAAGGAATCTTTAGTTCAGCAGGATTCACTTGAACCGTTAATTCAAATAGGAGGTATTAGATGTTTCTAATAACTCAAATAATAGCCAAAATGTGTGCTCATTCAATTTTCATTTACTTCTTTTCTGAGCACATTCACTGTGCTCCATACGAGAATTACAGTACCAAACAGGACACTCATGATCCTGCCTGCGTGTAGGGTAAGGGTATGGTCAGTCAATCAAGCATTGATAGAATGCTAAGTACCACAAAAGAAATCAGCTGTTCTACTAGGAAATATTAGTGAGGCGGGAGCTACTCTAAAAATATGATTTAAGAAAGTATATTCATAAGTTTCCCATTGCTATAACAAAATTCCAAAACTATTATAACATCATATTGATTTTTTTTTTTATAGAAAGGGTTTATCGGCCTCACAGCTGTAGAGGGTAAAAAACCCAAATAACGTGGTGTTGGTTCTATCAAGTCCTCTCTAACTGGATCACATGCTGGTGGACAGAATCACAGTGGAAGTGCATGAGAGGGACGGAGATCACCTGGGTAGACAGGAAGCTAGAAATAAAGGACAGGTCAGCCTTGCTCTTGTATAGCAATCTTATCCTGAAACAACCAACTGGGTTTCTATGAGAGCAGTTAATCTCTTCTAAGGGTGCCGTCCTCCCTGACCTGATTACCTTGTACTAAGCTCTGCCTATTAAAGGTCCATACTATCCCCCAGCATTGCCACAACGAGGGCCAAGCTTCCAACACACAAGCCCTTGGGAGACACATGCAAACCATAACCAAATAATAGCAGAAGGCCTCTACCAAAAGGGTGATATTTGAGTTTTAACAACAGTAAGCATAAGCAATAAATAGTCAAATGAGGTGGTGGGGGAAAAGTAGAAAAATCCCAGGGAGAAGCAGCTGCAAGCATCTGTAAACAAATTAGCATGTTTAGAAAATGAAAAGAAAAGCATACTGTGAAAGGGATATAGAACACTAATAAAAGAGGAGAGTGAGGTGAGGGGCAGGAATCAAATCTTTTAGGGCACTGACGATTATTACAAGGGTTTTGGATCTTATTGAAATGCAGGCCATCTCCTGAGGGGTTTTCATCAGGTAAATAACTTGACCAAGTTTACTATTCTAAAATATTACTTAGGCTGCTGTTGGGCAGCTGAGTTATAAAGAGGGAGAAGTGGAAGCAGGGAAGCCAGGCTGGCAGATATCTCAAGAGAATACATGTGAAAGAAGGCAGGGCTTGAATCAGAGTGGCAACAGTGGAGATGTAGAGAGGAGGAGCAGCAAGAACAGGGGAGACTTTCAGATGTTCTACTTTGGACTTGTTATACTTAAGAAGAACGAGATATCTAAGAAGGACATGAGAAAGAGATTTGAGCTCTACATAAACTTAGCTGTCCTCAGCATCTAGATAGTAGTCAAAGCCAAACAGGGGGATGAAGTCTCCAAGAGAGAAATGAAAGAGCCTGGGGTAGAGCCTGACGAGCAGCAACACTCATCAATTAATTACAGGACGAGAAGAGTAAAGAAGGCTGAAAAGAAGAGGTCAGTGAGGACAAGAGAGACCATGAGGAGACAAAGACAGCTTAGCCAGGATAGAAAGGTGATGGAGAAGAACAGGCAAGAGGGAAGAAACCTGTAGATGGAGACAAATTATGAATGCAGTCTCAATAGCAGGGCTGAGGACTCAAATCAGCCCGGCGCGGCTGAAGGAAAGGGTGCATGTGAGGACATGTGAGAGATGTCGGGGAATGTAAGGAAGTATTATATTATGATGGAATGCATTTCATTCTCAAGTTTGTGATTTTGTCTTGAAGGCATTAGAAAACAAAAATTAAGAATAAAAATAAAATAAAATTAGGATTTTAAGCAAGGAAATGACACATATGATGTTTGTTTGAGAACAAACCCTCCAGAAGTACTGAGGAGGGAAGGGATTAAAGAGACGAATGTGGCCGTATTTTAGTTCAGTAGCAATATTTTAGTTCATAGGAATTCAGCCATATTTTAGTTCACAGGAATTTAGTTCAGTAAATTTTTTAGGAAAAATCAAATCAAGACACTAGAGACGGGGATAGGAAGGAAGAAATAGATCAGAAAAGTACTGAGGAGGTGTATTTTGACAGTATCAAAAGGCATCAAATGTTAGGTCAAGGAAGAAACTGTGTGAATATATTTATAGAGAGCTAGATGTGATTGACACATAGGTCACGCATATCCACTGTACCATTAAGATGTTATTGGATTTAACTGGCATTCCACAGTCTAGCAAATAAACTGAGAAGCTCAGTACAGAAAACTTCAGTTGTGAACAGAGAAAAGAAATACTTTTTAGTGCCAGCTTCTTGAATTTTTGTCATTTAGTCTGCATGAGCATGGGAGGTTTCAGGTATGTATTATCAGTATAATGTAAAAGGAAACTACACATTGATCCAAGATATAAGTACTGAAAAAATGACAAAAAAGAAGGGAGAAGCTATGTAGTAAAGCTTTATTTTGGCCTGCTAATCATCTCATGTATAGAACAAAATTGCTACCAGTAATAATTATGCAATAATGAATAATCATTATATATAGTTCTTTAGTTTTAAAGTAAACATTTTTTTTTTTTGTCATTTTGGAGACAGGGTCTCACTATGCAGTTCAGGCTGGACTTGAGCTCACTTTGTAGCCCAGGCTGGTCTCAAACTTGCAGTGATCCTCCTGCCTCAGCCTCCCAAGTGCTGGGATTATAGGCATGTGCCACCATGCCCGGCTTAAAGCAGACAATTTTTAAAGACATTTTATTTGAAATATATTGTTCAAATTCAGCATTGTATGTATGAGGTAAAATTTCCACTATCCAAACAAAAATATCACAATTCAGGAGTTATATTTCATTCTATTCTTAACTTTTAACACAAAGAAAACTTGAAGAAATAACTTAGTATGATATACTTGAAATAATGGGAACTCTGTTTCTCTGCCTATTCTGGCTAATTCTGAGCCTTCTGCTTAGAAGCAGGGGTGTAAAGAACTGCTCATGAAGTGAACTGAGAAGGTTCAAAACAATTATGAACTTTTGAAAGGAACATGTGTAATAGCTGAGTGCTTATGTGTTGGAGTAACTGTACCAAAGAAATCCTTTGAGTTGGTTTCACATAGAATGCATCTTTTTTTTAAAGGATAAGTAATTATAAAGTCCTAAATCAATGGCTACAATCAAAAGTATCGTTAAAATTCAACAAGAATCACAGTAGTTCTTTCTAGTGCAAATCAAAAAAAGAAATTTTTGGGGAGGAGAAATTTATCATGGACATTATTTATAATTGTTGGCATTGCTGTAAAAACAAAAATCAGACTAATTTGTAGTCATTTTTATTATAGCTCTTAAATTTTATACCACAAATGCACACACTTACTACCTGCTCCCATCCAGATCGTTCCACCCAGGTTGCCTTGGAAAGCCTGTAGGGATAAGAACGGGCCTGCACCTTCCATCAAGCTGCTCACCACCATCACCGTACTTCTTTGCACCCCACCAGCCTCTCCTGAGAACCAATGGGACATAGCTCCAGAGAATGAAATATCTAAATGAGGTACCTACAGAAACTGTAGGGTTCTTTCTTGGTTTCTTTGCCTGAAGTAGGAAGGAATAGGGAATCAAAGAAGAGAAGGTTAAAGCCAGAAATGTAAAAAGATTTTGTACGTGAGGATCATATTTTCAAAAACTAATATTTTCTCCAATTTAAAAAAATATGAGACAAAGGCAGAAGCCTGACTTGGAGGTTCAGGTAAGGAAAGGGAGAAGAAGATAAGAGGCTCACGAATAGTTTGAGGTTAAAATAAGAACAGGAAGCAATGTGTTCATGAAAGTCAAGGTAGATGTGTGCTTAGAAAGACAATTGATCACACTGGTGCATGGTACAGAAAAGCCAAGAAGATGGAGCTGAACAAGGGTCTGCTTATGGAGGAGATCATGGGTGATTTTCAAGAGACCAGTTTTAAAAGAGTAATGGGGGCAGAGGTTTACTGTGAAATTAGTGAAAAATGAAATGCTACTGAAGTAGAAAGCAGGATATTTGTGCCACTCTTCAGGGCATTGGACCTGGGCATGAAAAAAGTTACTCAGAAAGTGGTTAAACATGTACTATCCAGAGGAAAGTGCTTTTGTTGGTTGGGTTCAGTCTTATTCTTTTAATGAGAAGACTTGTGCACATTACAAAAAAAGGAAAGGAGACAAAGAAAAGACACTGGGAGTAACTGAGATCAGCACTGGACGTGGAGAGCAGGTTAGTGGATAGAGAAGTCAGGAGGAAGCAAAGCTGTGTAGCTCATACACACAGTGAACTCTAAGAAAACTTGGTGACCATCTGGGTAGAGTATAAAGAATGAAATAGCTGGAGCTGTAGACAGAGAAGATGTAATAGCTATGGAAGTGGGAACTGTGGTCATTGAAGTATTAATTCCTACATTATGGAGTTGGAGTCAATATCAGCGATGATAAGACTGTTTGGGATTCCAAGCTCCAAGACATCCTTGAATTTGAAGGCATGATGGGGCAAGTGAGTTATCAGGTGATCCGCTGATATCCTCTTGGATCAGAATACCACACAAACTAAGGATACATCATCACCCCTCTTCTGAAGAGTGTGTGATAAAGTAAGTACACTATGGTATTTTGGGTATTATTGTAGCTTAAAGGAGAAATATGTTTTGGAATATTTTTCAAGGAATAGACTTTGGAATAGTTTTCAAGAAAATTCAGACAGCAAAGTCCTTATTATATGTAGCATAACCACTTTTGCTGGAAACAAGTTTTATAGATTTTTCAGGTTTCCATAACACCAAGAGGCAGAAAAGAACGTATGAAATACAGTAAGAAAGAATTTGACATTATTAATTTTAACATGAAGTTCTTCTATTCTTTCACTTATAAACATTACTCACAATAATGGGTAAATTTTGAGAAAAATACAGAAGTGCATCAGGACAAATACAAAAATCTTCCTGAACTTCGCTGTCTAGAACCAAATGACTCAGGATGTGTGTGTGTGTGTGTGTGTGTGTGTGTGTGTGTGTGTAGTTTAAACAGAGGATACTTTTGGGAAACGGTGGCATTTTACTTGGTAGAGAGCAGAACCCCCACTAAACACAAAAGTATGAATGAAATCAGAAAGGGGAAAAATTCTGCCTTTTGCCCTCTCAATCTGTCCAATTTCAGGTATTACCTTATTTTGCATCCAGAGTTAGTGTTGATAATTGAAGTTTAAAAGCTTGGTATCATCAAATATTGCTTTTGATTGGTAAACATTAATGCTTTAAATGATATTTAATGTTAAATCTACTGGAATATGTGTTAACTCCTTTAAACTCTTAGAAAGCAATATAAATTTCTGGAATAGATGGCTTATGACTGTGAAGAATTAATGTGGATTTTCAAAGGGTCCAATTTAATGGTAATGTCAGTTATTGTTCATGAGAAAAAAGATGCCATTAAAACAGAAATGAATAGCTGAGATCACAGGGGCTGGGGATTTAGCTCAGCGGCAAAAGCACCTGCCTGGCAAGTGCAAGGTCGTGAGTTCGGTTCCTGGTACCGGAGAAAAAACCAAAAAAAAAAAAAAAAAAAAAAAAAAAATAGCTGAGATCACAGTGAAAAAAATGAGAAAAGATAGGAAATAAGGGAAGCCATTCTGAACTCATGAAGGGCATAGGTTTGACGACTAATATTTCAAGCAATAATTCTTTACCTTTAGCAAATGATAACAGGGTTAAATTTGTAATTAATAAAACCTATCACTTCTCAATTCTTCCAATTTTATTAACAAGTGTGAACTTGTCTCATAAAGCAAAATCACTGAGAAGCTCCATAAAGGGATTATTAGACAGAAAAGTTTGCACCTAATGGTTGTAAGGTGATAGAGTCAGTGAAGGAAATTTAGTCTATGTGGTTGCCAAAATGTTATCCCAAACTATTTTATCAGAATTAACATTCCATATTTATATTTTTGTCTATTTTATTATTAATTCATTATTATTACACATCAAAAAGTAATGTGAGACCTTTTCTCCTGATGTTTCCATGAAGTCCTAAAACCTGTGTAGATGAGACATTTTCTCTAAATAAAATCTTTTGACTCAAATTGGAAGTCAAAATTCATTTTATTTCATGTTAACAGTGCTGGGTAGTACGATGGATAGCTAAATAAATTGGCTTGTTCTTTCAGGCAGTATCTTACCATCACTGGAATAAAGCAAATATCCAATGTGCTCTTAGGGCTGACTGACTTGAGCTGTTTGTTTCACAGGTAATTAGTGGAGATCTTTATATTCTGCTAAAAGGGTCATTCCAGAAGAAATAGAAAACATCAGACAAAGAAAATATGAGTTGATCTTGTCAGCAGCAAGGATTTCTCTGCAGGAGATCTTGCTGTGGTTTTCATTATCACAACAACCAATAGGTGTTGCTATAGAAACTATACTGTTAACAAGCTAGGAACAAGGCAAAGGCAGATAAATGATGAAACAAAAAAAAGAGGAAGAGACTGTAAGGTTTGATTCTTGTAAATGAGTTTCTTGCTTTAAAATCTTACCTCATCTCCTCTGGTTTTCCCATTAATATTGTCTGGAAAATGTCTGGCTAGTGATAAGAATAATATAATAAAATTCACATAGCCCTCTTCAAGCAAGGTCTCAGCAAGTTTTCTGATTGAAAATGAAATTAAAAGCAACAATAAACCAGTATCTTAAAAATTAGCTCCTTAAATCAAAAGTGATCCAGACAAGTAATTAGGTATCACCTAACCCCCAAGGATAGAAATACTGCATATTTATTAACTACACATGCCAAACATATTTGAGAATCTAGGCACTATAGTAAAAAATAAAATATATCCCCTCAGCCCAATTAATAATTATGTATCAAGAATAAAATATTTCAAGAATATTTTTGATATTTTGATACTTATATTAATATGTCAAAAATTAACATGAAACATTAACCTCAAAGAGTGGAAAAGTATCTGAATTTGACATTTTTCATATTAACATTCAGGTTAGATGAAAGGTAGGGAATTATATCCAAAATATATATGAAGTACATTTTTAAATCAAGTTCTCCAAGATTATCAGCTAAAAATCTTTTCACATTTTTCTTCTACAATGGCCTTCTTTTTAAGCCTAAATCACTCTGCAAAATTCACCACTTATCAAAAAATTTCTGTGCACCTAGATAGAAAATACACAACCATTTCATTTTAACTTGCTCCTAAAAGGTAATACAACAGTCACACAGACTCCATTCTTTACCGGCACCTGTTCTTCAGCAATCTGTGAATATAAATAAGATTGTATTAATGTCCAGTGTTCAAATCACAATGTCTCTTCATCTGATTGATTTCTGTGTCACTGTAATATGTCTCCCAATTATTTCTAGAAGTCCCTGAAGAGGTGACCACGTGTGATAACCAAAGGTCCCCTCTGCCACAGCCAGAGGGCTGCCTCTGCCCTCTTCTTTTCCATTTTTCTAGGCGCCCCTCCTCTCCAGTTCACAAGCCACAGTGGGTCCTTAACTACTACAGCTGTTAATGGATTTCACCACAAGACCCCTGTGTCTATGAAATGATGGGAGGAATGACTTACACCTCAACTCCACACCTGTTTTTGTTTATTCAATAGTCTTCAAATAAATAATTTAAGATTTATGCAAATAATTAAGGGTCATTTTTGGCCACTCTTCCCCAGGGTAACCCTCCTTGTGACCAGAGCTGATCAGAGTGCTTTATGGAAACAACTCCTATAGCTTCTATGTCTAAGCTTCAACTAGATAGTGCCTGGTTTTTTTTAACTAGTCATACATTATTTAGGCACAAAACAACCTCTATCTTGCACAGAAAATAAAACCTCAGGATCAACATTTGTCAGATGGGTCTCTACATGCTATTATTTAGCCGACATTTTTTGTTTGAAACTCCTTGAAGCCACTAATCTCAAGCATTGTGTGGTTATAGTCACTATTTTCATTTGCAAAGCTAAATGGCTTACTTGAAAAGTTGCCCCCGGTGAAAGGACAGTCTACTCTAACCAACCTGTACTCAAGTCTTCATTCTACTTCTGGGAAGAGAGAAAATTGAAGCTTTTAAATAACATTTGTGTTGCACTTCTACTCTTGTCATTAAGATTTCAAAGATCTTGGAGCTAAATTTTAGTCCAGACTCAAACTTGGGAATAGTGTTCCCTTCAGCAGTGTTTACACATAATGTAAGAAGTGAGACACTTCAGCACCCTATTGATGCAGGGAGCACTTGAGAACAGCTCCAGAAAGGAAGGCGTCAGGGGTAGGATCACAAGGATTGTAAGAATAGATATTTATTCTGTGTATAATAATAACTGACAACAGGGACAGTGACTGCCCCCAAGAATGTTGGAGTTTCAGGGTATCCATCCTGAATAGAAGACCCTCATGGAAGAACCCTCATGCAGGCTTATAAAAATATGCACAAAAGATGGAATCAAGTTTAACTGCAAGCAACTCACTACTCTTCAGCAAGGAACGGGATAATAAGTGACAGCAGAATCATGCAATATGAGGAAGGAGTTAAAATGAGAGAACTGGAACCACAAATAGCAGGAAAAAAATATCTCAGATATACTGAAAGACAATTTGTATCACTGTGTAAACAAACATGTGGTAAAGGTACAAACACAGGGAGAATAAATACCAACAGCAGTGTGAAGCTTACTTCTGAGAGGGAGGAAGAAGCAGGAGTTGGGGCTGAAGTGGATCTCAACTGTGCCTGAAACATTTGTAACATCATATCTGCAACTACAGATTCTGAAGAAAATATGACAATACGTTGCAAAGTACCTGTTGCGTTACAATTTGGTAGCTTCTATTTTTAATTTTTATATTTAAAGTCTCACTTCCATTTTTAAAACTTAGCAAATTTATGAATGGGACACAACCTCTGACTTTAGCACATTTAAAGAAAAATTCTTCTCCCACGCCTGCCCTTACCAGAGAGGGTCTCTGAATAGTTTTGTGTACTGTACACGGGAGAAACAGGGGTAGCATCTGACCTACAGTCTCACGCCAAATGATTGGCTCTGACAGGACTCATCTCATTAGAGGACAAGGGTCTACACCTTTCAACAAAGATGGCTGCCACTGACCAGAGGGGTTTCACCTCCTCAGGGGTACTTTTTCTAATCCATGAAAAAGCTAGTGGTGGCCCCTATATACCATAGTAGTTTCTCTCTCTTGTTCCCTTTTCAGAAACCTTTGAGAAATAACTCCATCTTTCACCCCTTAAACTCTTTGTAATCTTAATTTGTAATCTTGATTGTTGATGGGAATGTAGTTGGCTAAGGTGAATAATGCTCCAATGAATATGAGTGTGCAAATACCTGCTTTTTGGAGATCCTGTTTGCTATTCTTATGGATAAACACATGGCATGATTGCTAGACTGTATGCTAATTTTATATTTAGTTTTTTTGAGGAACCTCTATGCTGTTTTTACAGAAACTTCTCCATTTAACTTTCCAACCTGAAGCTTGTATTTTAAGGCTTATGTGATAGGGTATATAGTTTTAATAAGAGTAAAACTCTCCTCCAAGGCAGGACTAGGCAAAGGAATAACGACACTGTAGAGGGAAAAGCAGAAAAAGGAGCAGAAGGGGAAACATAGGAGCTACTACACAGAGGTGTGACAGAAGAACCGGAAAGAGGGGGGAAGCCATGCCCCTGGGCTGAGAAAATCAGTTCTACATCCTCCCTGGGTCAGACACAGCAGTTCCTGCATCAAGCTTTGCGTGGGCCCCAGCCCTACCTCGCAGCTTCACTGCCATCCTTTACCTGAAAGTCAGCTCTGGGGACACTGCGGTCTTCCATGTGTGTGCCCTGTGGCATGGAAGACAAGTAGGATCATTTCCAGCTTCTTCCTTTTGACTTAATATAATATCAGTCTGCTGAGAGAGAATTTGGCCAATGATAGAAACATAAGAATAGATCACTTCTTTTAAATACTTTTACATTTAAATGACAGGAAAAACTCTCGAGGCAAAATTCTATTGAGGAAAAATGTGTTAGGAAAATCCTCTATATCTCTTTTGAGTTCTGAGCTACTAAGCAGGAAGACAATATTTTACTTACTATATTAATTGGGATGATGTTATCAAAATCCATAAATCCTAGTCAAAGACAAAGGAAAAAAGGAAAGAAAAGAAGAGAGTGAAATAGAGGAAAGACGTAAATCAGCTGATGTACGGACAGGAAAGTCCATGCTGGCACTGAGGGCAAGAACTCCCCTCTTGGTTCCTCTGTAGCTTCATCAGTCTACCTGGGTGTCCCTTCTGCACACCCACTTTCTCCTGGAGGTGGGAGACAAGCCTCTGGTAGCTGCCCAGCTTGTGCACTTGAAGTGTCACCGACAGAGAAGAAAAGGCTTTCTTCTCTCACTTGTACTTTAAAACATCTCCAAAGATACTATAACTTCAGGCCAAATGTACCAATCACACTTGTCTGGGATAAGAGGCTATAAGTGGTCTACTTCAGTTGGATACAGCCTCTGGGACAAATCACAGTGGTCTAAGAACAAGGGTGATTTAAGAACGAATACCTGAGACAAACACTAGGATAAAGCCTGAAAAAAGTGGATTTTTAGAGATTGGGAACTCAGGAAAACTCCCTACAGAACCCCTGTGAATTAATAGCCAGCTTGATTTGGTCTATTGTATCCAAACTATTACCTTTGTGGTTAAGGCTATGCATTCCAAAACAATTAAACAAGAAAGTCCTGAAAAGAGCATGTCAGGAAAGCCCATGTACAAATGGGTTTGTTTGACAGTGCATTCGATTGTTGGCTTTAGGAGAAGGGTAATGTTTTTATTTGGAGCATTGTTTCAGACTTATCATTTTGTTTTGTTTTTGTTAGTACTGTACTGAGAATTAAAACCATGGCTTCATGCATGCTAGGTGTGTACTCTACTACTGAGCTACCTCCCAACCCTTTTAATATTTTTTTTTTTTAATTTGAGCTACAGCCTTGCTAAATTTCCCACACTGGCTGCAAACTTGCGATCTTCCCCCTCAGCCTCCCAAATAGCTTTTTAACACTTCAGATATAAAGAAGAAATCAATGAATTCTTCCCAACTCCAGAAATGAAGAGTGAAGGCTGATTTCTACGGGAATGTAATGTTTACATTAACCCCTCTATACTTTGTAATGATGTATCCCCATCTTCTTTGCCTAATGCTCCAAACACCAGCATCCATATCTCAGGAGGAATATTATGAGTACACAATTGGAACAGTTTCTACAAAAACACATATATTTTCTCTTGAGAACATTTGGAGAGAGATCAAAATTGTTTAGAAAAATTCTTAGAGTCAGTATCTCACTAGGTCCAAGGGAACCCCAAAACTTCACCAATATCCAAAGAGATATATTTGCTGCTCAGAGTCCTTCCACAAATCTCAAGTTTTGTGGTTAAGGCATGAAAAATAAACCCAAGCACAGGTTGATTTTCTTTTTGTTATTCTTTTTTATGTGAGTCCTACATTACAGCCAAAAGAACATGGAATAAAAAGCAGTGCAGTCCTAATTCAGGTTAGAACAGACACTACACCTTTCTCAATGGAAAGAAAATCCCTTTAAACTTTCTTATTTAAAAATTTGACACTGAGGGAACAAAAGTGTATGATTAGTACCTAAACAGAGAGTCAAGATTCTCATTCCCAAGAGGCCATCAATATTAGCATGAAATTATAGTCTTTGTTAGGCCCTTGTAGAACTCATATTAAAGTTATGCTCTTCCGGGGAGCACACTTTAGCAGGTAGAGGTTGGACAGGAAAGCCAAGCAGGAACAAGAGGTCTAAATACTCAGTAGCAGACATAAATAAATTTGTTATAGAGTTCAAAAGATGCTTTTATCCAAATGTCCTTCAGAGACCTGCAGTGATTTTACTTATTTCACTTTAAGCCAATCATGAGCTGTCATAGAGGAACGGTGGTGTTCAGAGTCATGGGGACTGTGACCCAGTTGACACAAAGAGGTACAGGTAGGGTGGGCCTCGCTGGGGCACCTGGACGTGAGAGCTGGTACACACTGTTCTATGTTGTCCATCTTGCATGGCTTAATCAAGCTGCCACCTGCGGCAGTCAGTGAGTGAGCTGGTGATGAGCTCTGCTGTCGTGACGTCACCCTTGGCAGGCATGATAGCTGCCTTCTGCCGCTGAGACTTTCCTACCACAAATTTGCTCCTCTCGGCTTGCTGCGGAGCCATCAATTTGCCTTCTATCACTTCTGTTAACTCCTTCCCAAAATGTAATGATTTCTCCAACATGAAAGCATCGCACCACTGACTCAAGGATCTCCATGGGGATGGAAGGCAGCACCTGCTCCTCATCGTCTTCCTCTTTTTTTTGTTTTTATTTTCCGGTACTGGGAATTGAACTCACAACCTTGCACTTGCTGGGCAGGCCCTGTGCCACTGAGCTCAATCCCCAGCCCCATCGTCTTCCTCCTTGATGCTGGTGAAGGTGTGAGGAAGCTGGCCAGTGACAAGTTGGAAGACAATGTCCAGCACGATGTTGTCATCCTGTGAATCTTTGCTGCCTGTGGTTCTGCCTCCTCACCTGGCTGAGAGTTACAAAGAAAAGTATTTGCTTTTATTTTATGTTTTATTTTACTTTTATTTACTTGTTATGCTATACTGTGGATTGAACCTAGGGCCTTGCCATTGAGCTACATCTCCACCTCTTTTACTTTTTTTTTTCCTAAGTCACAAAGTTGCGCATGCTGGGCTAGAACTTGTGGTCTTTTTGCCTCAGCCTCCCAGAGTGTTGGGATTGCGTGTGTGTATCACCACACACAGATGTAATTGGTTATGCCCCCAAGGGGTGAGAAAGCGAGACCCTTCCCCTACCACAATGACCTGTATTCCACACAGTAGGTCAAAGATGACAGCTCTGTGCCCAGAAAACCCAGTATATAATGCAAAGCCACCACTCCTTTTGCAGTGGCTAAGGTCAGGCAGAACCTGTAAGTGAATTCGATATCTTGGTAGTGAGGTTTTTACTGCTGGTCTCAATCGTAACTGCTTTCATTATAAATTTACATGATTTCCCAGCCTGGAAACATTTTTAAGTGACCCAGAATGTCTTCAATGTGGCCTTGCTTACCAATTGCATTTTATAATGGCCTAAACCTTATGAAATGTCACTTCCTCACAGTTTAAGTACGATCAGATTTGTTTTTCTCTTCAGCGTTGGCTATTTCCTCCTTCCAACCCCCATCACTCTCCACTGTCAATAATTTTCTCATATTTTTCTTTCTGAAAGCCAAAAGTATAGTACAGAAACAATAATTTGCACTCAAAGAATAAGCAAAAATATTTTAGAAGTAAAACCCCAAAGAGACAATGTAACCATTCAATTATTCAACAAATACATATGTGCCAAGAACTTCTCTCCTACTGAGGATAAACTGATGAAGTAACCCCTGTAACTGCAGAGCATACATCCTGATATGGTGAAGGAAAGCGATAACAGTAAACAATTAAATAGATAATGTCATAATAAAATATAATAAGTGCTATGGAGAAGCATAAGCAGGGTACAGACAATTGGAGAGCCAGGGATTTGTAATTTTGAAAGGAAGATCACAGATCTGGATTTACTATGAAACTAGGGAAGAGGAAGTTTCAGGATCCTTCACTCTTATGCATCTTTTCAACACACCTCTGCAAAATTTCCTAATGTATACTATTTTCACTGAAATCCATCATAATGCTTTTTCTCTTCTGACTCACCCTCCATCACACTTTGCTTATGATTTAAAAATTAAATGTTTTTGTAAATCACCCCAGAGGAAAGACTAGAATATCTTTCTACTCTCTTTGTAGAAAATATTATAAAACTGTTGTCATATATAGAGGGGAACAAAGAATACATAGTCAAAACTTTGCAGAAAAAGCATTAAAGAACTGTGTTTAATAAAACTTACTGTTATTCTTTGGGATTTGTGATATTACAGTCATTTTAAGGTTTTTAGTTATGGTTTCTCATTCTAAATTAATTCTCATTTTTTCTGTAGAAATATCTAATTTGATATTTATAATTTTCTTTCTACTTTTAAAAAGAGCTTCTAGAATTGTGTAAGTTTCAGAACCTGAACAATCTGGATTCATTCCTGGAGTCACAGAAGACCTCATTGATAAGGTCACATTTTGGCGGAGACCTGAATAAATCACAAAGCCAGGTAAATCCCTAGGAGAAATGATTTGCAGGCAAAGGGAACACAAAGGGAAAGGACTCCAGGAAGGAGCATGCTGGGAAGTTATTATGTTTCCTAGTGTGTTCTCATGAGAAGACAAATACAAAGCTTAAATTACTTTAGAAGACATATGCATTTGAACAATATATTGTCTCATGAGCATGATACTGCATCTGCCGTAGCTGGGGCATATAACACTATTTTCCTATTCAGTATATATGTCTCTTCTACCTAACAGAACCTTGATATTATTTGGGGCTCTAAGATGCCCAGGTAAATATCTATTTTCCACAGCTGTCTTTGCAGCAGGTCATATAAAAGCATACTTACTAATGGGATCTAAGTGGAAATCCTCAGGTAGGCCTTCTCAGAAAACACTTTAAAGGTGTTTGCTCAATCGGAACTTTTTTCCTTGGCCTCTAATTTACAGTATATTCTTGCCTGATGTTTTCCTGTGAGACTAAACAATGTTAGCCCTTGAAGTCATACATAAGGAGGTGCAGACCCTCTACCCTAAAAATGGCAGAACAAAAAGGCCAGAAAGATTCTGAATTATTGGTGATATCATGGAACTACCATTGTAACCCTGAACTGCCAACCTCAGGAATTCTTTTACATGACAGATAAAAGCGAGCTCTGATTTGTTTAAGTTATGTTTTCTTCAGATCGCTGTTATGAGCAGCTGGATGCAATTCCTAACAGTAATGTTAGATAACTCTTTAAAAGCATATATATTTTATAAAAATATATCATATAAAATGAAAACTTGGAATTCCATGTTATATATTATTGCAAATGAAAAACATTTTCTTCCGTATCTCCTTATTTGGAATAGTTTGTGTAGAACCAATATAAGGCTTTATTTTGGACACTTTAATTGAGTACTTTAAATGTGGTCGGTAAAAGAAAATGCTGTCATTAAGATTTACTAAACTTAAAAAAAGCTATATTCCAGAAAGAAACACATCAGAAACCATTGTCAGAAAAAGTTAAAATATTTATCACTAGTATTACCTTAGACAGCAATGCTGTCCAAAACATTTTCAAATAATATTCATTGTATTCCCTTAGTTGCTACTGAACAGTTCTTTGCTATCTACAATTTAGTTATTAACACTTTAAAAATTTAACCACACACATGTGAAAGCCCTTTGCATCCAGAGACAGAGCTAGCATTAAACGTATTTCTATTCAGCATCCATAGGTGGAGAACACACACAGAGAAAAGCCCTGTGAGTGCATAAGCATTTCTAGCTGCTGACATCAAGCAAAGTTGAAGAGCAGGTCTCACACACACAAAAGAAGAGAGAGGGACAGCAACTGGAATCAGATTGTTTCAATCCACTCCTGATTAGCCACACAGCAGTGAAGAGTCAGTGGTCATCAGTAGCACGTTTGCTACATTCTAAGTGTCTCACCAATGCACCTGCATGGCAGAAAATGTCTCCTTGGCTTAAATTTTAAAGGCAACAAAACCCCATTTATTATCAGAGTAAGGAGCTGGCCAACGACACAACTTTGGCTGACTTGACACGCATGGCTCTCACTGCCGAGAACAGTACCTTCTGCAGGAGCAATCCCCAAGCTTCTGTGTCTCTCCCATGTGCTGCTCTAAATGGTTAAGGAAAATGAGAAGCACTGTGAAAGTAAATTTTTGGCTCAGCATAAATCATTCATTGATTTGTGGACCGCAAGTCCTCCAGGGGGTGTTACGAATCCATATGATAGCTAGATTTTTACATTTGGATCTCTTCTTTAGCTGATGGATGTGTAAAATTTCATGTTAGCCTGGCTACCCCCTATTGGCTACACATCTGAGGAGGTTCAAGTGTATGAGTTATTTCTTCCAAAGTCAATTGTAATTTACACTCACTAAATTGCCTCCAGATCCACCTTTTAAAGATAGTAGACTCAAAATTGCATTCATTTTGGCCCACACTGCCCATTTGTGTTTAAACCACAGCCTTATTTTGGAGAGCCGCCATTGCTAATGGAAAGACATTATGTGACTGAAGATCCACATTTTCCACAGGAGAGCAGAATGCTGGCAAGTTAAATGGCCAATGTACAAGCAGTTTTCAGCCCAGTGAAAACTCAACTTTAATAATGAGCAGGCAGGCTGGGGGAGGCACAGGATATCAGTTCTTCAGTCCATCTTATGCCAGAACACCAAAAGCTCTACAGTTTCACACTATGAGAAATTTGCCCTTGGCCTGAAAATAGTTTTGAAATGAAGGAGTATTCTACTTTTTTTCTTTCTACCCTTTCCCATTGTTTAGTGCATGCTTCACGGTGCAAAGCACTCTTGAATTTCATTTTACTGCCAAGTTTAATTCATCTTACCGACTGGCTTTTAAAATTAGCATCGTTAAGTGTTCTTTGCAACCCAAAAAGTAGCCAAGCAGCCCACCTTTCTCCCTCAAAAGCCCAAGTGCCAGATTTCCACTGTGAGGAACATTTGTAATTCTCGATTCCCCTCACTAATTGCTTTTGTGTGATTTTAGTTGAATTTTAAATAGAAGTTTAGAAGGCCTGTTAGGAAGGACTGTTTCAAGACTAAAAAAAAATTAAAATTTATAAAAACAGCCATGGATTAATAAGGCCTCAGTGTAAAGCAACTGCATTAATCTCATGTGTACCCCACAGCGTGTACTTGAGGAGATTAATCCATGCTGTAGCACTGACCTCAAGACCCGCATACTACTAAAATGTGATGAGTCTGTAAAAGGATTGTTTTTTCAGAAGTTCAGGTCCTGTTGATGAGTTTTTAAGTAGGCTTTCTCATTTTAAAACCAGGCTTTGCTGATTGAGCTCCAAATGGACAATTGGGATGAGAGCGGGGCAAATGAGGTAAACAATGAGGTTCATCAAACCAAACACCTGGCTCTCTGTACCCACCTTCCCCTTTCAATCCAGACAGTCCCTGTTATGAATCCTCTTTAACCCAATTAGGTGCCATCAATTTTCCACTCCAATCTCCCCATAACCTCCATTTCCTCCCCAACCAATTTTTAAAAGTCATAACTAAAATGGCCCCTAGGTGTTCATCAGTTAGAGCACAAAGTAGAAATTCATGCAGTTGTTTGCAACCTCCGAGGAGTCCAGCTGTCCTTCATGTTAGGGTTTGCCTTCAAAATGTACTCCTGATGTTGCAGTTTAGACGGTTTCATTTCTGCCTGCTACCGCAGGCAGTGCAAGTTGATGCTCTGTATATGTGAGACTTACGTGCTCTAAGGGACCTAAGTTTAAATTTTTGACAATGCTACGGGGTTAAAACTTTGTTCTCAACATGAAGAGGGCAGGGTCTACCACTGAACCATGCTGACCTTTGCTCTTCAGAGGTCCAATAGTCTTAAACAACAACAAAAAAAGTAGAAATATCTAGAATCCCATGGTCAGCTTGTTTGTTATGTTCCACAGCAGGGGAGTCTAGAGTTCCCATCCAACCTCATTTTCAAGAGATCCAGCAGTCAATTATTCTTCAATATAGATTGGTAGTGCAGAGATGTAATACCTTATAGCCAGACCATTATATGGAAATAGGAAAAATTGTAGTTAAAGGCATCAGGTTATTTCAGTGAATTTTAAAAATCAAAATATCTTTTTTCAGTTTGGAGAAATAGTAAAACTTACTTCCTTCAAGCATTCCATTACTAAGTTTGACTTTATTTAGTGTTTAAAATCTTGAAGTCATAGTTCACTCAAGACACCAATACCCTGGCACACATCCATCCATCCTATGTCACATAGGGTCCCATTTTAAAGAATTTATTGAACAATAAGGGTAACTATATTAAATAATATAGGGGAATACTATGGCAAGTTTAAAGTGCATTGCAAATATAGTGATTTTTAATTATTTTATCATTAAAGGAGTTCATGATGTTATAAATTGAAAAATTAATTTTTATTCTCCACTAATATACCAGTGAGGCCAAAAGGATTAATTGTATTGCTGTACTACCCAGTTCATTTAAAAAGCTAAAATGAATGGTGAAGCTGTCACGCTGGCCCCACACAGCATAAGGTAAGAATTTTGTAAGGTCCAAGTGGGTAAACAGAAGTAAAAAATTTCAGAGAATTGAAGTGGGATGAAATTCAGCAGATTGTTTCACTTTTCAGCCAAATGAGAGGGAAATTATCAAATTATAGAAATTGTTCTTAGTCAATTACTCAAGGTCCACATCAACAGGCATACAAAGATGTAGTTTAATCTCTTCCAAATCTTAATAATAATCGTTCTCTTGTCAAATGGAACCCAGTCTGGAAGAGGAAAATGGCTACAGAGCATAAGAATGTAGAGGGTGAGATTCTGAAGAGCCAAGATGAACACAAAAATCAGCATGATCACAACACAAGAGACTGTAATTAGGTTGGGAAAGGCAACAGAAAGATAAAGAAAAAGAAAAATACTCAAAAAAATTTTAGTTTTGGTCTTGCTCCACTTAAGATCAAAATATACTATAAGCTTACAGTAATTAGAATAGTGTGGTATGAGTAAAGAAAAATATATTAATGGAGCTCTATTAAGAGTAGTTTCTGTAGACCTATAAATATGTGTGAACTTGGAAAGATGGTATTTTAAAATATGCAAATGATGTGATTTTTAAAAATTATTTAAGTTAACCCTATGGTTATTTACTAAGAATAAGTCAGTTTGGACTCTTAAAGCCATGCAAAATAAATCTGAGTTAAGTTGCTAAACAAGAGTAAATCAAGAATATTATAAAATATGAAATTTACAAATCTTTTTATGCAATTTGCTGTAAGAAAGATCCAAATTCTAGAAGCTATAAGGGAAAAATTGACAGAATTAATGTAAATATTTAAATTCCAGTATAGTGAAAGTTACTCTAGGCAAATAAAAAAGATAAAAGACAGACACATTTAACCAGCAAAGGGATAATACCTAGTATGTAAAACTTGAGGACAAAAAAAAGTGGTCCATTAGGAAAAATGGAAAATTTCTCGAACTGACAAAGTGGTCCATTAGGAAAAATGGAAAATTGCTCGAACTGACAATTTATAGAATAACTACAGATAGCTATTTGGTTTTATTATCAATTAGGGGATGCTAAAAAAATTACTACTTTTCCCACAAAACTGGCAAAAAGTGAAATATTCAGTACCTGGAAAGATATTGAAAAACAAGGTTGGGTGCCCTCAGAGTCAGTGGAAATGGGTGCAATATTCTGGAGGACATGTTGGCAGATGTCTTAAAATGTTCAATGTGCATATCTTTGAAGAATTCTAATCTATGGAATTACTACCATGATTGCCCACACTTGTACGTGCACACTATTCCTGCCATTATTGTCTGTAAGAGGAAAAGCTTGAAGTAGAATAAATCCTCATGTACAAACAAGGTCACACAGAGTAAAAATATGCATTTATTTGAAATAAAATTCAATGCACTGATGTGAAAGGTTAGTGAGCGATACAAATGAAATATATATGAGTTAGCAAAGAGAAACATCAGGAAAAAGGCATATCAAACTATTTCCAGCCATTATCTCCAGAGATGCGGGGGGAGCAACAAGCAGATGTTCTCTTTCTATTTCAGACACTTCTGTTTGGGTACCGTTAAAAACAAACATACGTTACTTAATCATAAGAAATACAAGTCAAAATTTAAAGATTTTTCTAGTGTTAAAGTATTTCATAAGATAGAAAGTTGCAGTCTCTCGTTCATTCATTTATTCAAGTTTTACTAAAATGCCAAGGGTACAAAATGTACATGACATTCTACTGATGTTTGCAAAATATTTTTTTCCCTAGAAGTGTTTCCTTAAAAATGTGATTTTGAAATTCTGAAGCCCTCCTTACCACTGTTTAGGCTCTGATGAATGTGTGCATACTTATAACTATTTATCTACCTATCTATCTACCTATCTATCACCTGTCTCTCTCTGTCTGCCTGCCTGCGTGCCTACCTACCTACTTATTTGTTGTAATATACTGTTTTAAACAGCCCAAAATTTAAGCCAGGGAATTTTTTGCCATTGCCTTTGATTTCTAATATCTTAAGTATTATTGAGTAATACTCTGCATCTTCATTCATGACAATAAGACTGGGACGGTGCCCTGCCCACCTGGCAGGCTTCATATAGTAACAAATCTGGTAAAATAGATATAGTTCAGACCTACAGGATTCTATTCTTTAGTTTGATTATTAACTATAGCATAACATTTCTATTCCTTGGATAATGCACTGTTTGGAACTTACAGAGGCCAGTAGCCAACCTACCTTATTTTTCTAAGTTTTAAACTTTTCTTTTAATTTTTTTATTTAGTTACTTTATTTAACTTTCTGTTTAGAGTTTATCATATGCCTGTAAATAAAACTACATTGTATACATTTGCATAACTAATTATCTGAAGATTTTTAAACTTTAAATGTATGCATTAGAACTTTGAAAAATGTGGTTTTTAAAGGCATCTTTTTAGGTTAAAATAAAAATTATTTTATTTTCATAGATAATTATGAGTATGCATACATTTATCAGAGCCTAAAAATAAAAATTTTTTTTATGATGAACATAGGGTGCCTGAATCATTCTAGTTTAACACTGAAAATGCCTTTTACAGGAAGCCCATCAGTCCTGGAAAAGCAGAATGGTTGGTTTGACTAGATACAGAATGTATTAAGAAATATAACTGAGCTAGTAGAATATTGGGGGGAGAATAATAGTAATTTTTCTCAAAAGTTTGCAGAAAGTCCAATTTGTCAAAAAACTTCTGAAAATGGCACAGATAATAAAAGGAAAAACCATGTTTATTTCCTCCATTGGTTCATAGAACAAGAAATGTTCAAAGATTGATAGGAGCATGTCTAAAACTGGTAGAAGCAAGTTTAAGCATCCAAATTTGCAACAATTTTATTGTCATGAGTAATAATGAAATTGAATTCACTATTTAGAGTGCTAACAATAAAAATTAAGGAAGGGAAGGAGTGAGCGAAGAATGGCAGCTAATAATCAGAAATTAGCCAATAATCATTAGTAAATGGCAATGCTGCAAAGGACATTTTGTGAGAGCTGAAAACTTTGAAAAGGAGTGAGCCATTAGATAATATTATTATATTGATGGTACATTCCTTAGATGTAATACAATCACTATGCATAACCGTGTTCCAGTTAATCACAGACTCTATATATGACCACAGTCCCAAAAGATTACACTGACTTATGATGCTGTAGCTGCCCCTCATCTGTGTAAGTCTACTTTATGCTATTCTCATAATGATGAAATTACTTAATGACTCACTTCTCAGAATGTATTCCCATTAAGTGACTCATGACTCCATTGCTATTATGGTTAAATAATACAATAGGCTTGCTGTTAGGAAATGCATACTAAACATCTAGAGGTAAAGTGTCATCATGCCCGCAACTTGTAAATTCTCTCTCTCTCTCTCTCTCTCTCTCTCTCTCTCTCTCTCTCTCTCATTTTCTCTCTCTCTCCCTCTCTCTCTCCCTCTCTCTCTGTTGCTTCACACACATAAAAATTACCACACATACATGCATACATGCTCTATATACTGTATAAGTAAATGTGGCAAAACAACAATAGATTAATCCCTGAAGAGATTAATTTCTGTAGGTCTGCTATTTTTCTACAGCTAGTCACTCAATTTCTGTAGGTCTGCTATTTTTCTAAATAAAAGTTGAGAAGGGGAAGCAAATGATTTAGAGTTTTATGATAAATGTTGTACTTTTAAATAAATGTTTTCCCTTTCTTTAAAGTGGAAGTGTTCACTTAGCATACCCTGAAGACAGAATTTTAGATAGTATAGATGTGAGGAATAATAATTTGGAACAGGTGGAGTCCAGCCCAGTAGGCTGCAGTAAGGACCCACTGGCAAGTCTGAAAGTCAGGAGCCTGGGCCACACATTAGCAGTGAGACTGCGTGCCAGTTACTTGCCTTCACTGGGCCAGTGTCCTTGTCTATAAAATAAAAGCTAATAAATTGCTCCAGCCGTTGTTGCTTTCATAGATCTCAAAATTGAGTACAGTGTCATGTATCAAATACACCAAAAAGGTATAAAACTATGAAAGGATCACAAAAAATCAAGAAAAAGCAATTTAAGAATAAAGAAAAATTAACAATCTTTGAATACAGTTTTCCTAAACATGAGTTCTTTTGAGGAACAAAATATCATACGGAGACAACTGGTTGATACAACAATCTATGCCTATGTAAAATATAGTCAGAAACGTGGCAGTGCAGGTGTACGAGAATGCAGAAGATGGTGGAAACAGAGCTGCGCGTACCCAGTGAGAAATCTCATCGAAATTCACCTCTCATGTACAATGCTAACCAGACTGTTAGAGGTGAACTTTTCTTAAAAGCTTATAAAATGTCTATGTCAAAGTTTATTCGAAGAAATTCAGTAATGTTTCCTATTTTATATATAAGTTTATATATATCATATGCATGTCTTACATCAATGTGATGTTTCCTATGACAGCTTTACTTTAAGGGAAAATAAAGCATGGGCTCTGGCGTTTATAAGGTGCCACATTTTATACCAAGTGCTATCATGTGTTACTGTATTTAATCTTAATAACATTCAGTGGTGGATATTATTTACCTGAGTTTTAGTCATGAAGAAATAGAAAACTGAAGGAAGAATTGACATTCATCAAGACTAATCATACCAGGGAATCTATATCCGTATTAAACAGTTTAAAATGAAAAGCTTTAACTGCAACCTAAGAGAAGTTGGTTATCTTTTACGTAAAAAGGAATTTCTGAAGAGATCACCAAGTACTGGAATTCGCTCCTGCAGAAGTCACTACCTTCCTCCCTGAGGTCTTTCCCTGCAGCCTAGCACCCCAACTGCTGAGAAGTGGAGGAGTTCAGCAAAGGCCAAAAAGCAGCAGGAGAGGCCATGCCTGGATCAAGGCTCTGCCCTGAGAAGACCCGGTTCTTACTGGGTCTCTCTCACCCTTTTGCTGTGGGATCCAGAGAATGCCGGGGGACCTTATGAGCCTGTTTCTTCATTCTAAGGCCTTGTACCCTCACCCTTCCTTGAGTTATTGAATACTTTTAGCATCTCTCAGGATTATTGTATGTCTATCCACTAATGAACCATCTGATGGTTCATTTTTCCTCATGATTTTTGTAATAATTATCTTTTGTAAATACAAATAGATAAAAATGGAAGAAACCTTAGCAGTTCCTTTTTCCTTGCAGGAAATTTGAAATCCCAATCCTAAGGGAAAGAGATATGGTTAACACTATCTCACTATCAGCGCACCATGAGTGGGAAAGAGTGATGCTAGAAGACCTTCGCTAAATCATTCAAATCAAAGCCTCCACTCAAACATTCGCTCTACACATTTACCCCCTCAATCTCCAAAGGGCTTTCACAGTGAAGGTAAAGGGCTAAGTATAAACTCTTAAGAACAAAAGGTACTATTGAAGAGTTATCTGTACGTGTATTTGGAACACTAAAGCAGAGCAGACACGTACCAATGAAAAGGGACAATGCATCTGGGAATCCTGGAAGATTTAGAGTTTAAAGAGGCATGAAGAATAAATGGTGGAAAGCATATACAGACAAAGCAGTTGGACCTCAGGTGCCTTCCATGCCCAGCAGCTTCAGCTAGAGAGCAACAACTCAGAAAGAAGATAAGTGGAATTTAGGAAATAAGGGTTCTGATGCTGAGGTCCACTACAGGAAATTTCCAATAAGAACTCTATGGAGTAGCTTTGAGGATAACAATCCCATTTGGAGGCAGAAAGAGGGTTAGAAGGAAGGTGGGGAGAGGGGTTTTACCTGGCTTTTTTGAGTACTGGAAAGTGATTGCTACTGAGTGCTAAGAGTTCTTTTTTCTTTGTGTAACAAAAACATTTTATAATTAGACTAGGGTGATGGTTACAAAACTCTGCAAATACACCAAAAATCATTAAATTATACACTTTAACTGGGGAGCCTGTGTTAATAAAACTTGACCTCCTAGAAAAAAATGATGATGGACAAAGAGTAAACTTTACAAATAAAATAAAAAGAGGATGCACATTGTATGTACCAGCATTATCTACAACTGCCCCAAAGAGAATTCAGCAGCCCTACAAAAGTTCAGTAGTAGTTTTTTAAGCTATGTTTTGCTCCAGAGAAAGTCGGGACAGACTGAGTCCTTCGGTTCTGTTTCTGCCTAATACATTTCACAAAGGGTTGAGGGAACTGATTTGTCCTGTTCTTTAACTATTGCTCTATAAATTGGTTTTGTCCGTAGATTATTATCAGTTTTGGATCCGTGAAGGACTACCAGCGGCAGGTGTGGATGGGTCAGCCATGAAGATATGGATAGGGGCACAGGGACACATGCCCACTTCACACCTCTTCCCATAGGATCCCCATTTCACAGAAGTGCCAGGACAAGAAGGTGGTGCATGAGCATGCTGACCGCACTGGAGCCTCCTCTCAGCCGTGTCTGTGGTGTTGTCCCCACAGCCACAATTTGCATGCTTTTATTTCAGGCAGCCTGAAAGCAATGCAGAAAAATACTCCACAGACCAAGTGTTTTGAAAGTCCATCAGCAGCACGTGTGCATTTACACTCCTAAGAGCAACAATTCAATTTTAGATCATAACTCTGTGGGCATCTGCACTCATAACTACCTTTTTTATGTTGGCAGGTGGCTGATTAAGGAGGAGGTATGTATTTTTAAGTTGCTATCACTCATACACACACACACACACACACACACACACACACACACACACACATCTCCTCTCCAGTGGTCTGGCACCTTGTGATTCTTCCTGGTCCTTTTCCTTCTGAGCAGTTCAATTAGCTGGAAATCTCACTCTGATGGATTGAAGCAGCTTGGGCGAACGCCCGAGCGCTCAGCCAATTAGGCTCATTTGAAGTTGCAGAATTGCCTTCTTTGGTGTTAAAACCCCATGTCAAACACCGGGTCTAAGATCATTTGTGCTCCAAAATGAGATTGACAGAGCAGCTGCAACAGGGGGCATGCCTGCTGGACGACTTAATTGTGGAGCCTGAAGGGCCATCATGAACCGGCGTGCGGAGACCGCCTCACCACTGCTGCATTACAAATGCTCTTTATTAACAGCGATCTGTAATCAATGGGCTCAGGCTTTTTGCCAGAGCCCCCAAATCAGACAGGCGGGCCCCTGCGTCAGGGTGGGCGGAGCCACGAGCCCCAGCTATCGAGCCGGGTAGACAGGGCGATGTTGTCCCTGCCTGACTCTTGGGCACAACGCTAAATCAGAAAGGGCCCTTCTAATCAGTCTAGGGGCGCCCTTAATCACTACTGGTTGAATATTCATTAGCCCGGGTGAGTGCGGCTCACTGTACATACGATTACACGTTATTGATGTGAATGAAATGAATTGCTTTTGTTTCAACAAAGGCAAATGTTCTAAATCAGTTCAGTATTATGTGTAAAGGTAAATTTTGATCAGAAATATAAATGCCTAGAAATATATATCCATATGTAGATGCATAGAGACACACAATTCAGGAGGTGATAGGGAATGGCAGGAATTAGGGGGACTTAGGTCAAATAGACAATAGTTAAGTTAATAACCAAAATTTAAAATACATTTGTTTAGAAACAGTCTCTAAACTCTAGTACAGATTTCCTTCCCTTTAAAGAAAATTGCTAGATGACATTCTTTTGGACAGTGCATGATCACGAACAGAGAGTCAGAGACCTGTGAGTTAGACCAAACTCCATTGCCAGCAGTCTCTGTCACCGGGGGGGAATAATTTAACCTCTCAGCCCTGTATAGCCTTATCTGTAATATGTAAGGGACAGAAGAGTCATAACCTACCATGAAGATTATTTTGTATCCATCTTCTCCAATGTGTGCATAGTGTCTTAAATGTTATTTTTCTCTTTCTCTACTACAAGAAACCCATTTATTCTCCTGTTAATAATCAAAATGTAAAATCCATTTATTTAGAAACAGTCTATAAGTGCTAATACAGATTTCCAACCAACTCATGGTTAGTTCATAGAGATTACTTAAGAAAGAAGATACAACCCTGCCTCAACCTCCCTTCCCGTTTTCTCAAAGAAATATCATTTGTAGATACTTTTCTTACAAAATCCTGTGTTAATTGTTATGGAAGGTAGGGCAGGACCAGAATCTCCAAGGTTGTGCTTGCGAAAGGCTGACGTCTACCAGAGAGGTAGAAGATTCGATTTACTAATAAATCTAACTGCATCCTGTCTGGGGTCAAAGCAAATTCACTACACAACTAGTTCGGAGTGCCATAAACATAGACCACCAGGTAAATAGATATACTCTAGAGATGTGTGAAATGGCAGCTCTGATACTATTAAGTCAGCAAGCATCACACTCCATTAAATTTTAAAAGAGAAAATATGAGTTTCCTACTCTCTGGGAGTAAGCTTGGAAAGTATGTAAGTAAAAAATGAGAAATATGTAAATAAATATAAACTATAACTATCACTTTAAATGTTCTTGCTTTGATTCGTTTATGTTCATGATACTGGTATGCTGTTACTGTTCAATTTTTTTGTTTGTTTCTCATGTACTACTCTCTTTAGAATTAAAAAAAAAATGATATGTATGCTCCAGGTATGCTTTCTAAAAATTATAACACCTTTGGACCTCCTGAGCTCTACTTATTTATCTTTTCAGTCATGAAATCATACATGTTATACATACACATAAAACATACACTGATATATATCAAAATGTTAATAGTGATTTTTTTATTCATGGCTATTACAGTGAGTATTGATTTTTATTTTATTTATATTTTTCAATTTATAAAAATAAAGTATTACCCTCATGAAAAAAATATAAACAATAAGAAACAATTGGAGGCAGCAATGAAAAATTATGAGCAGTAGGTGAAAATTATTAAGACAATAGTATTGGGGCTGGGCATGTTCTATCTCCAGTAGTGAAAGAAAAGCTACACCATGTTCTGAATTAAAGAAATCATACTCCCAAAGTGCTTCTGTTGTGCTTAAATAAATAATAAATGTTTATTTTCTTCTCAACCATTTTTGCAATATTTGGCACAATGATAATATTTTGCTGAAAGGGAGATATATATTATTTTAGTTAGGAATACCCAAAAAAGGATTTATAAGAAAAGTAGTTTGAACTGATTTATGGGGTAGATGAAATTTAGACGTGTGAATGGCAGAATGAAAAATCAACAAGGTGGAATGCCATGAGAACACATAAACGTCTGACACTTCTCACCACAGATTCTAGAGAGTTCTAGAAAACCTATCAGCTTTGGTCACCATTGATGTCACTCTTTATGCAGCCCCTTGTATCTCCTACCGGAGCTGCATGTCACAGATCTCTGTGCTGTCCCACCTCCCCATTTTCTACTCAACCAATCCCATCAGGTAACCCACTTCTTCTACTAAGGAGGGCTCTACCAAGCTGATCCTTGGTAGATTTCCAAAGCCACTTGCAAATTTTTCTAAAGCTCTAGCTTGTGTTCTTATAAAGTAGATGAAAGAATTTTAGTGGGAGACTGGAGTTCCACCTTCCTGGCACCTAATTACCATAGCTGACCACTTCTTACAAATGCTTCAGTCCAAGCAGAACAAAACTGAACTACTAGACTGCAACTCAATGCTCTTGAAGATGACTCAGTGAGGCTGGAGAAAATAACAACACAGATGATAATGAGAACATAACAGTACCTATATAGCCCAAGTGCTTCACTACAAATAAAATATGAAAGGTTTAGAAACTCAATCTTCAGGGTTAACCCTTTATGCAGTACTATACTCATCTTCTTTTCACAGTTGAAGGCACCAAAGCACAGAGACTAATCTACCCAAGGTCACAGAGCTACTATGAGTCATAGACCTGGTAAGCAGGAGAGCTTTGCAAAACTCAAATTCAAGTAGTCTTGTGTCAGTCTAGAAGCAGCTTTTCACCTCTTATTCCTCATGGTTTGGGTTCCTTACCCCAAATCACTGAGATATTTAAGTGGGTTACAACTTCTCCCATTGTGATTTTCATGACTAACCAAATTAATGCTCAATAGCATTGCAGGGTAGCTCTGTACTGAATCTTGACCACTATATGAGGTCGAACCTCCTTGGGTCGAGGGGCCTGGGCCCGTGGTAAGCGGCGACACGGTGCAAAGAAGACACCGGGGACCAGGCTGATGGCACAGATCCGGTTTATTGCGGAAGTACCAGACATTTTATTGAACAGGCTAGAGGTGTGGCAATGGAGGAGGGGCTAGGGGCGTGGTTTGGAGGCGGTACTTTTGGCCAGGGGCTGTGCGGAAGTAAGAGGTCAGAGCAGGACAGCCTAGGCAGGGCGACTCACTCGGTGTGCCGAGGACATGACGAGTCCGAGTGTGCTCAGACCCGCTCCTCTGCCACGGCCGTCAGCCAGACCTCTGGACCCCTTTTTCCCACAACTATATACAGTTGCCTAGTAGAAATCTGACCTTTCTTAGTTCTGTCAATCTCAGTGCATTCAAATTGTTCTCACCATTTTCTTCCCCTTTTCTCCAGCCCTGTGCTTCCTACCAACTACCCTCTTAAACTCCCAACCTTAGCAAATGGCACCAGAGTTAGGCAACAGTAGAGCTCAGAAATTATTAAAAGATGTTTCCCTCACATTCATTCTCTATACACGTTGGAATGAAACATTAAAATCTGACATGCAGCTCCCCTGTTCAAAATTCAATGTTCCCTCTTCTCTACAGGAGGAAACCTTGCAAACAGTACAAGATTTTGTAGATTTTAATCCCAGCCTCAACCAGAGTTTTGTCATACTTCAAACTTTGTGCTCTAGCTACTGTGACCTTCATGTAGTGTCCAGAAAACCAAATTTGTTCTTAGCTCCGCCCTTTAGCTTCCCTGTCTAGCCTGCCATTCCTTCTCTCATCTGTCCCTGACCTAGTCCTGCAGGTCTCTCATACCATCAGCATTCCTCTTTTTTCTAATTTGTGTTTTTTATTAGTGAGTGGCTGTTTGTAGGACATGGTGATTACATTCATCATGAGAAGTTGCTATACATACACAACACACATTAACTGTGTTTTTCATCCCTTTCTGCTGCTCTTCCTCTTTCCTTCCTCCATTTCTTGGTCCCTTTCTCTTTTGCAAGAGATCTGTTTCCCAATTTCCTATTATGTTTTATTTTGCTCTTTGGTTATATTTTGGGTTTTTCATATAAAAGAAACCATGTGATATTTAAGCTTGTGTGTCTGATTTCTTTCACTTAATATTATTGCCTCAATAATTGCATCCATTTTCCTACAAATGGCTGAAGTTTATTCTTCTTTGTGGCAGAGTAGTATTTCACTGTATATTGATACCCCACTTTCTTTATCCATTCATCTGTTATGGGCATCTAGGCTGTTTTCAAGATTAACTACAATGAATTATGCTGTTATACACATGGGTATGCATATATCATCCATTCAACCCAGTTATTCCCCTTCTAGGTATCTTCCTGAAAGAGTTAACATCATATTACTATATCAGCCTTCCTCTTGAAGCCTCTGCAACACCAGGACCCCTACTTCCCCAGACATGTCAGTTGCCCTTTGTACGCCTTCCTGATGTAGAAGCTAGGATGTTGTACTGTAAGTTATCTCTCTTCACACTGTAATGCACACTGTGTTTTCATCCTCAACATCAAACCTAGTCCCTTTTAAGCACTCTTACTTGGCACTCAGAAATCATTTGTGGAATGAGTGGACATTTCTAGAACTATAATTATGATTGACATCTTCATTTAAATGTATCTTAGAAATATAAATAATACAAATGCTAGCTGTCTGGAAGCTGTGCAAGTACCATAGTAAAGTAAAATAGTATTACTCAATCCGTACACCAATTATTTCATGACTTTTCCACACAGTACTTGGAAGAGAGACTTGTGGTTCTATTCCTAAATTCAGGATAACAAATGTGAAACCAACAGAAAACCAGTCATATAGAATTGTCTTCTTCTCAAACCAAATTTTCTCCAGGAAATCTTTATTTAACTTAGCATCAAAAAATAGCAGTGTAATATAGAATTTTTTATTTTAAATAATTTTGATTCTAACAATATTTCAGCTCATTTATCTCAGAAGAAGTCTACAGAGTTAACATTTTTTATTAAAGGGAAAACAACAACGAAGATGAAAACAAAACCACAAAAACAAAAACAAAAAATTCAGAATTTCAAAACAAGGTGATAGGAAGTTAATTGTTGTTATATTACATATTGTTATCTTCAGTGAAGTTGCTCAGATTACCAGATGTAATACTGCAAGATTGATCAAACAATTAAAAAGAGTAAAATATAATTAAAAAATTAGAAATGATATACAGTTTTACTAATCAAGATAGTTAGGATTCAATAATGGTTGTTATATTGCATAATGTTGTCTTCAAATTAATGTTGACATTTTTCTCATGCTGCAAGTAATCCTAGGTACTAAATATGGGGGGATGTTAGCTAATAAAGATAACTATATTCTTTAGAAATAGTTTTAGCCTGTGATCACTAGAATAAAAAATTGATTTGCAAAATATGGCCAATAATTTTAAAATGTTTCACATTCTAATTTCATTCTCAGGTGTCAACAGCTGGGTCCTCTATAATCCTGTGTACATAAGAAAAATCTGTGTGTGTGTGTGTGTGTGTGTGTGTGTATGTGTGTGTGATATTTCTGGAATTTTCTAGAACTTGTTCTCTCCAAGGACAATAGCTATGTGATCAGCCATGTCTTGACTGAACACAGAGCTATTTTTCAAGCAGTAAAATCTATCATTTAAAATAGTTGAATGATTACTGTCCTTAAATAATGTCACAGTAATAAAAAAATTAGAATTGAAACTTGACACTGTTCATGCTAATATTTTACGCTCTGGATTTTTCCACAGTATGAAATCAAGTTGCACATCCTCTGAGACATGCATATGCCATATTGCCATGCACAGTAGATCAAACTAATATAGTAAAAATCCTAAATGGAAACCTTCTAAGGAATTTTAAATACACAAAGCTACATCTGTAAGATATTTAACTATTGTGCTTTCACTAAAAACTAATGAGATTTAAATTTAGCTTGAAAGTTAGAACAACTGAAGTTTAAAGTGCATGCTAAATTTATATCCTGGGTTGGTCCCTCGGGACTCCATACAGCCTGGTTTGGACAAAATATTTCAAGTTCAGAACAATGGTGGGTGGGGACAGATATTCTAACTTCACCCTTCTCTTCGCCCATGACCTCAATACAATTCTATATGCTTTTTACAGAATGTAGTAGATATCTTGGTTTATCTGTAATGCATATATAAAAGGGCAAATTAGAGAGCACAGCTCCAGCGTGCTCTTCTTTCTCACATGAATGGTTCATATGGAATCTGTTAGATATAAAACATTGCTGGCAAGATAAGTGTAATTGGCAAACTAATGACTGCTTCAGCCCCTCACATGACCACTTAGGTCAAGAAATTCTGCCCCTGTGGTTTTATTCCATATGGCCACAAAAACACATTTTGATGCACAGTCTCAGAATCCTAGAAAATAAAAGAGCAAATTCTAAATTTTCGTAGTAAATTATATTTATATCTACTTTCAGCAAGGAGTGTTAAATGTTAATTATTCCCCTTTGCTGCACAGCATTTTATTTATTCTTACAGGGCAACAACTCAAAACTGAAGTCATCTCTTTTGGAGAATTCCTATAATAGCAACCGAACACTAAAGAACACACAGGCTCACCAACAAAGCCACAGAAATATTCAGCTGCACTGTTATTTCTTTGGCAGCTTGTGTTTAATAATTTAATTCAATACCAGTAGCGCAGCACATAACAACACCTATTTTTTGAAGCAGTAAACTGTGTGTCTGTGACATGGACGTCATAATGGAGTATGAGTTTGCATGCTGAGGTGTCATTTTCATAAAACAGCGTTTTCACTAGGGGCTCACAGTGAAAAATCAGTTTTTAGATCTGATATTGAACAGTCATCAGCTATTAATTCATTATAATGCTATTTTCCTATCTAGGCAATTTATGATTTGTCAGAAAGACAGAGACAATTTATATTTTCTTAAAGACTGTTAAACAGGAGCACTAGAATTTAAAAGCTACTAAAATAGCCAGTAAAGACCATTTTCAGGCAAAGCACCCTTTGAAATATTCACAGGCAAACGTATTTTCCGTTGTTGATATTTCCAAGATAAGACAATGAAGCCGCAGGTAGTGAAAATGAAATATGTTCTTTACCGTTATCTTTTGGCTTATTTCTACTCAACATAAAAATACCTATATATATAGTCCTAGTTCCACGTCTTAGTTACTTATTGATTGATTAAATCTTTATCCTACATTATAATAAATAGAGCAAGCCATATAATAATCACTTGACAGAAAGATGATTTTTAATCTCCTGTAAACAAAACAGCACATGGAGTGGTTGGATTTTTAAAGCCATTTGTAATTCCAGCATCTGAATTAAACCCTTACGTGGTGATGACTTCAGCTCTACCAACCATAAAGGCCCCTACTTTGCACCCAGCCACATCTACTTCTATGCACCTCCATGCCTGGCTATTTCTCAACTTTCATGCACTATTTCTCCCTGTGCTAAAAATTTCCTGGGGGTACATGATGAGCAATCTCCATCAGCAATTCACCCACATTCCCAATCTTGCCAAGGTAGCAATATCAAATATATCCATACTGAAGAGGCAGCTGGGGAAAAGTGGTAGACGGGAGGATTCAACACAACTTTCTTCCATTTGCTGCTGAGAAGTAGTGTCTTGTAAAGCAACTAACAACCAGTCATCATTGTTTTACTTTGTTTTAATTATTCACATATGCTTCATGTCTGAGTATTCCACCTCTGATTTGCCAGTATGATAGAATGAATCCCCTGGTCTTTTAAAAATGCTAAGCTTATATCTGGGAGAAATACTCATTGGTTGAGATAGTAATTGTTTCAACTTTGATGTCCCTTACTCTGCACATCTGTTTCAGTTCTTCTACCAGACACACTCACAAATTTATCATCCCTGCATATGCTTCTGGGTTAGGGCTGCTTTAGTGGCAAAGTACAACAGTAAATTCCACTGCTATAATAAGTTTGTTGAGCAGAAAAATAACAGGCTTTCTAGCCACGATTTTTTATGTCTCTCTCCCAAGACGTATTGTGGAGGTTATCTGAGAAAGTATTCTTAGATTTGTCCATAAAATAAAATATATATTACCTGACCAGTTCACATTTACAGAATGATGAAGTAATAACACAGCATAATTGTGTTATCTGACCTGGTAACCCACAACAGCCAAGTGCTTCCTCAGTTACATGGTTTATTGTGTTGTCACCAGGGAGATTTCTTAAAATTACTTTTTGCCTGAAAGTATTGGCCCCTTTCTGCTGTACTTCATTGCTTCTTTAAAGTAATAGAATCCACCCTCAATTCTATATAGGCAGCAATTTTCTCATTCTTAAAATGCAGCTAAGATCATACCAATCCTTCGAAGCTTTGTTGAGAAACCAACACTAACATAATAGTGATTAGTGCCTTTTATAAAACATATCTACATCAATATACATGACCCAGAGCTCATCCGGCCTTTTTGTGTATAGTGCAATTTGAAGAGTAATAATTTAATCCACAGTGGAGATGAATTCATGCAAGAATGAAGCACACTCTAGAATGCTTTTGTTGTATTTTAGCAAAGAACAGATATTTTACAATATTTTATATAACCAAACTAACTCTTAAATCCCAGATGCTGTGGCATTGCCCCTGTCCTGGGCCAGAACACTTCATCTAACTTGAGTAGAAATAACACTGGCACTGAGATGTTATTATATGTTACAAATAAACTTCATTACAGCAAATTATATTAGATAAGGTATCTATTGAATACATTGTGTCCCATTGATTTCTTAAATTTTTAAATCTTTGATATTTTTAATTTTAAAAAATCCTGATGTATTTCCTATGTTGTATAAGTCTACGTGCTCACGGTTGGTTTCATAAAACAACATTTATGACTAGGGACATACAGTGAAATCATATAATTTTTGTGTCTTCGCTACCAAAAGTATAAGATGAAAAGTATAAGATGAAAAATTACTTCTTCCTGGATGCTTCTCCTATTTGAAAGGTGTTTTAAGCATGTGTGCAAGTAAAAATATAATATCATTTTACAAAAAATGAATATTTTATGTCCTTAATTTGCTTGTTTATTCACTATCTTGTGGACAACTTTTCATGTTGGTACCTGTAGACAGATCTACATTACCTATTTAATAATTAAATCATGCTGTACCTAAACGATCTATCAGTTGGTTTAATGTTTTGCTGTCTCAGAAAGTGCTACAACCATGTATGAATATCTTAGAGCACAACAATCTGCATGATAGATTTCTAAAGTTGCTACTGTAAATCAAAGGATATATGTGTTTTTAATTTTATAGGTACTGTCAAATTGCTATGTAAAATGTTTGTACCCATTTATAATTCCTTGGGACATTTTATGACCACCTGTTTGTCCGAATACTAGTGAACACTCAGTATCATCAAACTTCCAGACTTATTTATTTCATTGATAAAATTAAAAAATGCATCACTGCCATTTAAATTTGCATGATATTCTGAGATAAAACATTTTTTTCATTGTTTGCAGTTTATTTTTTTCTTTTTCAGTGAATGGCCTCTCCTTCCCCAGTAAACAAGTGGCTTGCTTTTTTAATCATTGATCGCAGCACTTCCAATGTTAAGTCTGTTGCTATTTGGAGATATATCATCAATAGATGATAGATGATAGATATATAGGTGATAGATAGATACATAGATACATAGATACATGGGTAAGTGGGTTAGTAAATATGGACAGAAAGATAGAAAAAAGATAGATGAATAGATAGATACTATTTTCTCATGGTTGTTTTTTCAAAATGTATTTATTGATGCCATTCCCATGCAAAAGTTTTTTGTTATTAAGTAATCAAAGCCAGCAGTCTTTTCTTTTATGATATATAGGTCTCATTTCTTGCTGAGAAAAATCCTTCCCACACTGATTGTAAAACTACTGTACTCTGTTTTTTCTAATAGTCTCAGGGAGTATTTTTTTTAACCTTTTGATCTCAAATTGATTTGCCAAGAATTTCACCAAGTGCCTCAATACATAATCTTATCAGCTAGGCACAATGTGGAATTTACTTTTTGTAAATAAAATATTGCTTTTGCAAATAATCTCACTAGCTCCTTATCTCATGATAACCTTTAAATGAGATACTATAGGTCAAAGTACTTTATATCTTTTTTTGTTTTAAAAATAAAAGGAGGAAAACATTAACAGACAGACAACCTTTTACAAAATAGCAAAAGAGCAGTACAGACAATACAGAGTTACAAACAAAGTGGTAGGAAATTTACAGCGCTTGTTGTACTTTATAAATAGCACAGCAAAGGTTCTTTCTGCTACCAACAGCACTGGTAAAACGTGCTAAGTGCACATGAGTTTTGACATTTGAAAGTTCTGCTATAAAGAGCTATTGCAAGAATGATTTGGAATGCCTTTGTCATGTGAGCTATACTGCTACCCCTGAGCGCCACTTTCCATGCATAAATAACATTTAATCCTATTGTGTATAAATGTGACTTTAATCTTTTATGTTCTGATAGTCACAACTCGGTACACACCATGCTGAACCTTACTCTTTGCATTTTATATTAACAAGGTGTGATTATGCTTTATATAACTTTAGTAGAAAAGCACTTTTGATTTATTGATTTAAATCAAAGTCAGAGTGTTTTATTAAGAAGGCCTTTAGTGCCAACTTAATGGAAAACTCTCCCACTAAGACTGACTTCCACATTCAATTCACTTAGTTTTTGTCATAATATAACCTGGAATGCTTGCAATAAGATTGGAAAATGAAAATCTGTGGTACTTGTTATTTTTCTTATTGAACAAACATCCATATTCATCTCCCATGTATAGCTTTGCAGTTGGTGCTCCAGGAAGCACAAGGTTGCCGCCCAATTCTCTTCATAGGCATGTGCTCTCTAGTTAAGCCAGGTACACCTGCACAGATCCTTCATGGACGAGGGACACTTTACGTGTGGGGCTGTATGGAAAGTAGCTAGTGTAGGTTCCAACTTGTAACTGTGAGATCTTTAAACCTCCTATTAATATTCAAAGTCCAGGGCTGGGAATTTAGCTCAGTGGCATAAGTTCCTGCCTGGCAAGCACGAGGTCATGAGTTCAATCGCTGGTACCACAAAAAAAAAAAAAAAAAAAAATCAAGGTCCAAATGAGCAGCTTTCCAGCTTACTATGAATCACAACTGTGGTTTCTTTGACATGCACAATAATTTGTCAAATTTTGATTTAGTTGCCAGCACTCCAACATTCAGAGATTTTACACTAGAATATATTAAAAGTTCAGTCTTATCCAGATAAACATGTAAAGATGTGGTAGTATCAAGGTGCTTCTACAGCTAAATAGCAAATCAGCTTGTGCTGGGTGTTGTCTTTACCTTTTAACTTGACAGGGTAGAAAAAGGAACTCTTCTGTACAGGTGGTGGGAATGTAGGTGGACGTGGAAATCACTGTGGAGATTCCTCAAAAACTAGGTCTAGAGGTCCCATTTGACCCAGCTATAACCCTTCTTGGTATCTTCCCAAAAGATTTAAAAGTGTCTTACCATAGCAATAAATGCACATCCATGTTTATAGTAGCACAGTTTTTAATAACAAAATATTGGACACAACCCAAATGCCTATCCACCAGTTAATGGATTAAAAACATAGCATAGTACTCAGCCATAAAGAAGGACAAACTTCAGACATTTATAGATAAATGGATGGGCCTTGAGACCACACTCTTTGGTGAAATAAATCAGACACACATGTATAAATATTGCATTGTCTCTCTGGTGTAAGGAACTGAAAGTGTAAATAAGAATCAAAAAGTACAATAAATATTGTGAAATAGGAAAAAATTGTTCAAAAGGAAATAGGAACTAGAGGAGGGAGGGGGAAAAGAAAGGTGAGAAAAGAAGGATAAAATGGAAACAAAGGTACATAAGAAGGGGAAGAGGCATTAAACGTAGAGGAGGGGAATGGAGGAAAAAAAAGAATCAAGTATATCATGTTCAGATTCCCTATGATGAATGTGATCATTCTGTATATCTAAACCATGCCAATAAACTTAATAATAAAGAAATAATAAGTTGACAGTGTGTAGCCTTTGCAGTCTGTCCCACTTCTGACGGTGTTGCCTGCCCCTCACTTCTGTGCCCTGTCTGCTCCCTGTAGGCATTTGTAAATGTCACAGTCAGGGTTAGTGCTGGACAGTATGGCCCGGAGAAGGAGAAAATAATGCTGTGTGCTAAAGCATGAATTAAAATGTATGTATTAAATCAATTTAGAACAAAACATTGAGGTAAATAATTTTGACTAAAGGACTCTCATCGCCAGGCGTGGTGGCGCACGCCTGTAATCCCAGCACTCAGGAGGCTGAGGCAGGAGGATCGTTGTGAGTTCGAGACCAGCATGGGTTACAAAGTGAGCTCAAGTTCGGTCTGAACTGCATAGCAAGACACTGTCTCAAAAAAATAAATAAATAAACAAATAAAATAAAAGGCTCTCACTACTTAGAAGAACTCAAAATACAATTTTCTATGCAAAAATAACCATAAAGGAACCCATGAAACAGCACATGTGAGTGTTACGCCTTTCCTTCAAAGTTAAGACCTTTGCCAAGTCGCACATTTAGCAAGACTTGGACACAGGGAGGCATTTTACCTGAGATTCTCCTGCCACTGTGAGTCTAGGAAAGAACTGAACTGTGATGCAGTCGTTTAAGGCCTCCAGTTGTTTCATGGGGCTCTGATGCTAGCACAGCCTTTTAGCATTTTACTGCCCAGAGACAGATACTTGCCCTTTACAACCCTGCATTCACCAGTCAGCAATGCGGGTTATCCCTCGGTATGACTTCAGTCAAAATACCGTCTTTCTAAAGGCAGGTCCAGGACAGCAAGTCAGGGAAGAGCTGTCAACTAGGAGAGCTTCCTCCCAGCTAGGGCAATACATAGCTAAGATTTGAAGGGCGATCTGTGAGACCCTCCAAAGCACCCTCTACAAACACCTTTTAGGGCGGCCTTTCCAGCATGATTGAATATTTAACCATCTCCCTTTTTTGATATTTCAAGTATTTCTTCATTTTTTCATTTTTTGTTTCTTATTCTTATCACTGACTAACATGTTATGTACTCTTCCCATTCCTGTTATTTGTGGCATCTCTTCTATTAGGACCTCAGGTCCTTGATGAAACAAATTCCTGCCTTTTTACATTCAGATATTCGACCAGTAACTGTACTGCACCGGGCAGAAAGAATGAATGATTCCTTTGACCTTGGCAGTGGAGTAGAGCTTTGGTTAGGAAAGTTTCTATCTTCAGCAAGCTTTTTAAAAACTGGGCATGATGCTTTTGCCTGAGAAAGGATGCTCAGTAGGGCCCTGCCTGGGAACTTCCAGTAGTTGGAACCCATTTCTCCATGTTAAAGTCAGGGAATCCTCTTACTATGAAGAAAAGCTGCATCCATAAAGGATCCACAACAGATCCTCTCCATTTAAGGACAGATTGCATCTGATCACCAAAACAACAAAAATGAGCATACTGATGGACCACATAGACAATGAGAAGAGATTATAAGTGGCTTCATGATTTCAAGTTGCTGCATGAGTGTTCAGTAATTTATTTTCCTAACAAAAGGAAAAGCGTTAAAAAATGAAGGCACATGAGGCTCAAATAATGTAGTCACCATACCCTAAATCTACAGAGAGAAATATCTGCATGGAAATCAGATCAGATCTTTGAAAAATGTAGAAGCAAGAAATCTGAGGAGCTAGAGGACACTAGCAGGTGTCTTCACAGCTGTACAGCTAAAATATGTAAGTTACATGTTGCCTGAAAGTGTCAGATAATATTACATCTTGGGCCAATTTTTAATGGGGGTCGCAGTCTTACTTTATAGATTTTTGACAGTCGGGATAGAAGCATACATATTCTCATATTTTGTCCATGGTGCGCTACCCTAACTTGTAAATATTTTCTTTTCTGGTCCTTTTCCTTTTACCCCCTCCCATTCCAAGACACATGCTGTTCATATGTGAATTCCCTGATTGGCATGAAAGAATGAAAACCACTTGAGGAATTTTATTTCTCCCATCTTAGATAAATAAAAACTTTTCTCAGTTGTTACATGTGATACTTTTTAAATTGTGAAGGCATCTTAGAATTCACATATATGTCCAAAGTCGATAACGATGAGCATTCATAATAAAGCCTCCCCTTTAACTGTAGTAACTTCACCATTAAGCAAAATGGATTTATTTTACCTCAGCAATTCTAATAAATGTAGAGCTTAACAACATCTTTTAAAATCTGCTCTGTCACTCCTAGTATTCCTATACATTTCACATTTTAAATGATCAATTTAGGAATATAATGAATAGTAAGTAGATTTTAAGCTGTCTTACCCACTTTATAAACATAAAAAAGAATAAAGTATTAATTTTGATGTTTTTATGATATTCTAATATCATTGTTGTCATATTTTGAGACAACCAGATAAATTATTTTATATAACTTAGTGATCTCTGTCTCTGTCTCTGTTTCGCTTTCTCCTTAGTCATTTGAATTTTTTTGAATATAAGGAGATTAGGAAGATCAACTACTAATACATGAGCAACCCCTTGTAGTTGAATAAGAAGTTTGAATCTTTCATAATGATTAAGAGTACTCAGGGACATTATAAAAGCCCACATGAATGTTCAGAAGAGAACAAGCATTTTTTTTTTTTTTTTTTTTTTTTTTTTGCCTTGACTGGATAGCTGTTTGATTCACTCTCGAATTTTCCATGGTGGAGAAGGAGAACAAGTGTTTATGAATGAGGAGACAAACTGAACATAACCAGGCAAAGTATTGAGTAAGTGAAATTACTTACAGTTTTTTAGTAAAAAGCTGGTAAACTTCCATACTGTTCTATTGTGGATTCCACATTCAATTAGCACATTCAATGTTTTGAAGATTTATTACCTTGTAGGTCTGATGGCCAGTTGAGTTTCAGTGGTTTAGACTACAGTTTCTCCACATATCCAATTTTGAGAGACACAATCATAAAAATGTTTTCTGTGGTCAAGTAGGTTTGAGAAATGCTTCATACTGAGCTGACCTACAGGGTTAATAACATCCTTTAGTTATTTTGGGCTGATCAGGTCTGCAATCTCCCAAATGAACGTACAGTGAAGGCTAAATAAAGAGGTGAATGTAATGATTTCAGAGCTCCAGGAGGATCAAAGCTGTCTCACAGAATTTGAGATTCTCTCAGGGGTAAGACCACAACCTTCTCTGGGTGGCCCATATTTATTTAGTTATCAGAAGAAGGGAGAGGAGTACTCAAGAAGGTTGGAACCACTCAAGGATTTCTCCAAGTAAGGTATTGAATTAATACACCCAGGAGTGAGATGCCTGAAGTTACAGTCTTTATCTAGTTGAGACTGAATCCAGGCATCCTGACTGTGATCTTATTTTATCTTTTGAGGCTTTCTGGCTTCATCCATCATTACAGGCCTTACTAGGGATTAGTGACTCATGAAATTCACTTACTATGAGTCCACCACTCACCCCCAGACAAGAAGCCTAGGCCTTGGACAGACTCACAAGTAAACATGGAAAGTCAGTTGGTTAATTTAAGTCCTACTCAGGGCTGCTTTGTAGTGATTGTCATCAGTGATCTCCCAGCTAACCTTTCACTCAGTACCACACTGGCGATCTACAATGTGATGTAGCTCTTTTTAGGTTGGTGCGAGTCAATATTTTGTTTGAAATATATCAAAAGAAAATCATAAGGAAAAAACACGAATAAAACTCCCTTATAACCTTCCAATAAAATATACAAGGTAGGGACTTAAAGCTCTCTACTTATTTGATATCACACATTTGTTATCATGTGCACCCATGCACTGCAGTGGCTACACTATTCTAACTCTACAAGCTTGTTGTCTTAAAGTAACTCATCAGTCTTTGAAGTGTAACCTCATTAAAGTAGCTTCCCTTCTCTGCAGAGACACTCTGTCCTTAAAATTTCATAACCAGACGGAACAACCCAAGATATACACTTTTCCTGGTGAGATCATTAGCACACTATTTCCAAACCATGAGAATCAGCTATGTGCTGATGTCCTGTCCTCAAACCCAGATGCAGTAAAGCCAAAGAACCTTCTTCACTCCTTTGTGGGGAGAGGTAGCTGTCATTTGATCACATGGGGTGTGATGATGTGGAAACATAGCTGCTTTTCCATTTATGTGCCTCTGAGTCCATTCTGGCTTCCCACCCTCACATTTCAGGTAGTCAACCCAAGGAAGAAGGCCCCAAGAGATGAGAAGAGAGAGGGGAGCTCATTTCTAGGATACTTTCAATGCTCTGAAGTTTCTCTCCTCTCAATAACCATCTTCACGTTAAACTCCAGACTTAGAGATGGTTCAAAGTCTTTAGATGATTAAAACAGGAGCAAGAGCATAAATATCAAGGATCATTAACACATAGAAATTGTACTCAAAATTTATATTTTTTTCTTAGAAAAATGTAAAACATTCGGCACACTTCCTTTTTAAATTAAAAACATAGAAACTAAAGATTTATTCAACAAGTAAAACAAATATTTTTAAAAGAATTTATGCTCAGTTTGAAGGAAAAACAAAGAGGGAGGAGTGGGAGTAATGGTAGAGAAAAAAGTTAGAGGAAAGAAGGAGTTGCATAGCAAGAAAGATGAAATGCAGATAGAGTAAAAAAGATAAAGGGAAAAAGAAAGGAAAAGAAGCAAAATAGTCACTAAAGGGGAGAGATGACAGAATTTGCCTTAAATTGTGAAGTATAAGTTACAGCTACAGTTCACTAGGATCCTGAATTCCACAATTTTATTATCACTCATTTAATACCTAATTAACTGGACACCATCTTTTAGAAGGCCCTCTTCTGGCATTAGGGATATGACAGTGAGCAAAACAAATACCTCTCTTATGAAACTTACAGATAACAAGAAAATGTCTATTAGACATGTTCTGTTATAAAAATAAAGCAAGAGAATATTTTATGATTGAAAAAACATAATAAAAATCATGTGACAAAGGAGATTGTTAGGAGTTGATGAATAATCCCTAACTGGTGGTAATATTAATTTGCTAATGGACAGGATATGCATGATAACAAGAGAGCAATAAGACAGATTTAATGGGACATTGGATTATAGACAAAACATCTGATGATGACATTTTCTGAGGTGGGAAATGTTATCTGATGAGGGCATTTTCTGAGGTTTTCTGGTTTTTATTTTGTTTGCATATGGCATTGAACTGGAGAATCAAAAACGTGTTAATTCTGCAAAGTTTATTAGACATCTGAGTGAAGGTGTTGAGTATGCAGCTGGCTATAAAGCTCTTGAGATCTTACTGAAGGTCTTAATCATTGGAATTACCCTTTGCATATTTTCTACTACTTAGTTACTTTAATCTGAAAAAAATAAAGAGGAAAACTTGTGGAGAAGATTCTTTTCACTATCCTATCAATAAGTAAAACAATCCTAGCTACAAAGACGAACTCAAACTTAGAGTGAAACCAATAATTAAATTATGAGGCCCCTTGCTCTAGCAGAAAAGAAATACATTCTCTATGGGGAATGTTGAGACATGGAGACCCTGGTCATGTCCTTAATTTCTTGTCTATAAAATATTAATTAAACCAATAAAAGAAAAATAGGAAATTTTGAATAAATTAGGTTGATGGGAAATACATTTATAGAGGATAAATATTTTCTGCATTTGCTTCAAGATTTAATCATAAATTACAAAATGTGTAGATTTTAAGCATATTCATGGTTTTATGTTGATGTATAAAACTAATGTACATTTCTGATTAACTTTTATTATATATTAGTGTATTAGAAGTTTGATAGAAAATTTAACACCACATTTTACTGCAAAAGAGTTCTACACATCACTCACAGAATATTTTATATCAGTAGCATCTGGTCTCTTATATGTGTGATCCAGGCATACAGTCTGAGCCCAGTGCTGAATGCCTAACTTAAGGTAGAATATTCTCTGACTACTCATATGGCCTTAAAAATATTTCACAATAAATATTAATATGTTGATAGCAGGTAAGGCAGGTCTATTTTATTTCTATGGTGGAAAAGCAGCTCCACGAGATTATATTTGAGATAACCTTTGGATGCATAAAAAGAAATTCAAAATTCTTTCCTTTTGCAACACTCCCACCTCACTGAGAAACTTCACAATTAGAACAAATGTCATGTCTGGCAACTTTAGTGCATTGTATTAAAATCTGTAATTAAATAAAGAAGCAGGCAACTTTTGGTGCTTATATGCATATTGTTGAAAATAATTACCTGAAATACAAGGAGAAACTTGTTTCAAAATATTTAAAATGAAGTTTAATTTTGAGAAATGAGTTATAATTAATGAATTCTTAGAATGTATGCTTTCTATTGTTGCAACAGAATACTGGACCCTGGGTCATTTATAAAAGACAAGTTTATTACAGTTTTTGGTACAGAAGCCCAAGATCAAGTGATTATATTTGTTAGGGGCCTTGTGTGATGAGTCATAACTTGGTAGAAATACAGAAAAGCAATCAGGTATGTGCAGAAGAGCCAAAACAAAAGGGGCAGACTCAACAATTTACATAGCATTTGTACTGTATCAGCTAGTATAAGTAATCTAGAAATTATCTGAAGTATATGGGAAAGTGGGCTGGTGGTGTAGCTCAGTGGTAGTGTGCTGGCCTAGCAAGCGTGAAGCCCTGAGTTCAATTCTGAGTACTGCCAGGATGTATGTAGGTTATATGCAAATATTGCACCATCTTAGATAAGAGACAAGTACGTGCAAATTTAGGTATCCTTGAGGGATTCTGGAACCAATCCTCCATGAACACCAAGGGACAACTATACTTCTTTCTGTTCTCCAATATTTTCACTCTCCTTTCCACTTTAGGCTATGGAAGCTACACTAGAGATATGATAATAACCTACATTTTAATATATCACATATATAACAACAAATCCAATCTTTGATTCTTGGCCTCTCCAAGAAATAGAGTCTATTTATATATTTCCCCAATAGCTAAATAAAATAAGAAACTTTCTGGACACAGTTCTCTAGTGTTCAAAACCCCCTTCATGGGAACTTTCAGATGGTCTCCTAGTTCTTTTCAAGTGTCTGTGACACCAGCTACTTGTCTTTGAAGAGTACCATCCCTATTGATTCTGTATTTTATCAGGCCTTTTTATACATAAAACTATAATTCCCCTTAATTTATCTTTACTCAATACTAGATGATGAATCAAAATGTAAAGCAGATGTAAAGTTTTTAACTAAAGTAGCATGATCATACTCAAATATAGTGTGATAATAGAGTAACAAAATGTGGTCTCATTTTCCTCACACATTAATTTGTTCAATAATTCATTTATATGATTAACTCATAAATATATTTTCAACCAAAAATAAAACTGTAACAAAGTATAAGACATAAAAATCAATTTTGAATTTAAAAAGTGTTGAAAGCACTTGCTATAATCTCCTCTGCTTATACGAGATCTCTGTAAATGATAGAAAATATAAAAGACATAAAAACAGAATTGTGACTCAATGTATGACTGAGTGAAAATATAAATAGCAACACTTGAAAACTTGAGGAGTTTGTGGTTTAAATCTGAAATGTCCAACAAGAATCTCATGTGTGTAAACAGTGATTGTATGTGGTAGCACTCTACTCCGGCATGGATTCATCCAAGGATGATACAGTAGCTAAATATCCTGTTAGGAGATGGGGGCTGTTCAGAATAGCCATGTCCCAGGATTTTCCTATCTCTCCATTCCCTGGCTACCATGTGGTGGGCAGCTGTCCTCTGTCGAGGTCCTTCCACTATGCCTGGCCCACTGTGAAATTAGACCTCTGAAAACTTTGAGCCAAAATAAACCTGTCCTCCTTTAAGTTGTGGCTGTTGGATATTTTGTTCCAGTAATGAGAAAGAGATTAAGACAAAGACAAATTATATGCAGATATTTTTCTGATACCAAATGTGTGGTATTTTTCAACACCACTAACCACTAATTCTTGGAGATAAACTGTTTATCTAATAAGTCAATGCAATTCTGGTACTAGTGATCTAAAATAAGTACCAAAGGAATCCGACCACCATCATTCTTTTCTTCTATCTTTTCTCATCATATTCCCCTCCTTCCTTTTCCCTCCCTCATTCCTACTTCCCCTTTCCATTTGAACATTTTTTCCTATTTCACAATATCTATTATACCTTTTGATAATTATTTACATATTTGGTTTCTCACACCAGAGAAACAATGAGGTATTTTCACATATGGGTCTGATTTATTTCACTTAAGAGTATGTTCTGAAGGTGCATCCGTTTAGCTAGAAATATCTCAAGCTTATCTTTCTTTATGGCAGAGCAGTACTCCATTGTATTAAAAAAAACCACATCTTTTTTATCCATTAATCAGTTGATGAGCATTGGGCCTGTTTCCAAGATTTAGCTATTACAAACTGCTGCTGTAAACATAGTTATGCATACATCATTGTGGTATGATGCTACTAATTCTCTTGGGAAGATACCAAGAAGAGGAATAGCTGGGTCTGTTCCTAGTTTTTTGAGGAGTCTCTGCACTGATATTTCCACAATGGTTGCACCAGTCTACACTCCCACCAACCATAGAGAAGTGTTCCTTTTTGCTGATATACCCATCAACATTTGTTATTGATTGATTTGATGATAGCCATTCTTTCTGAGGTGAGATAAAATATCAGTGTTCTTTTAATTTGCAAATCTCAAATGACCAATGATGTTGAATATTTTTTCATGCACTTATTGGACATTTCTACTTCTTCATCTGAGAAGCATCTATTCATCTCAAATACAATTTTTGTTTGGATCTTTAAATTGGGGGGGTCTGATTTTTTTAGCTCTTTATATATTCAAGATAGTAGTCCTTTGAGGAACAGCTGGCAAAAATTTTTCCCACACTGTGGGTTGTGTCTTCATTGTGTTGGTGATTTCTCTTCCTGTGTGAAACCTTTTTAATAAGACAAGATACCATTTGTTGATTCTTTATGATTGTTACTGTGCAATAGGGAGCTTTTGTTCATAAAGCTTCTCCTACACCAATGTTTTCAAGAGTTGTACCTATTCTATCTTTTAGCAGATTTAATGTTTCTCTTTTAGTACTTAGATCTTTGAACCACTTCAATTTTAGTATAGTGCATGGTGAAAGATATGGGTCTAGTTTTAATCCTTGGCTTGTGGAAAGCTAGTTTTTCCAGTACCATATAGTGAAGAGACTATTTTTCTTCCAGTGAAGGTGTTTGTCACCTTTGTCAAAGATAAGGTGTCTAAGTAGGTCTGGGATTGTTTCTCTACCTTATAGTCTGTCCCATTGATCCTTGAGTCCATTTCTTTTGCCAGTACCATGCTGTTTTTATCACAGTAGTTTTGTAGTACATTTTCAAGCCAGGGATTGTGAAGTTCCTGGTCTTGCATTTATTGCCCAAATTGCCTTTTCTTGGTCTCTTCTGGTTCCCAATGAAGTTTAGGACTGTTTTCTCTAATTCTGTGAGATATTCTGTTGGAATTTTGATCAGGATTGCATTAAATTTGTATAGCAACTTTAGAAGCAGGATTGCATTAAATCTGTATAGCAACTTTAGAAGCATGGCCATTTTCACTATGTTGGTTCTTCCTGCTCGAGAACAAAGATATCTTTCCATTTTCTGACATCCTCTTCAATCTTCTTTTTCAGAGTACTGTAGTTTTCAATGTAGAGGGCTTTTACTTTTTCATTAGGATGATTGCCAGGTATTTCCTTTTTTTTTTTTTTTTTTTTTTTTTTTTTTTTTTGGATGCTATTGTGAAAGGTGTAGTTTCCCTAATTTCTCTCTCAGTGGGTTTGTTATTCATGTACAAGAAGACTACTGATTTTTGAGTGTTAACTTGGTATACAGCTACAATACTGAATTTGGTTATTAAATCTAGAAGTCTATGGGTGAAGTCTTTGGGGTCTTCTGTGTAGTGCATAGTGTCTTCTGCAAATAATAATAATTTCATTTCTTACTTTTCTATCCTTATTCCTTTTATTTCTTTCTCTTGTGTAATTGTTCTGGGTAATGTTTCCAGAGCAAATTGAATAAGAGTGGTGCCAATGGACATCCTTACTTGTGTTTGATTTTAGAGCAAAACTTTTAGTTTTTGTTCATTTAGTATGATGTTGGCTATGGTTTGTCATAGGTGGCTTTTATTAGGCTGAGATAAAGACCATCTATTCCAATTTTCAGTAGTTTTTTTTTTTTGTCATGAATGGGTATTGGACTTTGTCAAATGTTTTTTCTACACCTATTGAGATGATCATATGGTTTTTGTCCTGGACTCTGTTAATGAGACATATTACATTTACTGATTTGCATATGTTGAACCATGCCTGTGTCCCCGCAATGAATCCTAGTCAATCACAGTGTATAACCTTCTTGATGATATGCTGCATTCTGCTTGCCAGTATCTTATTGAAGATTTTTGTTTCTATGTTCATTAGGAAGATTGGCCTTTACTTCTCTTTCTTGGTTGAGTTCTTCTCTGGTATTGGTATCAAGGTAATGCTTGCTTCAAGGAATGAACTTGGTAGTATTGCTTCCTGTTCAATTTCATTAAAGAGATGTAGCAGTATTAGGTCTTCTCTAAATTGCTTGTAGATTTCAGCAGTGAAACCATCATGGCCTGGGTTTTTCTTTGTTGGTATTCTTTTAATTATATCTTCAATTTCATTGATTGATACTGGTTTCTTTAGAATTTTTGTATCTTCTTGATTCAGGTTTGTATCTTCATATGTATTTAGGAATCTGTCCATTTCTTCTCCATTTTCCATCTTATTAGAATACAAGTTCTCAAAGTAGATATAGATGATCTTGACTATTATATCCCTTGCTGTACATATTTTGTGATCATGGCTAGTTGGAGTCCTATATGCCTCACTTAAATGTATGTCAAATTCTTTTTCCCTGCAGGAGAGTTTTTTGCCATGGTGTCTGTGAACAGGTTTTTTTGCACTATCTCCTGCTTTTCCATTGACTCCAATCAATCTTATGTTATTCTTCTTTGCATTATCTAGCAGCTGCTGGATTGATTTCTTGTGATCCTTTGCTATTTTTAATAAATCTTTTCTTATCATCATCACTAAGCACAATCTTGTCTTCTACGTCTGTTCCTGCTTTGTTCTGTGTATACATCAATGAAATTTTTATTCTGGATATCTATTTGAATCTGTTTTATGGATTCAATTTCTTTCTTGTTTTGAGCATTCATAGTTTTCATCATTTTTCTAAGCTCCTTTTTTAATCTGTACCAGCTCTCAAATCAGTAAACATGTCTTTCATTATGGTCAACATCTCTGTGGTTATCTGAAAAATGATTTCTGGTTTGATTTTTTTCTAGAAACTCTTTCATTTGCTTTGCTACTTCTGCTTTACCACTTCAGAGAATTCATGTGGGTGGCTTTTGTATTGTTCCACCTCATTGTTTCCTGGTTTTTCCTTTGGTGAGCTGAACATCTGGGATTGAATCTTGTTTAAATGTCTGCTCATTTTTTATTTTTTTAGTTTAATATCTACGTTGATGCTTATAAATTGCCTGTGGTGAGTTACTTTATTGCTAATAGTTAGAACTTTTAGGAAATGACTATTTCTTAAAGGTGTTTTCTAGGTATACCTGGCTTTTGGGTTTTGAGTCTGTTGCAAGAGCCTACCTCTTCAGTTTATTGGGGTGAGAAGTAGCTGCCCAGTTACTCTGCTCCTAGATCTGTGGCACTGTCCTGTAGTATTTTTTATGACCTTGAGGAAATCTCAGTCTTAGTATACCAGGAAGAACAACTGGTTAGAATAATTATATCACTTTGGTTAAAGTGATACAATCAGCAATAACAGCATTATCAAACAGCCTAGAAAACCACAAACTGAGGTAACTATTAATTTGCCACCTTAAACCATATAAACTAGATTTGTGATTACATAACAAGATCTAAAACAAACCAGAGAGTTGTATGCAGCAAATAAGCCCTCAATATGCCAATCTTACCCTCAGGGGAGAAAATTTTAAAGGGGCTGGGGAAATTATAGAAACAGAAGAAAAGGAAGAGATTAAAAGCAAAGCTGGAGGACAAAGGAGGTTCACACAAAGTTTGGGAAACTGGTACAGAAGATGGGAGGAAAGAAGAAAAGGAAGAAATAAAAACAAGAACAGAATAAAACAACAGCAACAGAAAACTAGAAACCATGTTCACACTCTCATAAAAACAAGAATAAACAATGAAGAAGACAAGAATAAACAATGAAAAAAAAAAAGAAAATTAAAAATGTTTATTTAAAGGTGTGTCTCTGCTGCCAGTGGTAGACAATATGTGCAGAAAGAGTCCAGATCCACACTCATAAATCCAAGCAAGCCAGCAGTAGCATCATGGTTAGGTAGAGGATGGTCCCCAGGGCCTGCACCTCTATTTTCAGTGATGTTCAGTCTGGCCTCAGGCAACAAGGCTGGAATCAGACCTACCCAGCTGCTATAGTCACTGCACCCACTGTAGACTTGAACTCAACTACTAGATGGAGCTAGCAGCCACTCCAAGTCCCAAGCTCAGTTGGCTCAATTGGCCTCTCTTCAAGATGGTCCCTGGCTGTTATGGTTTGTGTCTGGGTGTCCCCCCAAAGCCTCATGTGGTCATGGGGCAGGCTTTTAGAGTTTGATTGATTATGGGTGTGAGAGCTACACCTGCCCTGGGGTGGATAGTTTGCACATGTAAGGGAGAGCAAGAGGCTGCTTGGGGCCATTTCCTGGCTTTTGTGCTTGTTATTTTGCTGTGTTCTGCCACCAGGAGCTGTAGCCCTCTGCCATGTGCCACTCTGCCTTGTAATCTGCCAAGTATGGACTGAAACCTCCACAAACTGTAAGCTAAATAAACCTTTCTTTCCTTCATTTTGGGTGTTGGGTATTTTGTCTCAGCAATGAGAGAAAAGTAACCAAGACACTGGCCAATTGCCCTCTCTTACAGGTGGTTTGAATGGGACAACTCACTAGCCACCACCGTCCACAGCATCCACTGTTCCACTCCACTGGTGCACTCCTTGGTGGAGGCCTCTGAGGTTGTCAGTAGTCCCATGCAGTGAGTCTGGACTCAGGGAGAAAGTGCTACCTGCCTCCTCCTTTCTCATCGAAGTTTCCCTCTTTACTCCCCATGTGGGCTTCAATTCTTGCTTCAAATCCTTTCTGGGTCATGGGGTCTCGCTTCTTTCCTTCTCTTCCTCATGTTGCTATACCAAATCTCAGAGACACTCTTTCTCTGGTGCTCACACTTCCATCTACCACTGCCATTATGAGCTGAACAGAGGTCACAATAACCCCACACACACACACACACACACACTGTGCTTGTGTACCTGCTGGAAATGTATAATTGTAGGTTCATAATGCCCAGTAATCGTAGCTTCAATCCATAGTTCTTATCATTATTTAACCTGTGCTTGACAAGTAACCAAAGCTCCATAACCATAGCTACATCCGTAACTCTCATCATCGCTCAGCCCTGCACTTGGCAAGTAACTGCACCTCCCTGTGCTGTAAAGATTTGTCCCCACAACTCCTTCTCACTGAATCCCCTGCTTAGACCCACGACCTTATTTTAAAAAAACCTTATAGTTTGCATGAGAGTAGCTTATCTGATCTCTAGTCTCAGAGTGATCCCTCTTGGGTTTTTTTCCAAAATAAACCTGTCCTGAGAGCATGTACCTCTGTTTGTTTTCCTTTTTACTAACAAGTACAGACAACACAAGTTAAGGGCTTGTTTCCATATGATTGTCCCTATGTCAGGCACTAGCCATAAGTGGAGTATATTAAGGGATTTCTGCAACCCCCTCCTCAAATTAGATAATCACCCAGAACAACCTACAGCTCTCTGAAACCCTCTTCACTTATGTTTCTAGTGTATTATAAAGGCAAAGTAAGGGAGTAAACACAACACAGAACTTCCATCCCCTCTTCAGGCATGTCACCAGCCCAAGTCTTTAATGTGTTTACCAACCAGGAAACTCATCAAATCTTGTTATTCAAGAGCTTATATAACTCAATCTTGACTTCCTAACATTCCTGGAGGTCAGGAGGTAGACCAGAAAGTTCCTACCCTTTCATCATTTGTTTGATGTTTCTGGGTGACTGGTCCCAATACTAAAGCTATCTATAGGGCTCCACCCCGGGTTACCTTCATAGCATAACTATGTGGTAGAGAGTGGTTTATTATAAGACATTCCTATCAGTCAGAAAAATCCAAGGTCTTTTGGAGCTCTGTGCCAGGAACTGAAGATGAAGGCCAAATGTATTTTTATTACAGTAAATCCCTTTATCTGAGGTTTCACTTCTGAGGTTTCAGATACCCACAACCAATCATGGTATGAAAAGATTAAATGGAAAATTCCAGAAATGAGCGATCCATAAGTTTTAAATTGCACCCTGTTCTGAGTAGTGAAATGAAATCTTGTGCCAACCAGCTCCATCCAGTCTAGAACATGAATCATTCCCTTGTCCAGTGATCCACTCTGTATAAACTACTTACCTATCATTCATTTAATAACCTTCTTGGTTGTCAGTTCCACTGTTGGGTATCAAATTCTTATGTACAATGCTGTCTTAATGCACACACCATTTTGTTCATTATAGCTCATCACTTAGGCACTGCATCATCTCTCATCATCACAAGAAGAAGGTAATTACAGTGCAAATTTAACATTTTGGTGTGCAAAATCTTCTAAACTGATAAGAATATATAGACACACCCAAGAGATAATGGGGTAAAGAACTCATACCAATGAGGAAACACAGATAACAGAAGATTTCAAATTTGCAATAATCAAAGAAATGAAGTTACTCCCTTTGAGCAATTTCTTTACCTTTCATAATATCTGTTGTCCTTTGGGTTTTATTTACACTTTCATGTTCTTACACTAGGGAGACAATATGATGTATGAAAGGGAAAGAAATTGCTCAGAGGAAAGAACAACTGGGATGAGAGAAAGGAGAAAAAGAAAGAAGGAAAGGAAAAAACATATATATATAGTATAGCTGGGATAATTGTACTGCTCTCTGGTGGTTTACTGAAAGAAACAGTTGATGTTTAAGTTGTTTTAACCTATTTTGCACACTTATATCTGGTGATCTGAACAACTAATTTGAGGACAACAATATACAATATAACAACCATTGGTGAATTCCTACCATCTTGTTTGGTGAAACTCTGTATCTTTTCTAATGTTTTTTATTATTTTTTATTCTCTTTAATGGTTTGGTCAATCTTGTATTCTTACATCTGGTAATCTGAGCAACTTCATTAAAAATAACAATATGTAATATAACAACAACTATTAATTCCTACCATTCTATTTTGAAACCCTGTATCATTTTTGTTGTTTGTGCTTTGCTTTGTTTTGATTTTGACCATGTTGTTATTTTATTTTTTTATTCTGTTTATAATAAAAAAATGAAGTTAAAGCCACACAGTCCCAAATTTTGTTCTATTTAATTTAAAAATCAGCCAAGATGGGTGAGAATGATGATTCATAACTGCAGTTTGGGTTAAGATTAAAAGAACACGTTCCTTCCCTGCTGATCTAAACAGTACAACCTGTCATGAAAGCCAACAAATAAATATGAAGAGTGTTAAAATGCTCAGACCCTTTGGCCTAGGAGTTTTTACTGTAACAACTCTCAGGAGACAGTAGAAATGGTGATAAAAATTTTAAACATGAAGATTTTTCATATTAAGAAAAGCTCCAAAAAAGACAAAAAGAAAGTAATGGTTTAATATTATAAATTTATTTAATAAGTAATTTTGACCCCCTAGAGTTTGCCAGGCCCATCGAAAGGCTAAGGATTTCAGCTGAATAAAGCAGACAAGGAACTCACTTCCAGGAGGGCCAGAGCAAGCAGTGGATGAATAATTCCAGCAGTCATTTCCCCAGAAGTTCCTGTGTGCCTCCCTGTGCAGATCCAGGGGATCTACCTATAGGTAAAAGAAATGACTGTGCAAAGGTCCTGAATCCTTGGAGGGAACTTGGTTTTTTCAACTTTTGCAAAAGAAGTGAAAGGAGGAGGAGGTAGAGGATAAAGAAGAGTGTGGTGAAGAAAAGGGGGAAAAATCCATAGGCTAAAAATATTATTGACAGAATTCCACAATAAGAATAACTGAACAATACATGAATGCTGTAAAACACTGTTTAGATTTACAAATTATGTCCATGCACAAAGAGTTTCAGTAATAGAAATACTTATGATCTTGGGCAACAAACAGAGCAGGCATACAATTGTGTATATTACTCTTTAACTATTATGGAAAAACTTCATAAAGGACTCACTGGGGGAAAACTCTTGGTGTTAAGAATAATTTCTCCTAAGAAAGCATAGTAGGATTTTTCTCTTTCTTCCTTTAATTCCCTTTTTGACAGTATTTTATTCTCTTCAAATATTCTACAAAGAGAACATACTAAGTTAATAAGCCAGGAATGTTGAAAACTGGAGAATAAAGAAAATATGTCCAATGAATATTTCCCTCTGCTCACCAAAAAAATGAACTGAAAGCTATACATCTGAGCATTCCTTCACGTAGGCTGCAGAGATTTTTCATTACTCTGCACTAGCACAGCATGGTTTTAATGTTTCTAATGCATGCTTTTTAATTTTGCTGTCTTGTTGATACATTTTACTGAAGTCACATTGACAAAGAACCCTGAACAAGACATTCAAGCAGACTTCACACTACTGTCTACTATCCCACTTTCATCCATCCTATTTCCACCCCCACTAAATTTAATACCGTGAAATATGAGAGAATCTAAGTGCCAGCTTTGCTCAGATGATGGAAGATCTTGACAGCAACACCATCCCCTTGTAAAAACTCCCAGTCAGCATGAAGCCTACTTAGTATAATAAACACCGCAGCATGAACTATTTTTGCAGGTGAGTTGTCCTGTGGGTAGCCCACCCATAAATTAGGAGGACAGGCCAGCGCACAAAGAGTGGCTCCAATAAGAGGAAGGAGAAATAGAGTTTAGCCTGAAATCCCCACTGCTGGAAGGTCATGGGCCTGTTGAGACGGACAATTCATTATAATTTATTAGTGAGAGCATTTTCCCTTAAAGCAGCAGGAGCATTAGAACCTGACACATTACTTTTAAAAAACTCCATAGAAGCTGAAAAGGTTTTCAAAGGACATGAAATATATGGAGGACCAGAGAGGAAGGCAAGGTTTATGGTCTGTCAACCAAACTTTTATTTTCTTATAAGGGACAGGACTTTCCAAATGTTATTGGGAATTTAGTAGATGAATAGTAAAATTATAAAATAATGGGAGACCTCCTCTAACTTGTGGTTGGTATTCAGAGTTCTTAGTGTTATTTGTAAAATAGGCATCAAGGATTAATAACTAACGTTATTATTAATATGAGTGATCTTAATGTTATTTTAATTCTAATTTTGAACTAAGGCTACCCTATTGGGCTTTAATGATTCAGCTATCCAATAAATCTTCAAAGGAGCACTTTCAAAAGTGTACCCCAAGAACAATTAATGTTTGAAAGTTATATTTTTTAAAATATTTTGACCAATTTTGCATGTTTGTATCTGGTAATCTGAGCAATTTATGTGACGACAACAATTTGCAGTGTAATATCCATTGGTGAATTCCTACAATCCTGCCTAGTGACACTATGTATTGCCTCTAATGTTCTTTTAAATTATTATTTTCTTATTCCCTTTAATGATTTGATCAATCTTCTATTTTTACATCTGGTAATCTGAGCAACTTCGTTGAAGATAACAATATGTAATACAACAATCGCTGTTAATCTCTATCACTTGGTTTGAAACCTTGTATCATTTTAATGTCCTTGACTTGTGTTGTCTGTATCTTGCTATTGTTCTTTTTCTTTGTACTATTTTCTTTAAAATAAAAAAAGTGTACCCCAAGTCTGGATGGTACACTGAAGAAGGAAAACACTACTAAGATTCTATGGTCCACTAGGATTGGAAAACTGCTGACACCTTTGAGATTCTCAATTTGCATTGCATTGTAAAGGTTTTGCGACTCTTGGAAGTAAAGAAAACAATTTACCTTTATTCCAACCACAACTGACCTCTGATTATTTTTATACAAGGAGTCATTTAACACAATGTCCCCAGAGACATTCAAAACAAGTTGACTTAGGGTAATGTTTGCCTGCCTATCTGAATCAGGATGAATAAAAAATTCTAAACCATGAATGGCCCAAATATTGGTTTTTAAAAAAACCTGGTACACAATCCTTTGGTAGCATTTATTTCCCCTCCACAGATTCTGTAGTCCCAGTGGCTTCAGACATGATTGAGAGCTCAGTGGAGGATAGAGGAGGATTGTTTAACCCCAGCCCGCCCTTCTTGTAACACCTGTCTCTCTCTCTTTCACTTCCATAGTGCCATCTGATTTAAAATGGTATTCTAACCTAACATAGCGATACTGTGACACCCAACATGTGTTTCCTTGCATAAGGAACATCTGGTATTTAATCATTGAGGCCAGTAACCAAATCATCTTATTTCTAAATTGTGGAGTTTCTACAAAATGCACACTCAAAGAAGAAGATAATAACATGTTTGATATCAGGAAAGACCGTGTCATGTTTGCTTTAGTTATACTGGCTGATATCAGTCTGATTCAGCCCACATTATAGATGCACTTTCACAGAGTTTAACCCAGGAATCCTTGATCTTTTTTAATGAAGTCAGAAATGTAGTGACAATGATATAAAGCAGAATCAGATATTTAATATAAAAATGAACATTATCCATAACATAAGAAAATAAGTTTCTGGATCAAGCTCCCCTTCAAAGTACTTAAATGAAGTGTTCTTAGTATGTGGATATAGTGCACTGAGATTGTAAGCAATTAAGAATCACATTACTGTGTAAATGGAATACAGCAAAACAAATGAAAGCATTCAATTATGTCATTCCTATTCTAATTGAAAATGTTGGTTAGAATAATGTAGCTTTCTACCATTTGCAGCTTATTGTCCTTAAGTTTAGCACATTATTGCAATTCCTAAAATGCTTGACTCCTTGAAGATTTTAATAGACCCAAGGACTTGTTCTTAAATCTCAATGTACATTCTAAGCCAAGCATAATAAAGTAAGCAAAAGAATATTACAATGTGTTTTTAAATATAGCACATTGTCTCTGATAACAAAAGGAGAACATTACACTTCTGAATCAGCAAACCATTTGACAAAGGCTCACTTGATAAGACAGAGAATGAAGGACCCAAAGAAGACTAACCAATGCCTCAATTTTATGCATTGCAGGAGAGTCAGGCATGATCTACTCCTCAGTTGTCCATCCACAAGTTGACTGAGGGGTCACCAATGTAACTAGCTTGGAGCGGGAGGACCTCAAACTATACAAATAACAATGACCATGACGAACAGCAAAAAATGATGACTACTTTGTTGCAGAAGTAATTATTGACAAAAAGGAATAGCTCCATCTTAGAGGGAAAAATTAAAAGAAAAAGGAAGTTAAGGGATGTAGTTTAGTATGGGCTCCTGTATGGAATTGCCTGAGTTCGAATATTGACCCACCCCCTGGTGGGCATAGGCAAGTCACCTAACATTCAGTTAATTAAGACTTAAAGAGGAACTGTCTCATAGGCTTGCAGAAATGAGGCAATGCATGTAAACAGATAATAGAGTGTGATACGTGGCTAATATTTAACAAATATTCCTTATTATTAAGAGAACACTTTCTTTAGGTACCTATGGAAAAAGGTGCAGTCTCTGTAATATAACTTTAAAGGACAAAATTAGAACCAATAAAGAAGACTGCAAAGAGATGGAGGTAAATTTCAAAAGGGAAGAAATCAATAACCTTTTAAAGTGAATTTGTACATTAAGGGTAGGAAGAGTCTTTTCTGTTACCAGTTTTAATTTCTTTTGTCCACTATGGAATTCAGTTGTTGCTCAAGCAGTTGAGATAGTATCACAACATAGGCTGGATGGACACTTACACTAATGGTTGTAAAAGGAATTTATCTAATAGGTAGTAGGTTAGTGCAGTGTTTTATGACTATTCAACATTTCTGTAGCCATAGCCACAAAACACTTCCAATAAACACATAGACATTCCTCATGAGAGAAAGAATAAAGGATGTATTACTGACTTGAAATTTTCATCTGCTTGCTCTAACAAACACCACACATACACACACACACACACACACACACACACACACACACACACACCCTAGTGCTCAGACATGATGGAAATTTATTTCTTTTTCACATATCAGTTCAAATGTAAACACACAGAGCTGCTTTGCTTGCTTCTTTCACCCACTGCTCTGACGTCTACAGTACAGCTCCTGTCTCACAGATCAATATAGTTTCTGGTGCTCCTGTACAACTTTGAAATCAAGAGTTGTAACAAGATCTTTCATGAACCCAAGATCTTGTGCTCTCTTGAGGAACACATATACTAAAACTGGAAGGACACCAAAGAAGATTGACAAGGCCCTGTACAAAAAAGTCATGAAAATTCTTGCAGCATTCCACATTCATAATGAGTTCTGGTGTTCTACTGTGTAGAAGGGTGACTATATAAGACAACAATATGCTGTATATTTCAAAGTGCTAAGAGAAAGGATTTTGAATGTTTTTATCACAAAAATGAAAAATGTTTGAAGAGATAGCTAAGCATAGAATATTATACAATGAATATTATACAGTGTGTACATTTATTGAAATATCACAATGCCCAATAAATGTATAAATTACCACATGTTAATTTTAAACAGGGTTCAGGCTTTGTTAATAGAATCAAAATATTGGTCATTCTACAGAAATACTATCCCATAAGGCAAACACACTATCTCCCTTACAATGACATTTCTACCTACTTTTGAGGGTTTAAATTGAGAGGCAAGATGACCAAGATTATCATGAAAATGAAATTTTTCAGAAAAGACTGAGTGATTAGCCCAAAAAATTGGGCTATTTTCTGTGGCATCATTGGAATCTGAATTTTCATAATCCCTTTGTAAGGAATCCTCTTTAACTCCCAAGCTGCTTAGATTCCCTCATCATTAGCATTGTGGGGACACCTACCAACCACGATCTGGGTGTGGAGAAGCACCAGTCTTCACTCAAAGGCTCTAATGGACAAAATCATCTCTATACAGCTGTAACCAGCTGCACACTTGACATAACACAAGACATGTGGCAGCTGTGAAGACTGAAAAGCCTAAATTATGTGTTTGACTTTTGTTGCAAGAGGTACCTCTCCATCAAGAGGGATTATGATACAGGGGCCTATATCATGGCCAGAGCCAAGGCGAAGCCTAATATGGAAGTCCTGTTGGTCTACAAACTATTGCATAAGTTTCCCAGGTTCTTCTCAGAACACCCAGGGTGTCTTATAAATGAGATTCTACCATAATCTCTATTGACTGCCCTTGAAATCCCATCTCGAAGTGTCACACACATTCTGGCAAAGGATGCAAAGGGAAGCAGGTGTGTTCTCAGTTTAAAAGCAGGCCAGTGGCCTGGATGGTTATTACCCAGGATTAAGCTCAACTACATTACCTCTTTTTATTCCGACACACTTGAATATTTACTATCCTGTATCATTTCAACCAGACTATATTCATATGCCCAGCCCATATTTTTTAAATGCCCAAGAAAATAACAAAGGCATGCTTTAAAATTGTCATAGTAGGTAGTATAACTTAAACCCATTTCTGAGACCGAAGTCATTAATTTCATATGGATTTTCCTAGATCTTCATAGGGGCAAGTTTTTGATGTAATGCAAGTGTGTCACTTAATTTTACACAGATATGAAATGGGAGACTATTACCAGTACATGAATAGAAGAAAAATTTAACTTCAGTTTAATCCAAGGATTACTAGTGTTAGTCAATATGATTTGGATCACTTTTATTCTCTAAAGAAATGACAGAAAGCATACTAGACCTATAGCTGTCCTTACATGAAAATTATACTGAAAAAATTAAAACCATGTTCCATGTTTTCGTTGAGATTACAACGTCATTAAAATTTGTACTGATATCTTTTAGGAGAAAGGAACTGAGAATTACTTTATAACTAGACATTTCTTGGAGAAGTACAATTCAAGATTGTTTTTTGCACATTTTTTCTAGTTCTTTAAAAAGGGATTTTTAATATATAAAATGAGATTCCTAGGCACTGGATTTGCTAACAATATACAGCATCAATAAAAACAACCTGAAAGTAAAACCTCTTAAACAGTTGAAACAGAAGCCACCACTTATCTCTCAGGAACAACTTCTAGTAGCATCTTACATTTCTAGATGTTTCTTCCCAATGTTGCCTCTAATTACTCCTTAATCCCAAATTCTCACAAAACATTTTCTTCCAGATAAGAGGAGAAGGTCAGGTTAGCTACCTATTGCATTAGTCAGCTTTCCCTTGACTGCGTAATGATACCTGACACCCAGACTTGAAGGAGGAAAGGTTTAATTTGGCTCTTGGTTTCAGGAGGTTCCATACATGGTTGGCAGGCTCCAAGACAGCTACCTCATGGTAGAAGGGCATGGTGGAGAAAAGCTCTTTAGTTAATGTCAACCAAAAGGCAGAGGTGGGGGCTGGGGATTTAGCTCAGCGGCACAGTGCCTGCCTGGCAAGCTCAAGGTCATGAGTTCAATTCCTGGTACCAGAAGAAAAACAGAAAAACAAAGCAAAACAAAACAAAAAAGGCAGACCTGGGGAACAGTGCCAGAAAGGAATAGACAGGAGATCATGTACAACAAGGAAGATCCCCACCCCTTGGGCTGAGGACTGGTTAGGAAAGGCCACACAGCAGGAGGTGTGCAGTGAAGGAAAAGGAAGCTTTGTCTGTATTTATAGGCATTCTTCCAGTTACCTCTTGAGCTCTGCCTCCTGTCAGATTAGCTGGTGCATTAGATTCTCATAGAAATGTGAATCATACTGTGAATTGTATATTCAAAATCTAACCACCCCCCACCCCCATTGAAAAATTGTCTTCTAGGGTACTGGTCCCATGTACTAAAAAGATTGAGAACCCTTGATATGTAGTACCCCAGGCCAGTCCTGTTTGATTCACTCAGGCACACCCAGGAATATGTTCTATTAATTTGATAGACACTTTTTAATTCAATGAAACTGACACATCAGGATTAATTGTCACATCTGTGGACTAAAATACTCATCAGTTTGAGAATTTAGCTTAAAATACAAAATTAGATGTAATATTTAAGATACTTTGAAATAGTTTGTTAGTGCCTTCCAAGAAGTCCCACAACTGCATTCTGATACCGAGCTTGCCAGTTTATTCCAGGATTCCAGGAGGAAAAGTCATGCTTTTATTCATATTCACATAGTTTCCAATTTGGACAGCTCTTTGTAGTGTATTATAACTTACACTTACCAGTTAGCAATATACAAAGGCAGTGCGGTGAAGGAGGAAAGTGTATAGAAATTATTCTTTGGGGATCATTGGCAGTTAAATATGACAAGCACTTTTTTCAAACTTTTCAGGAGAAAAGGAAAGAATACATTTGTAATCTGAAGAAGTTTTGGAGGGAGGGAGGGCCATTCAAGACCCAAAATGTGCAAGTCATAATGAAAAAGACTGATGAGTTGGAAAAATTTTAAACTTTTTTCATCCAAAGATAGCACAGAGTGCATATGATACAAAATAAAACAAAAAATAGACAAACTGGGAGAAGGTTTTATGAGACATTTAAATGAACAAAAGAAAGAAAGAAATGCTCCAGAGCTATCTATTTAAATACTCTTTGTACAAATCAGTAAAAAACAATCCAATAGAAAGTGAGAGCAAGGAACAAGGTCAGGAATAAGAGTGTCAGAGATGAGAAAACCTGAATGATATATAAAAATAGAAAATATCTTAAAAGACGTTGATCCCTGGGTGTCTTCTAGGTAGATATGACACAACCCACAGTGCTCCTGGTAGAATTCTAATTTGTCACTTTTCTCTGAAAATGAAGGGTTAGAAGTGTAATCTTCACCTATCTCCATTACAATCATAATACATTTAATATTATTCAATAAAAATTAAATATTGAATTCATTGACCAAAACTAAAATCATCTATCACAAAGATAGTGTTTTCTGTCAAAACTCCTCTGCTACCCTCTATTCCTTCTGACTCCTGCCCTGTGCTTCCAGTGCCAAGATCTGGGCATCTCTTCTCCCAGCTCTCTGTTTTTTTTTTTTTAATTTTATGGAAAAAAGGTAAAAAAAATTTCATAACAAAATAATAGGAGAATAACAATACATTGCATATTGTTATCTTTAAAGTAGTCATTCAGGGTACAAGATACAGGTATTAAAAGTTCTCCAAATGACGTTAGCCCAAACCTTCCTTTCCAGTGAACCTTAGTTCACTAGACCAATGAACCTTAGTTCACTAGTTCACTTAGTTCACTAGACACTAATAGTGTAACTGACTTGCGTTTTTTCCTTTACCCCTTTCATCCTTTCCCCTTCCCCACATCCTAGTCCTTTTTTCCTTTTAAAATTTTCTTCTCGGGGGCTGGGGATTTAGCTCAGCGGCAAAAGCACCTGCCTGGCAAGTGCAAGGTCGTGAGTTCGGTTCCCGGTACCGGAGAAAAACCAAAAAAAAAAAAAAAAATTTTCTTCTCTTTCACAGTATCTATTTTACGTTTTAGACCTTACTTACTCTTTCAATTTCTCACACCAGGGAGACAATACAGTGTTTACACGTGTGAGTTTGAATTATTTCACTTTGGAGTACGGTCTCAAGTTGCATCCATTTACCTATAAAAGTTTCAAGTTTATCCTTCTTTATGACTGGGTATATAGTGAATTGACAACTGGTGGTCAACTTATAACCCCCAGCTGAACTGAGTAAGCGTGGTGCTGGGTGTGGGAGGCGCACCTGGGGACTGTTGCCAGCAGTATAAGAAGCCAAACTGGAAAAGGAGAAGGAGGCTGTTGGGAGTGGAAAAAGGCTATTGGGAGCTGAAAGGCTGTTGGAGCTGGTAGAAGCTGTAAGGAGCTTTTAGGAGCTTTTGGTTCTGTTGGAGGAGCTTGTCATGCTGGCTTTCCTGATGAACTTGGCTGTTTTCATCCTCCAAAGAGCTCAGGGCCTTCTTGGCACTGAGAATAGCTTCGGTTCACTTCGGGGGAGCTCTGGTCCTCACTCTGAGCATCACTTCCTGGCTGCGGGGGCAGAGGGGAGGAAGAAGGTGCACAGCTCAGTCTTCTAGAAGCTTTCTGTGTTGGCTTTCCTGATGGGAACTCAGCTATCTTCACCACTGGAGGAGCTCAGGACCTCCCTGTTGCTGAGGATGGCTGTGGTACCTTCTGCGGGAGCTCCAGTTCTTACTTTGAGCATCGTTTCCTGGCTCCAGTGCAGATCCCTCAACCTGCTAGCACAGATCCTTCATCCTTCTGGCACAGACTTCTTAGATTCTACCACTGACCTTTGGGCCTTCCCAGTGCAGATCCATGTAACAGGCCTGCATGAGATGTTGTCGTGGGCTCTGGACCTCCAATGGGACTCATGGAGGCATTGTTATGAGCTCTAGGTATTCAGCTGGACTCATGCAGGACAGTTCCGTAGGGTTCAGGCCCTCAGGTGGATTCCTTGATCTTAGTGTGTGACAGATACCCTGCACTCTCTTGTATATCATTCTTTGGGTGACTATTATAAATAATCTTACAAAATATGTGTCCTGTATTATATTGTTCCCCTTGCAAAATAATCACCAAACCATAACAGAATAGTACTCCATTGTGTAAAAACCCCACATCTTTTTTATCCAGTCCTCTGCTGATGGGCATCTGGGTTGTTTCCAAAATTGAACTATTATAAATGTTGTTATAATTGTGGGTGCACATGTATCACTGTGGCATGATGTTTTTAATTCTTCTGGGAAGATACCCAGAAGGGGAATAGCTGGGTGAAATAGGACCTCTAATCTTAGCTTTTTGAGGAATCTCCATACTGATTTCCAGCGGTTGCACTAGGCTACATTGCCACCAACAGTGGAAAGGGATCCTTTTCTCCCACAGCCCCTCCAGCATTTGTTATTGGTTGATTTCTTGATGATAGCCATTCTTTCTGGGGTAAGATGGAATCTCAGTGTTGTTTTAATTTGCATCTCTCAATGACCAATGATGTTGAACTTTTCTGAAGTATTTATTTGCCATTTGTATTTCTTCCTCTGAGAAGTGTGTATTCCTCTCAGATGCCCATTTCTGGATTTTCTCCTGGCTCTTCTCTATCCACTCTTTCCTCTGATGCTGACCCCAAGCAAACTGCCCTGTAGCTATCTCCTAACTGTGACCTACCCCAGTCTCTTCCCCCCTCTCACAGTCCATGTGCCTTCCCTACCTGTCTTTCTCAGTCACAGCTCTAATCCTACCCTTGTCCTGATGAAAACCCCTCAGTGAATCCCCACAGAATGTCAAAGTCCAAACTCCATACCCTTGCATCGCAGGATGTGTCTTTGGCCCGGTCCCAGCCTCTCACAGAGGTGCAGTTTCCCTGGCATGTCCTCCTTTCCCCACACAGGCCACCCTGACCTCCTTCAGGACTGTGTATCAGTGCCCTGAACTTGCATCTCCACCTCCCATGCATGGCCTTTGCTTACCCACTCTTCACAGCCGGGTTTGGTTACCACCTCTGTTCAGACACAGAACCAGAAAGAAGTTCTGCATGGAACCACCAGGGCACTCAGCCTTATTTTTCTTATGGCACTTATCACATTTGTCCTTATAGTCTACTAATCTATGCATAATCCCCTTCAATTCTGGTGAACCGTGATTTCTGAGGCAGTAGAAATGGTGTCTCTCCACCTTCCACGTCACAGAGTTTGTGACTTCCTAGTTGCAGGGTTATGGTTGACTGAATAAGAATGTAGGTTAAAAAATAACTGCTTTGTTTCTTAGATTGGACTCCAATGAAATATAAAAAATGAGTAGCATAAAATACAATACTACTTTTTTCAGCATTCCAACAGTTGCACATTTTATTTTAAAAACAAAAATAGACTATTTGAATTCTCTTCTGAGATTTTAAAGCTGAAACTTATAACTGTAATTACCTATAAAAAGGTACATATTATCTTTCTCATACTAAATATTCAATGAATATTGCTAAATATTTCTATGCATAACTATTGTACTCTATCCTTTTCCAATGGTATATAAATACGGTTAGACCAATTGGTTCAGCAGAAAATGTTACAGGAAGGAGAATGAGTTATGTTTGCAATAATTGATTCCGTTTTTATTTTTTTATATTCATTTACAAAATATCTGAAAAGTGTCTCAAAGCATCTTTATCATTTCCCACATTTGTTACACAAAGAATACTGTGTGGTAGGTTACTTTGTCAATTGCCTACTAATTCCACCTTGTGAACAGGCTATCCCAAAGGTGTGTGAGTGAGTGATTAAATGGAGAATAAACAAAAACAGCAAAATCACATAGAGATTTTTCCGGCCGAGCAGGCTCCCCCAGCCCCCCGCGCCTTGCGCCCAGGCAGC
>NW_004955411.1:26102786-26116691 GCF_000276665.1 Chinchilla lanigera
CCATTGTTAATTCCCTACCACTTTGTTTGGAACTCTGTATTGTCTGTATTGTGCTTGTGATATGTTGTAAAATGCTGTATGTCTGTTAATGTTTCCCTCCTTTTATCCTTAAAATAAAAAAAAAATTAAAAAAAAAAAAATCACATAGAGATTTTAATATGTACAAGCATTTGTGAGAAGGTGAGAATGGAAAGCAAAAGAGTTTTTTAAACAAAAAATACAAAGAGAAATATGGAGTAAATCAGGTCCTCATTCCCTCCCACATCTCAGACTTAGTAGATCAGCTCTACACACAGATTTAATTTCCCCTCTCCTTTTCTTTTATCACCACCTTGACCCCATACTTTGGGTCATTGTCAAATTTCTCTACTCTTCTTGAAATTGACTGCAGAGGCCATGAGCACCATGGTCTGCCTCAGAACAGTTCCTCTCAGTGGCAGTGAGCACTCAGGAAAACCAGGCTCATACTGATGCTGAATGTGCTGTTCCTTCATCTTTGAATTTTTCTCCACTCATGTGAGCAAGGAACTGTCAAGCTAGCTCTAATTTTCTGCTGTTCAATGCTTCTTGTACTAGAGCATGCTTTTGTTATCAAAACTTCTAAAGTACCAAAGTTTTTAAAGTGATCATTGCATATAGGACCAGATGACATGGTCTTACAAACAGGTTCTATTAATTATAGAGTCATTGCAGTATATATCTGTGTGTATACATATCTTTATCTATATCTGTCTATATCTATATCTTTCAAAAGGTAGGTCTCTCTGAAGCAAGAGTAGGTCTCTCTGGTCCAAGGATTATTATGATATTAATGATGCAAAGGAAGCTAACCTCAAAATATATCAACTCTTGCTGGTTCGCGGCTACAATTCCTAAGATTACTAATGTCCCTAAATCTAGATAGTAAAAAATCATGTACAGAGACAAGATCCTGTTTTGCTCACCACTGTTTTCAGCATGTAAAATATTGACACCCAGATACTACTAGCAAGAATTTTATCAGATGAATGAATGAATGGAGAGAAGGCTCAAAAGAACAATTTTTCCCAAGATATATAAAGCATTAAATATAGATTCCTGATACCAGAATACCTTATCAGAACTGAGCTTTGAATGCAAAAAGGTTTCAGAAATTTAAGTAAAAGAAAGAAGAGCAAGACTTTGGCACCAGTGGAATGAAAGTCAAATTCAAAAAGTTCCAAAAGCAGTCAGTGGTCAACTATGTTCCACATCTACCCATGAAATTTTCTTCCTTCTTTCCAATATCTATCATCCATTTGGATCCCATTTACTCTTTTTGTTTCTTACACAATAGAAAGAATCCAATATTTAAATGTATGTGTCTAACTTATTTCATTAAAAGGATGGTCTCAAGGTGTACCCACTTACCTAAAAATGTTCCAAGGGGAAGGAGAACAATGGGGGAAGGGGGAAAAAAAAGAACTGAAGGAAAAAAATGGAAACAAAGCTTTTGTAAATAAGGAGGGGAAAGAAGGTGGGAAGGGGGTTGAGGGGAAAAAGAGAAGAATCAACATATATTATGTACAGGTTCAAATTCCCTATAATAAATATGATCATAATGTATATCAAAAGTATACCAATAAAATTAATTTTTAAAATCTATGAAATTAATATTATGCTTTGAATAGACCATGAAGATAATTAATAAAAAATTCTCATCTCAGAGAACCATTGTGGACCGGGTATGTTAGCACAATCAGTTGGGCTTATTACTTTCCCTACATAGATATATATTGATATTTGTTATGGTTTACATCTTGATGTCCCCAAAGAGTCTCAGGAACTCATAAGCATGGCTTTTGGAAGAGGATTGGGCCCTGAGGACTCTATAGTTGACTTACTGTTAGGAGGTTGGGCCTGGTCCACTGAGGTGGGTTGCTGGGGAGAAACTGGAAGGATGTGTCTTGCTGCCTGGCTCCTTCCGTCTTTTTCTCCTTCCTGAATACTATGACGTAAGCAGATTTCATCCACCTGTGCCCTTCTAGGCTCCCATGTCTGTGCTTAAGCCTGGCCAACATGGACTGAAACTTCCAAACTGTGAGCCAAGATAAGCCTCTCCTCCCTTAAGTTGTGGGTGCTGGGTATTTTGTCTAACAATCAGGAAACTGACTAAGACAATATTTGAAAAAATTATTAAAAGGCATATACTTCTCAAGTCTTAATTTCTCAGGTAACTGACTTCTTGCATTTATTGCAAACTTCATTGCCTAATGTCACCATAACGTATTTTTATAATTTCTGAATGAATTTATCTTATTAAACCTCTTTACTCACTGTTAAGGAAATCCTCTAACAACAATGCTTTTATTTTTGGCAAGCTGCTTTACTGAGACATTAATTTATTTTTCTGTTGTCCAAGTAGGTAGTAAGATCTTTAGAGAGCATTAAGGCAGAAACAGAAGAGCAGCCTATCCCTGGGAGGTGCTGTTTCAGCAAAAACTACTACACTAGTTCTCCACTCCACATAGATGACTAACAAAGGCTTTACATAGCACACCTTACTTTAAATAGCACACCTTATTTGCATCCTCTGTTCAGCATCTTACAAGTCACGGTCAAGGCATCAGCTAGGCTTTGTTCTCATATGAAGGCTCATCTTGGGAAGAATCCACCACCAAGCTCACTTGGATTGATGGCAGAATTGATTTCACTCTGCTATACCACTGGGTGATCCCAGCTTCCTATTAATTCTTTGCTAAAGGTAGCGTTCAAGTACCCAGGCCACTCTCTTATGCCACTCATGTGCTCTCATATTGTGACGTCTTACTTCTTCAAGGCCAGCAGGAGAATCTCTCTCAGTCCAGTGTTGTTTACAGAGTCATGTAACTAGATATATTCATAGCAGTGGCATTCAATTGCTATTGAGTAGAAGCGAATAACAGGTTTGCTCTGCATTCAGTGGGAGAGGATTATACAAGGACATCACTCATTAGCAGTCACCTTAGGATGACTTAGGGTATATTTACCACAACTGCCTAATTTCATCTGCTTCCCAAATTTCCAACCTTAATATTAAAACTCCCTTAGTAAAGAAATACTCTCCATAGTCACTGGTGATGATCATTATAGTAGCTTAAAATTTTAATCATAAAATTTCCAAGTTGTTATGAGAACTGCTGGCTAAGTCTAGTACTTCATCTTCAGAAGTAAACAAAAGCATTTAAGTATGCAATAAATTCTAAAGCCAATTTGGTGAATTGTGGCAGATGGGAATAATTGCGTCAATCTTTGACAAGTAGTAAGGATTACCTCTGCATTCAACAAGCACTTTAGCACTACTAAGGATTTTTTCATTTGCAGATTACCCCTAATCTTTATTAAAATTTCCGAGTGGATGATGACTTTCATATAAAGCTTCTTCCACAATTATTTTTTATGAAGTCAAACAACAGTGAAAACCAATTATCCTCTTCTCTCCCCACAGGACCTATATAATTTTTTACAATTCTTTGACCTCCATGAAACAAAGAACTTAGGCAATGGTCTGAGAACCCAGAAAAAAGAAAAGCACTTAAAAATCCCACTAAATTACCAGACCACCACTAACAACTACTTTAATTTGTTTTTTTCTCTTTCTAGTGCCAAAAAAGCTTTTATAACTGTCTCACTCATTTCAGCCTATTGTCTAGATAGGATTTTGACATAGTCATGCCCATTACATTGGCATTTCTTTCCTTTGAAATTTGGGCAGTGGATGCAGAGGGTGAGCAAAGACGGTGGGTATAAATAAAAGAAGCAAAAGAATACTATTGATCAAAAATATTGCACTTGTTTCCAGTTGTTTTAAACTGGCTGAAATCTAAAGTATATTAGACCCCTCCAGTTCAAAGCCCAATCAAAAATGGACAACTGAAATGAATAGATACTTCTCAGAAGACACACACTTACTTAATTTAGAACCGAGATCTATTTTCTAGAAAATGAATTCCATATGTTTCTTTTCACTTATACTTAGTTTATTAGGGACACTGTAAAGATTATTTGGGGTCAAGCTCTGTTTGAGCCTTGTAAAATTTGTTAACCTTTTAGGCCATAGGTTAAAAAGAAAATGAGAAAGAACTTTTTCCTCCTTGACCTGGAAAGCTGGTATGCTGTCTACTCTGAACAGAGCTATTTTGTTCTTCAGAAAACTAAATATATTGGTTTGCAAGCCAGAATAATAATCAAGGCAAACAGTATTTCAGCAAAACTGATTTAGCTTCATGGTAAGAATACTGTAGAAACAGAATTAGAAAAATGTGTTATATAAGACTTCTTCGTAAACTCAGTACAAGAAGTACATGGTTGCAATATGACCTTGCCAAGAAAAAGCCACCTACATACCCCAGTTCTTCAAGGAACACACTTTCTCTATTCTTATTCCTCTTTGTCTTCAATGTCCTGAGACAGCTTTAAGGAAATCTCATAATCAATTATGTACTAAACTAAAATTAAAATGGTTCAAGGATTTAAACATTAAAACAGAAACACATAACCTGCGGGAGTAGGATGTAGGTAGAACTCTTGAAGTCATAGCTGTAGGCAAGGGCTTTCTGAACAAAACCCAGCTGCACAAGAAGTAACATCAAGAATCAACAAATAGATTATATCAAATCAAAAAGCTTCTGCCCAGCAAAGGAAACAGCCAACAGAGTGAAGAGACAACATACAGAATGGAAAAAAAATTTACCAGCTCCAATTTGGACAGAGAATTAATATCTAGAACATACAATGAATTTCAAAGATAGCTCCTCCAAAATAAAAATCCAATCAAAAATGGACAACTGAAATGAATAGACATTCCTCAGAAGACAAAGTACAAAGGGCCAAAAAATACATAAAGAAATGTGCAAAATCACTAATCATTAGAGAAATGCAAATTAAAACAACACTGTGGTTTCATCTTACTCCAGAATGAATAGCCATCATCAAGAAATCCAACAATGACAAATACTGGTGAGGCTGCAGTGGCGAGGGGTTTTATTTTGTTAGTGGGAATGTAAACTACTACAATCACTATGGAAATCAGTATGGATTCAGTATGGAGATTCCTCACAAAACATAAAATAGAAACTCTCTATGACTCAGCTATTTCCCTTCTATGTATCTTCTCAAAAGTGTTGAAGTCATCATATTACAGTGATACATGCATATCCACATTTGAAGCAATCCAATTCTCAATAGCTAAATCTTAGAAGAGGCCTACATGTCCATCAACAGGTGAGTGAATAAAGAAAATGTGGTATTTATACACAATGGAGTGCTACTCTTCCATAAAGAAGTATAAATTTGAGTCATTTGTTGAAAAATGGATGTCCTTTGAGACCCTAATGTTAAATGAAATAAATCAGACACACAAGTTTAAATGGCACATGGCTTCTGTTATATGAGAAACTTAAGGTATAAATAAATCAAAGAACAAAGTAAAAAGATAGTAGGATACAAGGGATAGATCTTTGGCAGGCGTGAAGGGAACTAAGAGATCGAAGGGGGATGTAAACAGAAAAAAGATTTGTCAGGCACATATATGAACTACTCCCAATAAAAGTACAATAATACTTTGGTTCATGAAACTTCTGTTCATGGACAACTCAGTTCACAAACAGAAGCATTCAGCAAAATTTTGCTTCTCTTCACAAACTCTGCATCACAAACTCTGCATCAGGTGATGAGCACAACAGCATTCATCCCCCCTGCACAGACAAGCACAGCCATCTTTCCCGCTGTGACACAGGTTTGCAGCTTCCTCTAATCAGGATTACTGTCACTCACAGACTTGTACACACCTGCTGTGACGGTTTCTGTGTGCTTTTTAGCACACACGGTACTTTATGATATTATTCCATCCAGCATGGCTCCAAAGAAAGAGCAGAGAAATCGTGGTGGCAAAAGAAAAAGTGCAGAGCGGTAGTAAGGAAATCAGAGCGTGCAGAGCAGTAATGCCGGTGAAGAGCATGCACAGAGGAAGAATGAAGGTATCAAAGCAGTGCAAGTGAGAATGGGGAGGAGAAGGTTTTGAAGAAAATAACCATCAAATCGAAGAATGAAATTATGGAAAAGCATAAGAGTGGTATTTGGGTTCATGGGACTGATCTGGCCTTGGAGTACAAGATGATAGAACTGACAATCTGGACTATTTTGAAGAATGAAGATGTCATCAAAGAAGCTGATGTAGCAAAGGGAGTAAGGATGCTAACCAAGCAGAGGACACAAGTGCTGGAAGAGGTAGAAAAGCTTTTGTTAGTGTGGGTGAATGAGAGACAGCCTTCAGGTGACAGCATTAGTGAAGCTATGATCTGTGAAAAAGCCAGGAAACTGCACAGTCATTTGCTGCAAGAAAACCCCTCCATGAGGGCAACAAGTCATGAACTTAAACCCACTAGAGGGTGGTGTGGGAAATTCTGCAAGGGACGTGGCATCCACAGTGGGATAAGACCTAGTGAGACTTCTGGTTCTGACCAGGCTGCTGCAGAAGCCTACAAGAAAGAATTTTCAGAATTTATGAAGGCAGAGGGATATATTTCCCAACAAGTGTTGAACCGCTAGGAAACGGCTTTTCCAGACGCAAACGCTGAACAGAACCTATGTCCAACCAGAGGAAAAGGTCCTGCCACGGCATAAGCCCATGAAGGACTTAGCTTATTAGGGACACTGTAAAGATTATTTGGGGTCAAGCTCTGTTTAAGCTTTTTAAAATTTGTTAACCTTTTAGACCTACAAGGTTTTTTGTTCTACAAGGTTTTTTTGCTTGTTTTTGTTTTTGTGGTACTGGGAATCAAACTTAGGACCTTGTATTTGCCAGGCAGGTGCTGTACCACTAAGCTATATCCTCGGCCTTAACCTTATAGACCTTATGGGGAAATTTTATTTGGTTTGTAACCAGAATCATGGAACATATTAACTTCGCAAACTGAGGTACCACTATATACATTGGAACCGCTTTATTTCACTATCACTTTGATCTTTTATCACTTTTCAGGTGTGTTTTACATTCTTTTAGATGTACACCATGTACTAATCTAGGCAAATTACTGATCTTTTCTAGGGTCAACTTTTCACCTGATAAATGCAGATACAAACGATGTCTCCATCATAAGGGGCTGAGTCCCTAACTTACTCACTTCAACAATTCACAAATCCCTCATCCAAGAACATTCATGAATTAGATTATGACACCATCCCTTCATATTTGCAGCTTTAAAATGGAGTTAAAGTCCAGTCAAAAAATGAATAAGTAAAAGAGAATCCATTTAGTAAAAAGTTGAAGAAGAATTTGCAAGAGGCTCCTTAAAATGTTTTTAACAACATTATTTGGTAATAACAACATCTGTGATACATTTGCTAAAGTATTTTTATTCATGTAGACTACTGTAGGTGAAGCTTTTAAATAAAACATTATTTTTCAAATTACATATATTCACATATATTATAATTTGACCTCAATATACTATTTATAGGTCTGATAAATAAAAATATAAACTAAAGATGTTAAGTACGATTTGAGGATTCAGATATTATTCAGAGAGAACAATGATCTATAACATGAAGTTAAAAATTATATGGGAAGACAGAGCCCTGGTTTTTTTAAAGAGAATAATTTTTAAAAGGGTAAAAATGATACAGAATTTCAAAACAAGATGATAGGAAATTAATAATTGTTTTTTATTGCATATTGTTATTTCAGAGTAGTTACTTAGATAACTAGATATAGGTATGTAAGATTGGTCAAGCAATATAAACACTAACTGTACCTTTCAATGGAACTAATAGAAATTAGTAGTACAGTTATTTTAGCTACCTTCTATATATATACCTATATATATATCTATAGCTATAGCTATGGATATATATGATATAGCTATAGCTATAGCTATAACTATAGATAGCTATAGATAGATAGATATTATTTCTTTAGGAAAATATGTGTGAGTGTCCATAGTAAGATAATTAACAAAGTGATGAGAGGAGCAAACAAGCATTTTAAACAAAATTTTGTCTTTTTATCCCAAGTGGTATGGGAGGAAATCTTATCTGCTAACAGGGAAGATATTAAGAACTTGAATGAGAACTGTGGAAACTTCATCCTAACAAATTATCCAAGGATGTTTCTGGCAAAGAAATGTAAAGCACAGCAACCAAAAGAAAAAAAAAGTACAAGTTGTACTAGTAGCACAAAAAGAAACACTCACACCTGTAATTTAGGATAAATGTTTAATAAAAATAAATATGTAAGGAGTCTTTTGTTTATCACTATAGCTAGATGAAGTTTTTTTAATGAAAAACACCAGAGTATAATTCAGAGTTTAAAAACCATAGAGACAAACAACAAAATTAGAAATGGTTCTGATTACTTAGAAAATGAGTTAATGCTATATGTCCAGATTTTCCACCTGGGGGTTATATAATTGTTGCTTCATTGTTCTAATTTGAGGCAAGAAGAAATGATATGATAATTGGTCTTGTTCAAACAAATTAACACTTTAGAAAAACAAAAGGTACAACTTATAATGCCACTGTCCTGAAATGAGAAAAAAGGTTCAAGAGCAATAAAAAGTATCAGGACTGACAGAGCTGTAATTCCATGTGATTCAATGCTTATCCCGTTAGAGTGGTCAACAACTGACAGGACCGTAGATTGCTCCATGCCTGTGTTGTTTTTAATCAAAATTACATACTTAAGCTGATCAGTTTGCCCAATTACCTAGTAAATTCAAATTTTAAATACTAAAGCACTGGAGGTTAGCAAGGAACTTTCCACTGGGTGTGGATTACCAAAAGAGAAGAAGCATATTTGGAAGTCTTGTCTTCAAAAAGTTATTCATCTCTCATCTTTTGAAACGTTTCTCACCTTAGTGGCTTGGGCAGTTTCTGGGTGGCATGTGTTCCCAGGCACAGAAATGTGCTGTGGAAATCCCAACTGAGCAACTGAGACCCAGACATCAAATAGTAAAGCAGAATGTGACATGAATTGTTATTTCCAGTCCCTGCATCTTGGCCATCTGCTCCAACTCAGCCCCGACCACATATCAGACAGAACATATGTGATAACCACTGTATCTTTAACACCTTTCTTAATTTCAAGCACTCTTAATTCCAAAGACTTATCTGCCAAAATTTAGGCTGCTCCCCCTTTCTATAGGCAAAGATCATATGCTGCTGTACTGAGCTTTCAGGGTCTGTATCCCATCTGCTACCTGGCAGAAAACAACCTTCAAATGTGTGATATGAGCTCGGGTAAAATCCCACTGTCATGCTGAACAAATGTAATGGCAATTGCTGATGATATGTTTAACACCATATCATCATAGTTCTGTTAATGTTCTAATTTATTCACTTTATCTCAAATTTATTGTGCTATACAGATCAATATGTCATTATTACTGTAACTGTTGTATACAGCTCAAATCTTAAGCAACATGATTCCATACTCTAACCATAGCCTCATAAGCTTAGAATCTTCTATTTGTACATGTAATTGCTTGTGACACACTGAAATGTTCAAACCCTTGATCTTCCATTTTCTTGCACTCCTTCTGCTCAGGTTTTTCTTTTCTTTGCTCTCATTTCTACTTTGCTTACCCATGTTCTCTGCCACAGCATCAATAAAATGTCAACCATAGGCTGCTCCTACTTACCCCCTTCCGTACCTGGCTGGTCTTGAACTCTTGATCCTCCTGCCTTGTTCTGCCAAGTAAATATGACAGGCATCAGCCACTATGCCAGGGCTGAAAACTGGCTCTTTCACAGAAATGTTTCCAATGGTGAAAGGAAAGTGACTAACAATGTAGAATTTTCTGACTGGTGATAGTCATTTTCTGAAAATAAGGCAAAATAAAATTATTGTGTCCAAACAAAATCAGAGAATTCATAGCAAGTTTTAGCTGAAAGAAATACCATCATCAAGTTTTCTGCCAGACTGGAACACACTTGCCCTTCAGCCCAACTGCCAGTGAAGCCCTTGTTCCCAACTGAAACCTCCTGAATCTGGCTTTCATTGTATATGTTCCTATCAGCATGCTGGTCTCCTGAGCACCGACCATAATCACCCATCGAGCTCTGTCTACAGCACTCTGGGGCTTCTCTATTTCACTTCTCCAAGTTCCTCCCTTAAACCTTGTTCAACCATATAAACCACTCGGTCAGTTATAGTCATAGCAATAACTCTACTCTTGGTACCAATTTTCTGTGTTAATTTTCCCATTGCTGAACACAGTATCCAACATCTACTTCTTAAAGAGAAGGTTTTATTTAGCTCATGACTGAGGAAATTTCATAATGGTTGGCTGGCTCCAAGGCAGAAACCTTGGTGGAAGAAAGCTGCTTAATTCATGGTGTTCTGGACGCAGAGCAGGGAACAGTCCCTGGGAGGAAGTGGCCAGGGATCATATACAGTACCCAAGGTGAGGCCTTGATCACCCAGAGACACCCAGAATAATGCTTCAGTAATCTTCTAGGCAACTGTCAAACCAATTAAGGTGACAGTCTTAGCTGGCACAATAATCAACCAAATGTATCTCAATGGCTTGTCAAGTGCAGAAGAAATAATTAGCAAAATAAGCCATGTGCTACATCACAAAGCAAGTCAACAAATTCCAAAGTATTGTAATACACAGAGTATATCATTAGACGTGATCACAACAAAGGTAGAAATCAATAAAGCACTTAGAATTCAAACAATATTCTTCAAGAAACAACAGGAAAGGAGAATTTTTTTTTTTTTTTTTTTGGTTTTTCTCCGGTACTGGGAACCGAACTCACAACCTTGCGCTTGCCAGGAGGCGCTTTTGCCACTGAGCTAAATCCCCAGCCCCCCCCTTTTTTTTTTTTAGGAAAGGAGAAATAATAACTAAAATTAGAAAATACTTTTCCTGAAAACAATGAAAATGTCTCATATTGTGAGAAACTTGTAGGAAGCAGTTAAATCTGTGCCAATATTATAGATTTTTTACCTGGAGTTAGAATTAAGGAAATACACGAACTTGGAGAGGAAAATATATAAGATGTCCACTAACCCCATACCAAATGCCAGCAATCACTTCCGTTATGAATATTATCAACAAACTAAATTAATGTTAGCAGGTTTGAAGAAACTTACAAGATAATTGAAAGAGTGAAAACAAAATGAAAATACAGGGACTGGAAATGTAGTTTAGTAGCAGAGCATTTGTCTAGCATGTCTGAGACCTAAATTCTAGCTCCAGATCTTCTGGAAGGAAAGAAGAAGAAAAGAAAAGAAAAGAAAAGAAAAGAAAAAGAAAAGGAAAAGGAAAGAAAAAAGGTGCAATTACAAAGATAAGGATCAAGAAGAAAATTTGTGGTTTTTGTTGTTATTGTTGTTTTGTTTTGTTTTTTTCCAGTACCGGGAATCAAACTCATGACGTTGTGCTTGTCAGGCAGGCGCTGTGCCACTGAGCTAAATCCCCAGTCCTGAGAAGAAGAAAATTTGGATAACATACACTACCAGACATTAGAACATTATCAATCTATTATGACAAAATAATGTAATACTGAAACAAAGATACACAAATGATCAGTGAAACAAAATGGTCTAGAAGTAGACCTACATATAGACAGCTATCTGATTTATGATAAAGTTGACACAGTAATGTGATGCTAAAAAATAATATTTTGAATAAAATATTGATAATTATTTTCAATAAATACAAAATAAAGGCTAGTATTTTCCATAAATGCTGGATCCACTGACTATACCTATGTGAAAAAAAATTAAACTAGACCCCTATTTAACAATAGAGAAAAATCTATTCCAGGTTGTTGTAAATAAAATTTCTGGAAGAAAATATACAAAAATATCTTTTTATTAGGTATAGGTAAATATTTTTAATAGGATACAAAAAACATTACCCACAAATTAAAAGAGTACTATAGCCAACTTTACTACAATTTAGAACTTCTGTTCATCACAAGTAAAAGAAAGAAAAGCAAGTCACAGAACATTTACAGATACTTTCAGTATATGTCCAACAAAGGAAATATAAAATAATTAAATCCAGAAACAATAAACAAGAGCCAAGATGCATGCTTTTTTAAATGGTTAAAAGAAGAACAAGTACTTTACAAAAGAAGTATCTAAATGGACAACTAAGGGGCTGGGGATTTAGCTCAGCGGCAAAGCGCCTGCCTGGCAAGTGCAAGGTCGTGAGTTCAGTTGCTGGTACAGGAGAAAAACCAAAAATAAAAAAATAAAAAAAAAATAAATAAATGGACAACTAAGCATTCCACAAAGGCCATCAACAGCAGCAGCAAAATGTAAAAGAACACCACAATTAGATAGTACAGCATACTCACTAGATTGTCTAAAATTAATTTTTTTAAAATAGCAACTGTGGGTGAGAGTATGGAATATCTAGATCTCTTGAAGAATGTGGATACAATTGTGAATCAATACAAGCATTTAGGAGAACTGTTGGGTGGATCTACTAATACATCTAATGCTGGACATATTTATAATCCTTGACCAAGAAATTTTTATAGAAATGCATATAGTGTATATGTCTACAAAAAAAGTAGGAGAATTTTCATAGAACATTAAATTAACACAAAAAAGCAAAGACAGTGCAAGTGTTCACCAATAGTAGATAGGTTAAGTAAATTATGATATATTGGTGGAGGAAAAACAATTATAGCAATGAAAAAGAATGAATTGCTGTTACATGTAATATCATGATTCTTGAGGAAAGGAGCCTAAATCTCCCAAACTACTGTATGATTTTATATAAAATTAAAAACACCAAAACTGATTTGCGGTAACAGAAGTCAGAACATCAAAAATCATTTAGTCATCTCCCACATTGCTTTGAAATCTACCCTCTATTTTCTATTTGCATTTCCACTGTTGTTATTCAAGTTCTAATTTCGTCTCACCAGGATTATTACAATTAAGTTCTTCTACCTCCTGACTCCAACCTTGCTACACAGAATTAATTCCTTTACTATGTGGCCAGAACAGTCTTTCTCCAGCACACATCTAGTTATGTTTCTCCCCCTCTTAAAGTCTTAAACATTTACATCCTTAGCCAAAAATTTTAGCCCTTAGGATAGTACATAAAGCAGCTGATTGTAGAGAACCTGACTACGTCTCCAGCTTTGTTGCCTGCACTCCCATATCTATGCTCCAGCCAGGCAATTTCCAAGCCACACCCTGCTCTGTGTCTTTGTGGCCTTGCAATGGTGTTCTCCCAGCTCAGCCCTTTACTTCTTCTCTGCCTGGATGTCCTTAAGATTTTACACAGCTCCAGCGCTACCTTTTCTAGGAGGGTTTCCTTAGCCGCTCCCATCCTGCTGCCCCACCCCAAGCTAAGGGAGATAGGTGAGCTTTCTGTTTGAGTGTAGATTTGCCTTTACACTAGTCCTGTTCATGATGGATATAATGTTCTATTTGCTCATCTGAGTTCCCTGCCCAAGAATTGAGAGTAAGAGTAGTTTTGTTTTTTTTTTTTTTTTACTTTTGCATACCAATAGGTGACACAAAGCCAGCCTTATTGAAGCAGGCTTTCAATAAGTACATGAATGAATGGTTCATATCTACTGTACCTTCATGTCCCCCTTGCCTAAAGCCTCTTTCTTGCATTGAGAGAAGCCGTACAACTTATTTTTTTCTGTAAATTTAAAGCATACCTGTAAATAAAGGAAAAATTATTGAACAACTAAAATCATTTTTCAAAATTTACATTTTTGCTCATAAAATTCCTCATATAAAGTGGAAATTGGGAAATAGATTAGGTCCTCACGTCTATGGAATTAAAGAATAGGGTATGTGGGCCGGGGATATAGTTCAGTGACTCAAGCACCTGTCTGGTAAGCACAAGGTCCTGAATTCAGTTCCTGATACAGAAAAAAAAAGAAGAAGAAGAAGAAGAAGAAGAAGAAGAAGAAGAAGAAGAA
>NW_004955411.1:26117107-26120456 GCF_000276665.1 Chinchilla lanigera
AAGAAGAAGAAGAAGAAGAAGAAGAAGAAGAAGAAGAAGAAGAAGAAGAAGAAGAAGAAGAAGAAGAAGAAGAAGAAGAAGAAGAAGAAGAAGAAGAATAGACCCTGTTGTCAGAATCCCAAATCCCAGCACCACCACTTACTGAGACAGCAGCTAATTAACTTCTCTGTGTCTCAGTTTCTTCACCTATTCAGTGTTTCTGTCTCATACAGTCACTGTAAGGATTGAATGAAATATATATAGATAGATAGATAGATAGAGAGAGAGAGAGAGAGAGAGAGAGAAAGAGAGAGAGAATTTACCAAGTATAGTGTGTGGAAAAATTTAAGTGATGATCAGCTAGTGGTGATAGTAGAAGCAACAGTAGTGAAAACAAAAATCCATTTTAATCTAGAAATATTCTCAATAAATTGACAGAAAGTTGTGGCTATGAAGCAAGGAAAAAAATCACTCTGTAGTTGCATTTGTTCCTTAGAAAATCTCAACCAAACTATCTGTGCTCTCAAAGTATAACCCAGACAATCACATGAAGAGTGCTAAGTCACTGTTACAGGATTTACACCAATAAGCTACAGATGGCTTAAAACACTAACTCTTGTCGAAAATAGAAGGTGAAGGTAAGTTGGCATAATACATTTGTGTTTATCACATTTTCCAACATGTAAGTCAGTAGGTTGCATCTTTAATAGTATAATATTAAAGTGTAAGAAAATATACTCTTTTTTCAACTGAAATTAAAACAATGCTGAAAGTGCTGCCCCAAGAGTTTGACCCTTTTTTAAAGAATAAAAGACATGATTTTACTTTAAAAGTTAATTTGCATGTACTTGATTAAAATGATGTGCAAATGAAGTAACTTGATTCAAAATAAGCTTTTCTACCCCTGAACTTTTTACTACTATTTGTGTTTCTGTATCAAGTAAAATTTTCAAGGATTCAGTACTTGTCATTTCCAATGATCAAAAATACTTTCAAGATTTGGAATAAATAACAGTAAAAAAAATGGTAATTTAGTGTCTTCTTAATGCTAAATAACCGTTAGCTTTCTCTTTTGGGGAAAATATTTTTTAATCTTTGCCATGATATTATCTAGTAGATGTATAAAAAACATAGTGAAACAAATCCAAAGAATACAGAAAGATTTTATATAATCTCCAGCAAAACTGCATGACAAAATCAATCTGAATGAAAATTTTATCTGTTTATCGTTTTCCATGCAGCTTCTTATGACAATAATGGAAGTTATAATATAATGTATATATTAATTTTAGGATCCTTCATGATGCCCATAAATGTAAAACAAATTTTCTTCTGTAAAGTCCATACTCTCATTGTCTATGACTAAAAATTTTTCCAACAATTATTTTCTGTATTTTGACTGAAAGACAAGTAAGCTTAACAATTAACTTATTTTTAATTATTTTAAGCATAGATTTAATCTAAGAACTTATCTCATTATTTGTTTTGATATTGCTTCAATGTGATACCACAAAAACTCCTTAAAAACTGACGTATTCAATTGGCCCATTATTTTGGCTAAATTGTCTGACAGTTGTTTGTAATGGTTTTTGACTAACTGCTTTATGACATGTTAGACACAAACTAAAACTACATTATTCTATCTCCTTGCCAGCAGTACAGTGTATTTTGGAAATAAATGAATATTTGTGTGCCTCCTATGTATATAATTCCAATGATAGAAGTTGATGAATATTATCTTTACAAGTTGACATTGTTTTAAATACAAAAAAACCTACTTCAATGTAGGGAAAAATGAAATAATTTTTTTCTAAAACTTGAAGGTAAAATTATGAAGCAGAGAAGGCAAGAAATAATACACATCATTTAATTATGCCCAAATGAATGTTAAAACTGAAAAAGAAACTTTGATGTTAATAGCAGAGCTATCATATTGCATGCAAGGTCATACCAGAATGATAAGCCAAACAAAAAAATCCCAAATTAAACCATGTGAATAGAGAAAAATCCCATCTTCTTAAAGAACACCGAACACACTCTGTAGGCTTATGCATGACATTCCTCTTCCACCTGGCAGCCAGTTCCCAAACCAGAGAGTGACAACTAGGGAAATGATGCAAGATCTCAGCAGCAAATTTTTCTACTGAAAGTCACCAGAAAAACCACAAACTCCAAGTAAAGTAAAGCAAATCTCCGAACATCAAAATATCCAGAGATAAAAATCTACAGCCGAAAGTGGGCCAAGAGCAAGTAGCGAAAGAAATTTAAAGGACATTTTTGACCATGTATCAATTGCTTGTTTGCCTCTCCATAAAAGCAAAGTAACAAGCCTGCTTAATTACAAGCTTTTTTCCTAAAGTTTAAATTCTTTTAATTATAAAAAGCTTATCAGCAAAAGCTAAAATGACATAGGAAAATACGAAGAACACTGATATTGCACATAATTCCATCTAACAGATTTATTTATCATTGGCTTTAAAAAGCAAAAGTAGAACATACATTGAAAATTCCAGCTGTTCAGAAAGGCACAAAATGAAAAGTAAAACTATCCCTCTTCCTTTCTTCACCAGCAAGTTGATTTTAAATTTTTCATATATTCATCCAGAAGTGCATATTTTTATGTCCAGATTTACATCTCCCTACAAACATTTTTGTATTATTCTTCCATTTTGAAACACAACTGCAAAAATCATGTTTCCAAATGGAAGAATATTGCAAACATGTTTATAAGTATGTATAATGTGATTATTCACTTTTAATCATTAAAATTCTGGGCCTGGGGATTTAGCTCAGTGGCACAGGGCCCGCCTGGCAAGAGCAAGGTCGTGAGTTTGACTCCTGGTACCGGAAAAAAACAAAAAAAAAAAAAAAAAAAAAAAGAAGAAAGAAAATCATTAAAATTCTGTCAGAAAATATAAGCATTATCTGCAGAATTGTTCCATTACATTTCTTAAAGAGCATGATTTTGAAATCAATTCATCAGTTGCATGTGGTTTGTTTCATGTTGACTGTAGTCTCTATAACTAATTCTGACGACACAATAAACAGCACATCCAAATCACGACAAAAAGTAAGGGAGAATTATTCACACAATTCTTCATAGGCCCAAAGAAAAACTTGTAATAATCATATTTTTGAAAAAGGATCAAGATACCACCACGATTCCCAGCCGAAAAGCGCCCAAAGAGCCAGGTAGGCCTCACCCAATCCCGGAGGCCAGGACGCAGAACAAAGACCCCGGTGACACTGCAGACTGAGTTTCTAGGCGCTGGGAGGCCCAGGGGACGGGCAGGGCGAGCAGGCCCTCGGAGCCGGCCGAGCAGGCTCCCCCAGCCCCCCGCGCCTTGCGCCCAGGCAGCCAGTTCTCCGG
>NW_004955411.1:26126576-26184305 GCF_000276665.1 Chinchilla lanigera
AACTCTGTATTGTCTGTATTGTGCTTGTGATATGTTGTAAAATGTTGTATGTCTGTTAATGTTTCCCTCCTTTTATCCTTAAAATAAAAAAAAAAAAAAAAGAAAAAGGATCAAAATCTCAGGAAAAAAAAATCTAAGCTACTGGTAGAACTTAACATTTGTTTCATGAGCTCAAATAAAAAAAATTTAATTTATAAATTATGAATTAAGTAAAGCAGTCTGAAAAAAATCCTACTTCCATTCATCATTGCTAAGACTGAACATAAAAAGATGCAGAATTAGGTAAGAGATATAAATTTTAAAAAGATTAGTAGTCCTACATCCACATCTAAATGCAAAATACAATATAAAACTTCCTTTTCTGAAAGGTTCCATTTAATTATTTTGAAGGCAACTGAAAAATGTCTCAACTGGTTTTGAAATGTCACTGAAATTTTAATATCTGTTTACTTTATCTAAAAATATTTTTGATATTTTAATTTAAATAATTTCTAATTCTGTCTGAGTTTTCAAAAATCTCATTTTTGCTCATTTACATAAGCAAGAATCTATTCCTTTCCTTCCACATATTCTGACTAAAATAGGATTTTTATGTCTCAAAATCTGTTTTTATTTAGACATATAAATCTTATGACTTTCACTTTAATTATACAGCACAATATCATATGAGAAAAAATACTCTCCAAGTAAACCTGCAATTTTTAATTAATTCAGATTTATTAAGGCATCTTATAACCCTGTCACAAATTCTGCCAGTAACATGACATATAATAGAACAAAAATCAAACTTTTAAATCATTACTCATATTAAGAAATGATTGGTTGGGGGGAAGTTAATTCAAACTGACCATCTACTAAATGAAGCTACCTTTGTCAGAGGAAGATACAAGAAATCCCAGAAATACACAATGAACAGACATAATTAAAAATAAAAGCACTATGTTTGCAAAGTCATTTTGAAGAACAGATTATATGCATTTGATCTGCAGAGTTCAGGAAAAGATTTGAAATCCTTCGGAGGGATGGTGCACGGTCCAATCAAAGAGAGTACAAGTACATTTCAAAGTGAGAAGACTTGCTCTTAAATGTGTTTATCTTTTTCTCTTTCTTGTCTATGTCTTTGATACAGGCAGACCAAGCAGCTCCTTCTTATCCATCCAACCCCTGTTGTCCAGGACCGGATGAAGAAGGAAACCACAATAAGCCACAGCTTCTCCAGATACATTCGCCATTACAAGTCCTGACAGCCTCTTATGATTAATATTGTCATTTGTACTCAATAAAATTGATTCTTTCACCACCTTCAAAGCTGTACAAAAAAGAGGACCAAGGGATATCTGGGCAGTTAAAGGTGATTTGTCTTCTATGATTTATGAAAGTGATAACAAAATTCAGTAGAAGAAAGGAAATATTTAACAGTAAGTTAGGGGACTTTTGTTACAAGACAAATTGAATCACTGTGTGTATATGACAACTCTCACAATAGGTCTGCCTAATTACATGACAAAATATTTCCGATTTTGACCAGACCTTAGATTCCCTACTGTACCCTGCACCTCAGCTGCCTGCATTCCTGAGAAATTTAGAAACTATTTGCTCAGTATTTGCAATGAACTGTATGTTATGAGTAATTTGTCATCATAGTTAAAAACAATAGTTTAAATTTTCTTAAGTAGAATTTTGAGTTGAGAGAAAAATCTCTAGCATCATAAACTAATATTGCTTACTGAATTTGAATGTTTCTGTTAATTATAATAATGATAACAAAGCAAAATGACAAAAGAGAATAATTTTTCCCACTTGTACATTTATTTCCCTTCTCACCTGTGCTTTCTCTTTTGGACATAAAACTCTTCTCCCAGGTTTAGAGCTGTTCTCAAAAATCAGCCTTAGCTTCATTCTTTTGCCTTTTCTCCTTTTTTGTTCTGGATGGAAAATTCCTCTGGAAAATGACATTTTCTGCCTGAATTGATAGCCCAAGCTTTTAATTCTAACATTTCAATACATGGACTAAGGGAGATTATATATGTGTCTTGTGTTTCATGGACTTACGGTTGTGATAATTTAGGTCTAGATTGCTGATAATATTTGGGGCGTTATACAATATATAGTCTGACAGTGGCCATAAAATGGACATTTGTTACTGCACTGTGCTTCGTGCTGCTTAATGGTGTCCACAAATATTTGCAAAACATAAAAAATACTGATATTTTAATGATGCAGTAGGATTACATCAAATAAAAAGCACTTTAGCTATAGCTGTGTGACAACCAAATTTACTACATAACAATGGCAACAGAATTTAAATGAAAAGTTCTGTGAAGAAGAATAGCCTGCTTTTTCAAAGCTTATACGTGTGTGTGTTTTTTTTTATTGCTGTGCTAAATTGATTCTATGCAGTAAATGGCATCACCGCCTTTACATAGCATTTTGATAATTTCCAGATGGCTCATGTTTTTATTTTATATTGGAAATTATTAACATAGATTGTTTTCCAAGGTTTCAAAATGTAGCATAGTTGCAGATCTCAACCTAGGTAAGCACCATGATTATACGATAATCTTTCAATATAAATATAATGTTTATAGCCATACTGATTGTTAACTGTACAAAATCACTTCGTGCTTGCAAGTCACATTACTGATAGGGATGACTCTGCTGAAGATAGCCATTGATAAACATTGTTTTGCACACTACCACCTGTCCACTAATATCCCTTCAAACCAAATGTAAAACTTCAAACAATTTCTTCTTTTGTTCATTATTCTCTTTTCCATCAGAACTCTTGGCTTGAAAGGAATGCTGGCAAGGTATCTGGTTTCCTAGAAGTCCACTGCCGCAGCCTATCATTTGATATTAAACCACCATGTTTCTTCTGCCCACCCTGCTTGTAGTGATCCCATTTCAGCCTGGTGCACAGCCTGCTTTGCCTTCCATTCTCCACACATGACCTCCCCAAAGATCTTGCGTTGCAGACAGCTCTGCTGCAGCGCATGAAGCCTGGCTGAGATCCAGGAGTCTGTTCTGGGTGATCCTGCTTTGTGTCTGATGGCAAAGAGGGCTGGTGTACCATGCTGAAGAGAATGCCTCATCCAGTGAAAGTAGGATGCACTGCCATACCAAAGAATTTCCATGTGGCGTAGAGGTGAATGCCCTGATGGTTTTGCCATTTTCCCTTTCGCAAAGCACTTGCTGCTATTGACCTTGATGCGAGTATCTTTGCTGAGGAAACTGAATTAATCCATGTAGTAAATTCACTCTGTGCATCTAATATGCTAAATAATATCATTTGCTCCGTATTTGCATTTTAAGTCATAAAAGTGTAGGCTTCTAGCAAACTAAAAACATTCACCCCATTAATATTTATTAGGTGCCTGCCTTATTCTAGGACCTGTGCGAGATGTGAGAGGTATGTGGAGAGATAAGAAAAGCCTTAAAGCTTATGTCTTTCCACTGCATTTTGTCTATATTTTTTTTCCTTCTGCAGTGAATTGCTGCAGCAAGGTTCTGATTCCAGAAGTCTTCAATTGTCCTATCATTAAAAAACATTAGAGTTTTGGACATATACCAGTATTAAATTATAACCTTAGGTTGGCAGAGAATGCATCTAAGTAAGTCATTACTTTTCTTCTCAGAATTAGTTTGTTGTAATACCCAGGTTTAATATTGTAAAATACTCATACAAAAAGAACCATTCTGAGCAAAATATGTTAATTTCCAGTTCACTGCCTCCCGTGCCACCTACAAAACACGTACAGGCATTCACGCATACTTGCACATGCTCAAAAATACCTACAGCCCTCACTAGAAGCAATCTTAGTGCTTGCATTTCATGCCTTTATTATATACCTGTACATGTGAAAGAATGTATATACCGCAATAATACTTCACTTTTATGTATGAATGAGAATATTCTTTTCATTCAAAAATATGTCTTGGCGATCTTGCCAAATCAATATGCATCAAGTCGTTCTCTTTCTTTTCAACAGCTGAATAGTACTCTTTATCGTGGATGGGCCATATTATATTTAACCCAGGACCCTATTGATGTTGCACAGCACCATTTTTCAGCTTGAAGGAATAGTACTTTATTGCCATTTTTTTCTATTTTAGGGAATTTTTGCAGAAAAGCTAACACCATCCATATGATCTCTATTTTCAATATCCTATTTCTTTGTATTTGTAGTGTTTGAATGTCTCAAAGTTCCATAAAAGAATTCTGGGTCTAATTCTCTCTGAGTCTAATTCTCTGAAGTATTCATCACTTGGAGGCATAAGTTTTAAGTTATATAAAGTATTTGGTGACAAAAGTAACCTCACAATTACTTCACACTTTGCATATTTTTAAAAAATAGGTCATTTTATCAAGTTGCAAGGCCCACATTGATATTTTAAAAACACAAATTTGGGCAAAAAAAGATAAAGTGGCTTTATAAGTTTTTACTTTTTGATCAGCTGGAGAAGGACATATCTCAAAAAAAACTGGGAACAAATATGATTCATTATTTGTTTGATTGAATTTTGAAAATCCGATCCCAACATGAACAGAGGATGGATCAAGAGTGTGTCTGGGTGTTTGGATTATAACTCACAGAGAGACCAGAACATGTAATTTGTCTCCCCGAATTCCTTTTTTGGTGGCGATACAGACAAATACCAATGAAAAAATATATGCTAGTGGTTAATGATGAAATGCCACCAAATAATTTAAACTAGGATTGTCATTCACAATGGAGGTTACTGGTTGAACTTTGTCCTCTATCAGAAATGACAAATTGCTCAAAATCACTAGTGAAACTTCTTTCAGATCCTGAACCTTCTGATACCCCGTTAGGACAAAATATGTCAGCAAGCATATAAGCACAAGTGCTGTTTCAGGGAATGGGTACTCAGCTTGTGTGTAAATTTTACATTGAATGTGGTCATTTTCAACATCTTGTACTTCTCTTTAAGAGTACTAATTGAAATTAAGCATCCCAGCATGTCTGTACACGTTTTACCAAGTTTTGCATAAAGCAATTAACTTTCATTTCCTGGTATAGGGAATTGGCTTTGCAAAGATTTAAGACTGAGGAATAAGCCCCTGACCACCTATGAGGCACATTCGAGGCTGAGAGCTTTAGGCGTGATTATCGCTGGCTCAGGACTATTGGCTTTTTCCCTTAACCCCTGCTCAGGTGAGCCAAGAGACAGCTTTGTCCTTTCTGCTCCTACAGATCTAATCCAAATGTTAGCCCAGCACAGCGAACTGTAGCAGAAATGAAAGGGAAGATCACTGTCCAAAAATGGTAAATATTCAACTCCATCCCCCTTGTTCTTGGGTTTAGAAGGTGAAAGTCTAAGTCAATCTGAGAAGTAGTATTTTATATTGATTAACACACCCTCTATCAGTGCAGGGAGAGGAGTAATCAGTACACTTTGATGCACTTTCCTTAGAATGCTGGCTTCTATCAGCAGAATACAGGCACTCTGCCTGTCTCTGGCCTCCTCATGCAGCTCACATGACTGCTACCTCCATGGCTCTATGTGGGAATGCCTAACAGTCTTTTCATTTCAACAAAAATACCCATACTTTGTGGTAGGTATCATTTTATATGATAAAGTCTAATGCTTTTTTATTTCCTCTGCAAAGCATGATTTCTCTTTGGATTCTCTGATTTCCCTTTACATTTATTATGATAATGGAAATTAAATTTTGTGGTATACTTTTCAGATGATAAAAACTGTATCTAAAGGTTATACCAAAATTAAATGATAAACCACAGTGAGATGCCACCTAGCATCCACCAGAACAGTTAAAATTAAAAAGACTGACAATGCCAAGTGTTGAGGAAGATGTGGAACAAGTAGAACAATTGGAACCCTCATCCATGGCTGACAGGAATGTAAACCGGATAAGCCACTTTTGAAAATAGTTTGACAAGGGTTCTACAAAGTTAAATATAGGCTTTTCATACTACCCAGCAGTCTTGCTTTTAGGTATTTACCCAAAGATAATTAAGAACATGTATTCACTCAAAGTCTATGTGAGAATGTTTAGATCAACTTTATAAATAACACCCCAAAAGTCACAATCACTACATATGATCAACATCAAGTAAAACAGTGAATTAAAAATTGTGGTATATCCTACTTATTAACATAACTACAAACACCATTAATACATACCACAGTGTGGGTAAATCTCAGAAATATAGGCAGAACACAACAAAACAGACTGGTTCCAATTGATGATTCCAATATGAAATTCTAGTAAAATGAGCAAAACTAATATTTGGTGGCTGCAGAGGGCCAGGGCAGGAAGTGGACTGACTGGTGAAGGATACATGAAAATTTGCAGGAGCAATGAAAATGTTTTGTAGGTCAACTGCGATGTACTTACATGAATATATACAATTGCTGAGCTTTATAGTATGTCTTACTGGATGCACTTTACCTCAGTTGAGCTAATTTTTAAAAAATTAAAAAGCCATCATGTTACAAGGAAATTCATTACACTGGCAAGATAGCTGAAATAAAAGAAAAAATATCTAGCCATAATTCACACTACTGGAAGATTTTATACTGGTAAAATTTTGGGGAAACAATTAGGTCTAGAGAAGTAGTCCCAATACTGGGAACATTCTAAGAACATTATGTGAGCATTAAAAATATGTGAATTTAGGTAGCAAAAATCAATGTTATTTACAGTACAAGAAGAAGAAATTTAAAAAGAAATCATCTCGGTGTCCAACAATAGCAGTTATTATGAAAATTTTAATACATAGATTCACTAAAAATATTATTTAATGATTACAAATAATTATGAAGTCAATATATCAAAACTGTATACCATATAATGTTAAGAAATACAAAATTGGGGCTGGGGATTTAGCTCAGCGGCAAAAGCGCCTGCCTGGCAAGCGCAAGGTCGTGAGTTCGGTTCCCGGTACCAGAGAAAAAAACCAAAAAAAAAAAAAAAAAGAAATACAAAATTGTGTCTATGGAATATATAGCTGAAAGATTTTATTCATGTGACCAGAATTGAAAGGAAACATGGGAAAACTGTTCTATTTGTAGAGATATGTAACATCATGGGAAGCTGTTCACTTACTTTTTGATAATGCTACCGTTTTGATTTAGAAGAAATAACAAAGAGATGCTAAGCGAACTTGTTTGTATCCTGAAATCATGATCAGCTTCTCTGAGGACCCTGTGCTGCTCATACAATGGAGACAGGGTGAGATCACTGTACCCAAGGGACCTCAGGGGAGAGTCTGTCCATATTCACCTCAGAGTGAATAAACCACCCTTCTCTCTTCCCCAGCTGAAGTCCTTACTTTTTCCAAAGCTTTGTTTCTCCTATTGAGCCAGCTATCATTTATGGTTTACTGCTAATTGGGTTAGTTTTATTTTGCTAAACAATAAATTTACCAGTTTAAAGAAACCTTTATTTTCTTCCTTTTTTCTCTTCCTTCCTTCTTCCCTCTCTCTCTCCCTCCCTCCCTCCTTTTCTCCCTCCCTCCCTCCTTTTCTCCCTCCCTTCCTTCCTTTCTTTCTTCCTTAAATGAGGAAGGGTGTATTTTGGCTCAGTTTGTAGAGGTTTCAGTTCATATTCAGTTGGCTCCAAGGGAGGGTGGCATGGCAGAGGAGAAACAGCTCATTGCATGGCAGCAGAAAGAAGAGAGAGAGGAGTGGGGAAGGAGATATACTCTTCCTGACCCTGCCTTAGTGACCCACTTCCCCTGACCAGGCTTTCTCCGTTCCTTCCTTCCTTCCTTCCTTCCTTCCTTCCTTCCTTCCTTCCTTCCTTCCTTCCAGTCAGGACTCCAGATATAGCTTAGCTAGTCTCTCTTCAGTCATCCGGGCAGCAATCTAGGTATACACCAGACTGTGCTCCTCTCTGGGCTTCCAAGCTCACACATGTGTTTCCTTGCTGGCTGTCATCTGAGCTTTTCTCAGTTGCTGATCATGTGATTCTCACAAAGGTCCTCTCATACCACTGCACTGACTTCCTTAAAGTCAGAAGAAATTTCTGCCCCTCCAGTAAGGCCCAGTCCTTATTTCAAGGGATTGCACTTAGATAAATTGAGTCCTCCCTGGATAAACTGCCTTTGTTTTTAAAAAAAATCAATGGATTTTGATCCTTAATTGTATCTGAAAATTCCTTCACCTTTTCCAGGATGTGATGTAGCCACAGGGGTGACATGCCACAATAGCCTTGGGTCCCTTCCACACTCCGGATGGTACACAGCACAGCATGAGTACACCATGGACAGGGATGTCGGGCACTACCTTAGAAATCTGAGCCACTGTAATTGGTACTTATTATATTATACTTATTATATTATACTTATTATATTATAATTATATTATTGAATCATATTCATATATGTGGTACAGAAAAAAAGATAATTCCTACAAAGATTAAACATAAGCCCATATGTATGTACTGTAAGTCCTGGAATGGTTGGTTGTCTTTTGGTTTTTGTTTTTCATCTTTTATTTTGAGACACGGTCTCAGTATGTAGGTCAAAATGGCCTTAAATTCACTATGTAACCCAGGCTGTGCTCAAGCTTTTGGTAACCTTCCTGCTTCAGCCTCTTGAGTGCTGGGATTATAGTATGAGAAGAAAAAATTTAAAAGGGAATTTTTAAATTTATATACCACCATAACCAGTTTAGACCTGCAGGTTTTGCCTGAGCACACACACAGGTGCACACACGCACACAAACACACACACACACACACACACATGAGAAAGCAAATAAAGAGTAGGAATTACTGACCTCATAAGATTGACTCACGCATAACTGAAGGACCCACTCACCTTCATGTGTAAACATACCAGCCTTCAGAGAGCTCAGAATTTCCTTCACCCAATGATATGTTCTTGGGTTAAGATGACGATGATTAATACTAGCAGGAGTTCCTTCAGTCTCTATTTCATATTTGTAACAGACACTGACAGGAAATCACCCAACATTATATCACAGTTTGTTAAGAGATGTGACTTCAGATTCTTCCTAGCACAACTCTTCAGAAATCTACAGCAATCAGTAACAGGAGACACATAAAATTAAATGTATTTTAATGGTTTATATCTAGATGTCTCCACAAAGGCTCATGTGCTCATAGATGGGGCCCTTGGTAGGTGATTGGCTCATGAAGGCATGATCTCATCAGTGGCTTCATCCATTGGTGAGTTTATATCTAAATGTGATGTTGGGAGCCTGAGCAGAGGAAATGCGTCACTGGGTATATGGTCAGGAAGAGTACCTCTCCATCCCTCTGCCTGATTCCCCTCTCTTTTTCCTGCTGCCATGCCATAAGCTGCTTCTCATTTGCCCTGCTTCTCCTCTGCCATGCCTCTCTGCCATGCCAACCTGCCTTGGAGCCAGCTATGAACTGAAATCTCTACAAACTGAGCCAAAATACACCCTTCCTCCTTTAAATTGTGTGTATCAGGTATTGTGTCTCAGCAACAAGCAAGTAAGACATGTATTTACTGTCTCAGATTAAAGAAATGTTTTCAGAAAATACCATTTAAAATCAAACAACAAATCTGAGTACTGGGTATGACAAAGCACATCAAATATCTTACACACTAAGGAGGAAAAATTAAAATAGTCATAATTCATGTGGCTTTTCTTTCCATACAAATTAAAATGTGTTGAGCCTCTTGAAGAAACGTCTATATTCTCTATAATATAGATCACTAACTTAAATTGACAGAAGAAAATAGATGGGAAAGGTGACATCATTTCTTACCTATTCAAAGCATATTTGAGAAATAGTGACAGGGATAGCTTTATTTCTTATCCTTTATGTCTGGAAGGCACTTCAGAATTTCCAAAGTAAATTCATGGGTATGATCTCACTTAATTCTTAATATAATGTGCCAATATAGGCATTATTATAATCTCTCCTATAAGTTGGGAGGGGCAATGTAGGTCAATCATGGTCGCATAGGTGGTCATATCACTTGCCCAAGGTAAGAGTGTTCTCAACAGACAAAGCTTGCTTCAGTTTCTCCTAGTTAAAACCACATTTACTGTCTGCCAAGGAGTCAGACATGAAAAGTGGTTTCACAGAATTATTCCAGCTGCAAATGACAGCCAACACACTTGCTTTAAATAATAAGTGCTTCATGTAACAAGAACCTCAAGCTTATCAAGGACTTGGGATCTTTCTATCCAGCTGCTCTGCTGTCTTCAGAGATAGTTTTCTCCTAAAATCAGTTTTCTTCATGATCAAAAGATGGTTGCCAATGATAGGGCTATGGTTTGGTGTTTATGGGAGACAGAAAAATCTTTCTCTACATGTATGATGGACTTTTCCTTCAGCCCTATTGAGGTTCCAGGGTCTCAAGTTCATCTCTGAACCAGAAACAATCACTCAGGAGAGGTCACTTGCTCATAAGTAGCTTAGTAATCAAGCTGGAACCTGTAGGTGGGGTCAGGTAAATCAGGAAAATAACTCACAGTAGGGGAAGGAGGAAACCAGAAAAAAAAATCTTTTCTACTTAGGTAAGAAAAAGTGGGGAAGGATGTCAGGCCGGCAACTAAGCTTGTCAGCTTCAGATAAATCTTCTGACCACATCCAAATTTAGCTCTTCATCCCAAATTTTTAGACTTGCTCTATATGTAGACTTGGCTGAATCTCGGACACACCAACCTTATGTATGGTAAACCATGCAACATGCAAAGCAGCACTAAAAGGATTACATAAAGGGCACAGATACTCAGGATACTCTCCCTAGCATTTCAAGAGCAGCTCCTTCTGGAGTCTGAGACCTGCATCTGCCATGAGAGGGTCTCTTCCTTGGAATAAGTGCATATATTAGTCTCCTATGACTGTTGTAACAAATTAACACAAACTCATAATTCAAAGCAACACGAATGTGTTAGCTTATAATACTAGAAGTAAGAAATGTAAACAAGTCAGCAGAGATGAGTTGGGGGAAAATCTACCCTACTTTTTCTGGAAGCTCCCAGCAGACGTTGGCTTGTGGTCCTTCAAAGCACATCATTCCAATCTCTGGTTCATACTTCATGTCATCTTTTCTGCCTTTGACTCTCCCGCTCCCTCTTAATAAGGACCCTTATCAATATGCTGTGCCACTCAGATAATCCAGGATAATTTTCCAATCTCAAGATTCTTAGCTCAATCATCTCTGGAAAAAAAAAAAAAAAAAAAAAAAAAAAAAAAAACTTTTGCAATTAAGATTCTAGGGACTGGGACATGTACGTCTTTTTTGTGTGGTGGTGGTGGGCAGTAACCCAGCCCCCAACACACACAACTCTGCCAGAACCAGAATCTGTCCCTATGCCTGCTTGAAGATATTCTGAAAAAAATCTCTTCAATGTTCAAGAACCCTGTTTGCCCTTAATTCTTTCATTTTAAGTCCATGTTTGAGACCAATCCATTGACTGAATTGCAACATGATTCCTCTGGGGATGAGTGTGTCTCCTGCCTACACTGACTCAGGATCCCTCTATTTTCAATAGATTAAATGGCGTCATGCAGTGCCACAGGTCCCCTCATCACCACAACCAGGGAGGAAATGGAGAAGCCAGAGATCAGTCAGAGAACTGGGATAGATGATAGGAGGTAGAGGTGTACTCAGGAAAATTCCCTGCCAGTGCTACTGGGTATTTTGCCTTCTGGAAGTACACAGAGTCTGTGGAAAATAATCAAATAGATATATTACACCTCATGGCTCAAAGCCCAGGGCTAGGCTTTTCCAAAACTTCAGAAAACCACATACCACACATGTTATTATTTTTCATAATAGTATGCAACACTCACTTTAAAAAGTAAATTAAACTTGTTTTAAAGAAAACTTTGTATATACTTCAAAGACAATACTTATATATTTAAAGAAAATTGTATAATGTTAAAGAAGGAAAAAAGCAATGCCACCAATAGAAAATAACCATAAAAGTAAATATAATTTTAAAATGTTAATGTCAATAATTCTAACTAGATGCCTTGCTCTGTTAAGATATCTGAGTTTAAGGCCTGAACTTCCTTTTGTTAAGGATTATCAGCAAAGCTAGAAGTACAGTAAAGGCGTCCTAGCACAAACGGAAACTTTCTTTTTATATAGTAAGAGGAATTAAAACATTGAAAAGAGAACTTTTTCTCAGAATGATACTCTGTTTTATTTAAAGTCATTTTAAAGCACAACTACATATTACTTCATACCACCAGGTTTAAGACTTCCATACTTTGGGTAACACTAGTTTTAGATTTAAACAAATAATAAAAAAACAAAAAACTTCCAAACCAATCTGTCTCTGAAGGAACAGGGGCTAATAGCAGGGTATAGGTCATGCTATGCTTAGAATTTATTCCACAGAAAGCACATAACAGTACTAATAAAGTAACTTGCCTAGATTATATAACCTACAGGGAGTAGTAACCATTGTTGCTCTGACTCAGAAGCCTGGACCTATTTCCTGGCTGGATCATTTGAGTTGATCCAAATAAGTAAATAGCTGCTTTTGCAGCTCTGGGCTAGAGTGGGTCTCTACTCACATGCACAGGCAACCACACATATAGCCTCTGAGACCACGGGAACATTGAAATCCTATTCCAGGACCAGGGATGTAGCTCAGCAGCATAAGCGCCTGCCTGGTAAGTGCAAGGTCCTGAGTTTGATTCCCAGTACCAAAAAAAAAAAAAAAAAAAAAAAGAAAGAAAGAAAAGAAATCGTATTCCATGCCTCTTACTCTAGAAAAATAAGTTGACTTTAACTGCCCATTGGGAAGTTGGAAGCTTTAGGAATTTCTAAGGCATGGCTGGATATCCCCAGGTGCTTTTGATCATTCTTATGCGTAGTCAAAGTTGAGAGGCACTGCCCTAAACTATAGCATTCTGATGGCCAATGGAAAGGAAATGGGTTCTGTAGTGAGACAAACTAGTTCAAAGTACTTAAAAGGGAAAGGATTTTAGACCAGTGATGCTCAAAGTACAATGGCCCAGCATCTTTTGGGAATAGGGTAAAAATGCAAGACCGCAAAACTACTGCATCAGAAACTTCTAGCCTAAGATATGGCAAGTTCAATGTTAATAAGTTCTCCAGAACACCCTAAAGAGCTGAAATGTGTGAACACCATGTTATTTCTGGGCCTCAGTTTCCTCCCTTACATAGCCGAGATAATACGCTTTTCTGCTGTGTTCTTGCATGAGGTCTGCAAGAAACTGTGAGTCAAGCACAGAACATGATAGGTATGGGTTGGTAAAATATAAAGATGATTTAATTCAGAGAGTGATAGTTTTGAAACTATAACCCTAGAGCCTCTCCTTTGATGTATGAATTTTTTAAATATAATTTTTGTTAATATCATTAGAAAACACATGAGGCAGGTAGAGGTAAGGAAAATATTGTGGAACAAAACAGATTAAAAATTCTCCCTCCTCATCTTTGGCACTATCCAGAGCCTCTTTACACAAGCTGACAGCCCACCCAAACCCTCTGATTTATCCCCACGTGCCACCCACGCACCACCCTGAGTCCCTTTCTGCCTTATTTTTATTCCTTATTATCTTGACTACACATTTTATCACTATAGAGTTCTAACTCTTTCCACTACGAATATGATTCAGTGCTTTCTTACTCTTACCTGGATAAAAGGATTTCAAATTAAATCAACCAATGCACTATTTTACTCTCAACTATTAAAATGAGCAACCTGTTGATTGACTACATTCAAATAATGGAGTTATGTGGACTATTCAGGTACTTACAGAGTAGAATCTTTCCAAAATTCAAACACAAGTTCCTAAAAACATGGGCAAATTCTCTAAAAGTTCTGCTTTTCTATTTTTTCCTAAATGTGACTTGAAATATGTATCTAATAACAATTATTTAGTGTACCCATCACTAGTTCACACTTTCCAAATCATTTTCACATAGAATAAGCGATTTGAGCCCTACAGCAACTCCACAGGGCTGCATAAGTGTGTACTGTTACCCCATCTGAGGCATTTCTTTACCCTTACCGAGGTATGCGCATGATAAGCAGAATGCTGTAGATTCCGTTGCCAGTTACAGCAACACGTGTTGAAGGTTTACATGTCTCAGGCACAATTACCTGACTGCACTGCAGAATATAGAGCAGTGACATGTATTTTATAGGATGCAATAATATACTATACATTTATTATTTGTATATTAATTAACAATATAATCAAATATATAGGTTATTAATATATTGTGTTAGATATAACATATACCATCCAATCTATACCAAGAAGGTGCATATTTCATAAAGCATGCAAAGAAATGTAAAACTTACACTGCACTTTTCCATCCAGTCTCCCATGATTGGATCTGCCATACCTACTTGTGACTCTGCTGCTCTGGTCCCCGGTTATATCTAGAGCCCCAGAGCCCACCAGTACTTTGGCAAAGAGAGTAAGCCCACCTCTGTGTATGATGCTGGATGGGGCTTCACCAACTGACTATGAGCCCATGAGATACAGTGTGAGAAGAGTTATCGGTAAATCAAGAACCAAGAGCACGCAGAGAAGCACAAGGTCAGGTGGAGGTAAAGGAATGTGCAAATGATAGAGTTGACATCTCACGCCGGAAAAATCCCCAGTCCTCACTGAAGTCTAGTTCCTTAGTCTCATTGCAGCTTTCCAAGTTCCTTACATTCCCATGGATCCTTAGGAAAACTCAGCACGTGAGATGTTAGAACAGGTGGTTATTCATTACAACTTGAAAGATCCAATACATGGATTTGATGAAGTGAAACTTATTAAAATTTCTCTGGATGCATTGCAAAATCCAATCCTTCTTCTCTTCTGACTGAGAAAGAGATAGCAAAAACAGTAAATATCAAATATTTTGGTATTGGGAGGAAATGAGTGGTCAACTACCAAAGCATAGAAAAATCTTCAAACTAGAAACGAAAAGGTACTTTTGATCTCCCCTCTCTCCCTCATCCTAGTTAAATAAACTCTGTCCAAGGAACAGGTCAACACAGTGTTTGGCATAGATGAACCTAGCTCACAAAACCTATGCAATATAGCATTGCTCAGATGCATTTACATCACCTTAGACTTACATTTGAAACGTGTGCAATTTTATTTACTATTTATTTGACAATGCTTTTAAATGAGAGTACCTGGGACATGCAAGGATGGAGGACCACATATCAAGGTCCAGTAGACCTGGAAAGTGAAGCTTGACATCCGCTGTGTTAGAGGCTGAGCATTTCTCTTCCAACATTATTCATCTCCTGAAATTGTGTTAGAAGGAGAAGGTCAGCTCCCTCCTGTGAAACTGTATTTCATATAAGGCCAACCTCATTAGTTTTCTGCCCCTGAAAAGGAATAAATAAATACAAATGTAAAAATAAATAGAGTTCTCTGCTTGCTGTAGCTAAAATGTACCCAGTTTATGTGCATATTTTTTTATTCTGTTCCAGTGGGTTATATGTGTGTTTGGATTACGTGAGAAATGAATCAGAAAGTTATGCTTCTTGCTTCACGGGAAGAAAAATCATACTTCCTGTCAGTGCCAACTTCTAATGGGGAATTAATCTATGCATGTTGCAATTTGGTATTCTGTCCAAAACAGGACAGGACAGTGGCAAATCAATCTTAATCTCTCTTTCTCTCTTTCTCTCTTTCTCTCTCTCTCTGTCTGTCTCTCCACACACACACACACACACCTGCAAAGAGTAACCTCCTAAATGCCACTTGTAATTAGTAGCAAACACTGCCTCTGTTTAAAAGATGATAACTCAGTTATTCCAAGATAGGAAGCTCTTTCTTACCCTCAACACCTGCAAAAAAGTGCTGAGAGTACTTAAAACAAATTGCCCGTCATTTATTTCCAAATACCAACAGTATTACTGTTGTAGTTAGATAAATATCACATGACATGAGGGATAACAAACATTCTGCCATGGTCCTAGATAGATCTGAGTTTACAGAGATTATAGCACATAATACTGAGAGAGCAAGCAAAGGCTCTAAAGATGAATATAAAAGCATGATGAATTTTTTAAAACTACAAGCTTCACTTTGTAAAAAGCTTTGTGAACACAACTTGTAGAAAACAAAAGGGTGCATGTTGGCATTAAAATAAACATATCTGGATATTTAGTTTGACACAAATAATATACAATTTTGAAACTGGACCATTAAGACCAGTTATCAAAAAGACAGGAAATTGGCAGCAGTTGGGGTTGGGACTGAGGAGAGTTCAGAGACACCACTCAAAAACGTTGAAAAGGTAAAAATACTCTCAAGTAATATGGTTTTATTAGACTCCAAAACCATAACTTGGCATTTCCTTTTCACACAGTTCCTGAGGGCAAGCCAAAGTGAACTTTCCCTCCTGCCTACAGGCAAAAAGGCATAGCTGGACCTCGATGAATTTTTATGCACCCTTAAAAGAAAACCAAGACCTACCAACACTGTCAATTCCACTAGGGATAGTTTTCTTTTTGATCTGTGTGACCTGGAAATCTAAAATATTACGTTGACTCAAAAGCTTGCAATGCTTTGATCACATCAAAAGTCTAGACAGAGCATTGTTTTCCTTCTTCCAACAAATGTTTTCTGAATGTCCACTGCGTGCCAGACTCGGCGCCGGAAATGCAAAGATGTACAGGGAGTGTTCGGCAAGTGCTCGTTGCCGTTCACTTGAACCACAATTGGGGTGAAATGGGGATAAGAGATATTGTAAGTTACCAAAGGCTCCACTGAAGACCATTTTAAGTACAGTCCGGTTATTCTCAAATATAATAACACAACTAAAAAGTTAACTTTTGATAAAATTAAAAAGATATTGACATACAATTAAGGAACTTGATATTTACATGTAAATAAATGCTTCTAATATATTCTAAAGCAACTTTCTCAGATAATTCACTCCTCCACAATTTTGTTTACACCATGAATTTTTTCTGTCTTATAATTTACCAAGATTTCCAAAAGTCAATTCAATTTCTTTCTAAACAATAAAATATCTATAGAGGTAAGGACAAAATCCATAAGGTTTAAGGAGGGGTCTGTATGATATCTGCATTCTGCTCTTTAATCACACTCACTTCCCATCTAGAACTTTCTTTTTATTTGTTTTGGCTAACTCTGAACCTGACTGGGCACAAGGAAGTCTACGTACCTTCACTGTTCCCGATGAAAGATTTCTTCTTAGCCCAAAATACAAACATTGACTTTTTCACTTACAGAATAGAAGCTGAGAAGAAAAATGAGAATAGAAAAGGTTGAGAATAAGAATGAATGAGAAAATGAATCTTAAAGTCTTGGTCTTTTACACTGTTTAGTAATTTTACTTGTTATGTTAACAATATCTGTACAGACATTTATTAACACCAAAGAAAAATTTTTCCTGGTTTTAATATCATTTGCTTATTACATATTAATAAAGTTTGTAAATTGGGATTGTTTTGTGTGAAAGTGAGCTGCATCAGGACATTCCTGCTTTTACCAACAATTTATTGTTGGTAAATTTTTTTTATTCTGTTCCAGTGGCTTATATGTGTGTTTGGATTGGGTGAGAAATGAATCAGAAAAAGACATAAGATTGTTAAGGACACGTAAGCCACAATTGCATTTTGTATATATTTAACTGGTAGATGTTTGCAGTACATTGATAGATGGTTGGATTCTTTGTGTGGAATTGGAACATGTATACAGCACATCTTACATTTTTTGATACCAAGGGAAAAACAGATACAATGTTAGGGTTCACCTTCCTTTAGAGCACAAAGAAAGATTTCTACTGCTTCTGAAGTTTGAAAGCAAATGAAACAAGCTTTTCACTCCCAAAGGCATTCTTCTTACTTAGAACAGTATGCAATTTAAATTCACTTCCAAGAATATAAAATCAAATCATTTAAGAAGAGGGAAACAATCCAAGGGAAAAAAGTCTACAGAAAGCCATGTGTCATTAATTCAGTTATAAATTATTAGCTGAATGCAGCCTCTCAGCATTTGTATTTGATGAACAAAAATTGATTGCTTCAAGGGCATTTCAATCCTTTTGATGTTCCCATCTTTTCGCCCACCACAAATCTGAATCCTTAACAGAATGATTATAGCATTATAGTAATCCTGAGAGCCAATACTAAAGGATTTGCAAGAGCAATGGGGATCAATAGTTTGAAAAAAGAATGTCTTTTTGAATTGACAGCGCTGTCTCGCCTGATCGTGAACCTGAACAAAATAAGTGGAGTCTAAGTACACAAGCAATCACGCAGACCAGCCGCGCTGATGTGATGAGCCGTTTCTTGGCATGCTTGAATAGGCCTGGGCACTGAATATTTCTAAAGGATTAAACCCTAACTAATGGCAACCCAAAGATATTTTGCAAACAATCAGCCTCTCCTAAAATAGTTAAGATAATACATTGTGGGTCTTGGTTTGGTATTCAAAAGACTAGGTTCAGCTAGAGGTCCAACATTTGCTTTTGCGTAGTTTGAGATTATGGGAAATTGGATTAGAGGTAACATTGTCTTAATGGCCATCTCCTGTGGACCACTCTGAAAGTGAGAATCCCTGCAGTATTTCATGATAGACTGGAAAGAGCCACATCCTGAACATATAACGTAGTAGAAAACCCAATAGGCCAGAATTGCGCAAAAGCACAATTACCCACATCCATGGGATTTCTGTGTTGTAACATTATCTGATACCTCAAAAGACAGAAATAGATAGCTGACTGTTAAAGACTCCTTGAACAATTCAAGGATTAGCATAAAATTATACATAAAGGAAAGTTAGGACAGCAGCAGCACTTGCTCGTCACAGTAGGGGCATTGTTAGCAGGCGTCAATGGACTAAGTGAAAATGTGAAGGCATCTTAACATTGTCTGAGGACCTGCATGCTTTAACATTGATGTATATATTTTCCAGTTCTTTGTTTCCTCAACAAGAGGCCAGCTTAGTCCACTAGAGAAAGGAGTTTGGAGGCTTCAGATGGCACACATCTGGAGAACATCCCATGGAAAATTGTGAATGGCTAAGTAATCTCTTTCAGTACGAAGACAAGGAGTGATAATTTATAGTTTAACAGACAACCAAACCTGCCATTGATTCTAACATAGAAACTCTGAACCAAAAAATTCAAAAAAGCAAAATATGCAACAGCAATTAACAGAAGGAAAACAACACAAGTTTTCGCACTGTCTTTCAAAGATGAAAAAGCTTTTCTCTGACAAAGTTTATGTTTGCAGCCACTTCGTGGTGTAGCCTTAAGGGCCATCCCACCGCTGCAGTGGGGCCAACCCTTGCATTTCTGGCTAAAGGAACAGCTCAGATTAAAAGCATGTTAAAGTCACAATCACCGAGAATTGTGCTAGAGCCAACTTAAGCATTTTATCTGGAGACTATGCATGATAACATGTGATCCTTAAAGTTAACCTTTCTCTCAAGCTGGTTAAAAAGTTTTGTAGCTCTTCTTGTCTAAAGGAATCAAAAAAAAAAAAAAAAGGGTAAGCAGGAGCTAGCATAAATAATAGCTGCCTTAAAAGGGGCAGCAAAATTGATAGCTCTACAAATGGCAGCCACCTGTACCAGGAAAACTCAAAGAAAGAGAATAAGTATTTGAAGAGAAAGAATAATTGGAGATGTGACAGCAAAGAATCGAAATCACTCCCCAGAAAGTGTTTAAAAAGCTCTTCTCTCTCCTACTTAATCACTGTTCTTTTAAGCCCATAAATTAAAATGCAATGCATATGTTATATGCATTATGAGTACAAATACTCATGTAAGCTAAAGCACTTTAACTTTGCACAGCTTGTTTTATACCGCCAGGATCAGCTTGCAATGCACTTCTCTGCATCACATTCTCTTATGGTTTTATTGAATTGTTGTACTGATAGATTCTTACTTAAAATCCTTTTATTAGTAAATAACAAAAATCTTGATTTATTATTCTTTCCTTTAGCAAGGGAATAAAGGATATACTATTAAATGTGAAAGAAATATGTAAAAAAGTAAAACACTTGCTGGTGATTTATTTTCTAGAATTTGAATTGTGTAACTTGATGGAGCCAGTTCAATAATACCTTTGTTGTATTCAAATAAGAGTTTTAAAGGATTCTTTGGGTGGAAAAGTAATATGCAGTTTCTTAACTAAAATAGTCTGACTCTAAACATTTAACTCTTCAATAAGTTAATATGATAGAAGCCAATATGCCAATAAGCCAATATGATAGAAGTTTACTTGTAGCAGAGTGGAAAAGATAAAGAAGGCACTTCAAGGGGCTTGTAGTCTAGTAGAGGCCATCTATGTGCCTCAAAATATGTTTGTGATGTAACAAAAATATAGTTAATCTTCCTCAGTGCTCCCAGTTCTTAGCACAGAGCTCCAAAAACTCTTGGAATTTCCTGCATGATAGAAGTTATGTTGTTATTTGTACTGATCTCCTTTCACTCACATCTACATGTATGCTAATAAAATGAATTAGAGTGTGCGCCCAAGAAGATCTCAGGATGGGGCTGGTAACCAGTAAGACAAAGGGATTGGAGGAATGGAGCTTTCAGTCCAACCCACCAAATTCCAGAAAGAAGAGGAAGGGACTCCAGACTCTGTTTGTATGAATCTACTAAATAAGCTTATGGTTGGCAAATATACCTTACAAGGTACCAGCTTTGCACGTACACACACCTCATACATACCTGGTCCGTCTGCTCCATTTGACTGCTATGTTGTATCCTTGATAATAAACAGGTAAGTGTAAATAAAGTGCTTTTCTGAGTTCTGGACGATATTTTAGCAAATGATGGAATCTGAAGAAGGTGTTGTGGGATCCCCCCTCCTGCCCCACTTTACAGTTAGTCAGTCAGAAGAACAACGGCAATGTAGGGCTTATGACTGGCAGCTGAAGCAGGGATAGTCTTGTGGGACTGAGCCCTTAATTTATTAAGCTGATACTAACTCCAGGTACATAGAATCAGCACTGAACAGTATCATTCAATAATCAGTCGATTTCCATAGAGAAATGGAGAATTTCTTGGTGTGGCTCAAAATCCACAGATTTTGATATCAGAAATGGTGTCAGCAGAGAAAGTTTTCTTTTAATGCTATTATTGTAATTGTTCCATTAGAACCTAAAAGCTGATCTCATCAACAGCAAAAAAAAAAAACCTTTCCTATTCCAAAAGAGAATTGGCAGCATTTATGAATTAAAAAGCTATATACAAGGCAAACAGTAAGAGAACACAGTGAAGCAAGTGACAGCAAGCAACATCAGCCATCCGCTAGTACTCCTCATAGGACAGTACACCCAAAGCATGTCCCATGGAACATTAGCCCCCAAAGATTCTCTATAGAAAGAAGATTCCACAGTTAATTATGTTAGGAATTACTGCAGCGTTGAAGAATTCGATGTTTACTGCTTTATAGTCTCTTTTGAAAATCCATTCAATAAATGAAAGAGCTCAACTCTGTCTAAATTGAGTAGTTCACACCACATTAGAACATGAAACCCTTTATTAACTTTATAATTTGTTACACCATTACCATCCCTGAAAACAAGAGTTCTGAGGCACAAACTTTGGGAAATTCTACTGTAATTGCCCTCAGGGACCAGATTCTGGGTTGGACCAAAACAGGGCTTTCTCAGCTCAGAGACTCAACTTTAATTGATATCAGAATTATACCCAGTTTGTTTCTTATGCACAATCTGGAACAAAGCACTTTAAATATTCTTCACAAAAGTTGGGACACCTTACAAAAATTTTTAATCAACTACCATTTCTTACGTATAGCACAAGTATAAAATCAAGTAAATTCCAAATTCTTTGTAACTAACGTAGATGAAAAGGTTCTGTATTCTAAGTGCCAAAGAAAAACAACTATTTGAAACATGGAGATCAACTTGCACTGCACAAAAGCTAAATAGAAACAGAGATAGAAGGCCAGCGTAAGTGGTAGGGCCTGTGGATGAATGTTAATGGACGTGTGCTCTTGATTTGAGATTATCACTGATAAGAACCAGAAGTCCTGGTTGCAACTAGATGCTTAAAGTAAAAACAGAGAATTATGTAGATGTCGAATGCTCCCTGTAAGCAAGAATGAATTCTAAATACCAAGGCATCAAGAAACCTGGAGGTAAATTCTCTAGGAATCCCTCGTATCTTGGCTTCCATTTTTTGCTTCATTCTTTTCTCCCTCTGTACACGGACTTTCTCTATTTCTGTGCACCCACAGCTCAGCGTGGTTGTGTCCCGGGTCGCAGGCATGCACGGTACATGTTAGCAGTTCTAGCCACATGCAGTAACTAAAGGTCTCAGTCCCAAAGCCAAACTTGAAAGACTATGATTGGTTCACCTTAGGTCATATGTCCTGAAAAGCTGAGCTAAAGACACCAGGTAAAAGCAGACAAAGATGACCTCCAAGGCCCACTCTGCGTCACTGATGGAAAAATTTCCAAAGAATCAGAGATAACCCATGGATTAGAGTCTAAAGCATCAACTGCAGATTCAGAGTTGTGGTTTAACTTGATATAGGAAGATTGGCAAATGCCATTATTAGCACTAATAACAAAAGGCCTGAGGAGGAAATTAATAGTAACAGTGAAATTGCAGTGGTTTTTGGGATATTATAATTGCACTCCACACATGATATAATCAAACATTTTTCCCTTGTGGCTGACTGTATGAACTAATTTTTCAATAAGGAAAACACTATTAAGATAATCTCTCAGATATGTTCCAATGTAATTGAAAACATTTCCTGAGACACCAGTCTAAGTTGTACATTCAATAACTCAGCTAATCCAACAACTCTATAATAATGCATTACTTTCACCTCCACTTTACAAATGTTACAATTGAGGTTTGAAGACGCAGAGTAAACTTTCAAATGTCACACAGCTAGAAAATGGAAAGCCACATTTTCAACCAAAAGAGTCAAGTGGAAAAACCTCAGTATTTCCAGCCTGTCCAAGCCAGTGTCCACGAGAGAGGTACACTGGGGCTGTGGAGAGGTGCATAGTCACATACGACCAAGAGTGTCCTTACCTGCTTACCTCACGAGATAAAATAAATACACTCAAACTAGAAAGTGCAACTTAAATCAGTGCAGCAACAAAAGCTACAAAACACAAAATTCACCAGTAACTCAAAAGAAAAAAAGAAGTGTTTCTAAAGGTAATGAAGCACACATGCTTTATACCCTATATAGAGAAACATTCAGTGAACAGGTTCTGGGTATTAATTTTTTTTCCTTTGTTCATAAGAACTGAAGAAAAATTAAAAGACCTTTTGGTAGAGTAAAAGCTTTCCAACCAGGTTTTGTTCACTGAAGTTAAAGGACAGTTAATTTTTAAATATGTGCACTTAAGAACAGTGTTTGATCTGCCAACAAGTCAACCAAGAATTTTCAGTAAAATGGAAAAAGTTTTAAAATCTGGAAGTGATATAAGGTTGCCGTGCAAAATAAAATGTTTCAGTTGTGTGATAGAAACTTGGTGCCAGGTTTGATCAGCACTGTAGGTCCCAGAGATTTCCCAAACTGGGAGCGTGTGGTTAGAGAATCCTTACGTACACCACTCAGGTCTGGTGCTGTACAAGCTTTTTAGCATGCAGCCATTAGCAGACACTTGAGTATCAGCTTCTCTCCATCTTTAGTTGGAAGAGAAGTCCTCATAATCCAAATGTGATACCAGTAAATGTGTCTGTCTCTTTCAAAATCATTGTTGTCGCTGTTGCTACCCTGAGGCACACTTCCAGGTGACTTGTGTGGCTTCACCACGAATAGGCTCAGAACGCTCCCAAATAGCATATATGCTGCCCATGAACACAGTGATTTTCAGAGACCTTTCTTCTCTTAGATGTGCAGTCTTGCGTACAAGCAGTAAAGGCAACAAAAGTTCTAACAGTGTGGATGGGAAAACTAGCTGAGAGTTTAGGAGACGCTAGGGCTGCAAACAAACTCAAGAAACATCCTGCAGGGCTGAGCAAAAGCATTTGGTGGGAGCAGAAATTTGAATATAATTATCACAGAGCTTCCTAAGGGAAAAACCTGACTGGAATTTGAGCTAGAAGAATATGCAGGGAAAAAACCCTAAAATACACTTTTCCTCTCTGATCCTCAGCAAATGAGTCTCAACGTCATCCCCAGACACAATAACTAAGTATCCTGAAAAGCTCTCCTTCAAAACAAGAAGGAATACAAATCAGAGAAACTCAAGAGTTCAATAAGTATGAACTATCTATAGCCTAACTAAAAAAAATTAATAAATAAAATTAGTCTTGTTTACTTAAACACTCCAGTTATCGAATGTGCTGTATGTGGCCTAGCAATTTTCAAAGATACGAACGCAAAGAATTACACTCAGTGCACTAAGTGGAGTAGGCTTTTCTTCCCCTGAATGGTGTGGGAGGCCCCTGAGGATCTCATTCTGCTGCAGACGCAACATTATTTAGCACCATTTATCATTCAGCTGAGGATGTGTGAAATTGCTAGTTAACACAGTTCCCTTTGACAGTCTGGCAGATTAAAAATCAGCTTCCACTGTTTGCAATATGTGTTCTATATATGAATTAATATATTATAACTGAAGTCAAAACCACAGCTAATCCTGACATTCCCATATAATTAGGGGAAGGTCCATTACACATTCAGGAACTCCATGTTGCTGCCTGGCCCAGACAAGAGCCACAGTAACTAGCTGCACATTTTCCTCTCCCCTGAGCCCTTCTCTTCCAAAGGATTCCTGAGTAATTCTTGGAGCACTTTCCCAAGTTATTCCCTTTTACCTTGGTCTACTTTCCTTTTTATTTGTTTGTTTTCCCCTTTTGATGTTAGGCCACTTTCTATTGAATAGCTCAATCTAGATATGTTTTTAACAGTTAATTTAGAAAGTACAATATTATCAGCATCATTGCATTTGCCTATCATCATTTGACACATTTTATTATAACAAAAAATATAGTCATGTATTTTTATGGCACCGACTTTCTGTCCTTCCAGAGGAGCCTTCTAGATTCCAGGTATCTCCCCAGCAGGAGACTGCAGTAAACTCCAGGATGCTGGCCTTGTGGCAGACTGCCTTTCTTCTGGAAAAGAAGACTATCTTGATCTCCTTCCTTCACTACATCTTCCTTATGTTTCTATAGATTGCGGTGGATATTCTCTAAATTAGTGTAAAAATTAGTCCACAAAGAGTCAACTGATGAAATATAGTAGAGAATTACTATTGGAAAATTGAAGGTGGAGGAGAGAGGGAAGAATTTCACACTCTGAAGAAAAATCAACATTCTGTACCAACAGAAAGCACAGTCCATTAGCATTCCAAACAGGCTGTGCACGGCTTTCAAATCGGGAAGTTGGTCTGGTCTTCGCCTTCTCTCCACGCACACACATCCCAGGGGTGCCTCCCTTCTGGAGCCTCCACCCACGTGGCTGGCACAGCATCTGGGATTTTATCACCACTGCAGAGAATGGATCTGGCCGGACCCACTGCTGGTTATTCCAAATTTTTCTCATGATTGAGTGGCTTGATATGCATTAACTCGCATGGTATTCTTTGTAGTTGGTTTCTGCAGATATTTGTTCTTTCGACACATTTGTATTGCAAAGAAGAACATATGGCCCCCCAATAGCTATTTCTATATGTATAGGTTCCAGAGTTTTCATATCTTTTTGTTTCTAATTTAGGTTTTTTTTTTTTTTAAGCCTTCTTTTTTTAACACTTTAAAGATGGTTTTTCTATAAGCACCATATACAATCATACTCAAAATTCCTTAAGGTCAGTGGTATTTTAGTGTGTGTATTTTACTTAGGCAATAAGTAATGATCTTCAGGAGGCTAAACAAACAAGAAACACACACACCAAAAGAATTCCCATAGTATAAAAATGTAGAGGCTGCATTTCTTTTTTCTGTAGGATGGCTACCCCTGTTCTGTTATCTCTGCTAACTCCCACCCAAATTCACACAGGGTATTTCTCCTATCACAACTGGAATCTCGGAATTTCGAGGGCCTTTCTTCTCAGATAACTGGAATGTGGAGAGAAATATGGGTGATGTGGACTAATGAGAATGAAAAGTAATCCTGACAAATCAAAATCCAAAAAATGTGCTAGGCCTGAGGTGTGATGTCTCAATTGAGGTACCCTGGTCACTGTAAAGAGATCTCACACATGGTGATTCTTCTAGTTACTGGCCCCTTTGCCGAGACACAATACTGAACGCTCACAAAGTAAAGGAGGAAAGGTTTCTTGTGGCTCACAGTTCTCAGTCTGTGGATGGCTGACTCCAAGTTAGAAACAGCATGTAGGCAGAAGATCCACTCACTTCATGATGGCAGCCAGGAAGCACAAAGTGAAGGGAGGATCCAGAGAGGCAGATGTGTTCTTTCTAGTTATGTCCCCAGCCATCCACCAGATTCTAAAACACATTCCACTCTGGACTCTTTGGTGGATTTATCCACAGTATCTGCATGAACTAATCACTTCCCAAAAGCCCTCCTCTGAACTCGTGAGCCTTTTGGAGGCCGTTCTAGACCTAAATCAAATAACCTTGTTATCACTGCTGAGCAAGTATCAAACATCTAAAGACTCTTTCAAGCTATAACAGTTGTTGTTGCTGTAGCGATTTATCATAAGATATTTTTAATGATGCTTAAACCAGAAACTTAGCTGAAATTCACTTCAACCCAGTGGTTTGCCTCTGTAATGCTAGAAAAATGATAAAAAGCTATATTTCATAAACCAACATCAGAGCAAAATGATTAGCACAAGCTTCAAGGTCATTGTATCCAGGTTTTGATCCTGGTTCCATTACTCATTTCCTGGTAGCCTTGAAGTGACTTACTTTCTCCTTAGTATTTATCAATCAATGTTAGCTATCAGTATTTTGAGTCATTTCTGTGCTCGTAAATAGGCACTTTTACTGTTTTAGTCAGGGCAAGTAATGTTAGCTGGTATAACAAAGAACCCCAAGATACCAATGAGATTAACACATGTGCACATATGCACACACACACGCACACACACACACGCACACACACATACAATTTCTCATTCATTTCACAGGTCAGAATGTGGAAATAGTTCTACTCATCAGTGTGGGACCTGGATGAACCCATCTATCTAGTACCTTCTCCATATTCTATGGCCTGGGGCCCATCCCTGGATCCTCTACATCCAATGTGCAAAAGGGTACCTCAGAGAAGTACAGAAGATTAAAGGACCAGGTCTAAAAATAGCTTACTTTATTTCTATCACATCTAATTGTCTGGGCTATTATCATATAGCCCCACTTAGATACAAGGAATTAGAAAAATATAATTTTGTTCCATGACAGAAAAGAGAAGGTAGCATGCATTCTGGATCACTACAGTTTCCTCAGTAACAAGACTTCTTATTTTGACTGGGCATGGTGACCTATGCCTATACTCCCAGGACTCAGGAGGCTGAGGCAGAAGGATTGTTGCAAGCTCAGGGCCAGCCTGGGCTACACAGGTTGTTTAAGGCCAACTGGAACTATGTAGCAAGACCCTATCTCAAAAAAAAAAAAAAAAAAAAAACCCACACAAGATTTCTTATTCTTATTAGTCACCCTTGCCACAAAGTACATTAACATTAATAGAGCCATAGAATCAAACTGAACCACACCTTCTAAAATTTATGATAAGAAAATATCAACACTTTCTGAGTTCTGCTTATATAGCAGAGGTAGAATTGAAGACCTCCTTCTAAATGTTTTGTGGTAGATTCTATTATGTTCATTTTATAGATAGGATGATAGAGATGTAGCAAAGTTAAATACATTGCCCAAGTTTCTGGTACTAGATTGAAACAAAGCTGAAATTTTAATATAAGGAAAGTGGTCTCAGAATTTTAGCTCTTAAGTACTACTAGTCCCTATCTAGGGAGTGACAAACTACCTGAAGCTGATACCCAATGTAATGCATTAAATAGTTCTCATGCTATTTGTGTATAGAAAAATAACCACTTGATATTGCAAGCCAATAGTTTGCCCCTAGACCTGAACAAGTAAATTCTTCCCAAGCAGCATCTTTGGCCTTTGTACACACTGTCCTTAGGTTGTTAACTCCACTAGGCGGCTCAATATGCAGTGTTACTCAAACAAGGTCAGTTATAATACACAAAACATAGCCGACGGCCTTCCTCCCACAGCCCCTATTCAGGGTCCATAGGCCTTGTCCCTCGACAGAGCTGTGCCTGAAAGCACAACACCAAGTCATGACTGCAGGAGCCTAAGCACACGGCCTCCTGAAGCACACAGACATATTTGAGGCTTCATCTTTCCTGCTTCTGTGCAATCAGCTACTTTAATATGGTGCTGGAAGTACCTACCCTAAAGCAACAGCATTTCTCAACCTCTCTGAGTAAAAGTACAAAAGAGACCCAGGACTTGATTCAGTGTACTCCAAAAATGGTAATGTTTTAATCTCCCTGCAAGAGGCAGAATTAAAGATATCCACCTAACATCAAGATTTCTATCCTCTGGTTACTCAAACAAATACTAATCTATCTACTGCTGTGAAGGGATTTTTGTAGATACAGTTTAATTCCCAAGTCAGTTGATTTTAAGCAATGGAGATTTTGGTGAGCCTGACACAATCAAATGAGCCCATTAAGAGCAGAGTTTTCTCTGGCCCGTGGTGGAAGAAGTCAGAATTTGAAGAACAAGCGAAGCTGTTGCTGGTTGGAAGATGGAGGAAGCAGCCTGCCAAGGAGTGAGGGCAGACTAGGAGCAGACATGGGCCCAGGCACTATGAAACAGGAACCTCAGTCTTGCAACCACAAGGACTGAATTTGACCAACAACCTGAATGAGGTTAGAAGCAGACTTTCCCTAGACCTTGCAGATAAGTGTCTAGCCTAGCCAATTTCTTGACTATAGTCTTATAAGGCCCAGAGTAGAGAACGCAGTTGTGCCTGCCCAGATTTCCAACCTACAGCCTTGCAACATTGTGATAACTTATTACACAGTAATAGAAAATGAATACATTCCCCAATCTTTACTACTAACCTCCTTCCCAAAATACCTTAATCTTGGCAATTCTTAATTTCTTCTTAATTTCAACTTCTGAGAAGACAAATATTTGAGACCTTAGTGATATTAGAAGAGATTGCTAGAGACTGTGTGTCCCCTCAAAATTAATATATTGAAGTTAATTCTTAATGTGAGGGTCTTAGGGATTGAGGAAGTTAGTAAATCTTAAGGGTGAAGCACTCAAGAACAGGACCTCAGAGAGCTCATTCCATCACTGAGGCAACAGTGAAAAGTTAGCTGTCTGTGAGCCAGGGATCAAGCCCTCACCACGTACCAAACCCACCAGCACCTTGATCTGGACTTCCCAGTCAGCCAGACCTACACAGATCTGTGAAAAGTAAACCCCTGTCTACAAGAAACCTGTTCTAAGGTATTCTCCTAGAGCAGACCACATAGATTAAGACTGATGGCTCACTGAGCAACTTCCATCCCTTAGGTGGCAATTTTTTTTAAGTAAAAAAGGCAAGCTAAACACTATGAGCTTCAGCCTGCAGAGAAAAGAAAGTCACCTGGGCACACTACAGATTCACAGTCCTCTGCTTTGTGTCTCAGGGTCATGTGTCAAGTGTCATGCATCTAAATTTGGGACTAGAAAAAGAAAATCTTGCTCTCTTCTTACTAATCACACAAGCAGCAACTAGCTTGACTGAGCAAAGCCATAATCCATTTCTACTACAGTTTTCAGGTTGCACACATATCTCATATCTTCCTTCAAATAGTTATTTATAGCATTAACTGACCCTTAGTGAGATATATGTTTATCATAAGAAGATGTTCACAGAGAACATAAGCCAAACAGTATTTACAGAGAAAGGGAAGAAGAAAGAGTGGGAAGAAGGAAGGGAGGGGGGAGAGTGGGGGAGAGAAGGAGAGAGAAGCAGGAGGACAAGCAGAAAGAAGAGGAGTAGAAGAAAGAAGAGGAGAAGAAAATCTACCAAAAATTTTAAGCATGGCTCTTTTTAAATTCCAGATGATGGGACTGTAAAAATTTTGTAATTTCTTCTTTATATTTAAACTTCTAAAATGAACATGAATTTTTAGATCAAATCATTATTCTAAAAGGAGAAAAAGTTTCCTACTAATAAATAAAACAAAGTTATTAATGAGCTCAGAAACATTTTCTGGGTCTTGGACAATAGTTTGAAAGTCACTTGTATACACTTTATGCAGAATTTGTTCTACACTAACACATAGGTGATCCATGAATTTGAGCTAAAAGATCCACATGCAGGTCCTGAATTTTTCACTTAGAAGTGGAGCATTCAGAAAATCACATCACTTCTCTCTTGTTCTCTCATTTATAAAATACAGATGGGGACGTCTGCCCATCTCCTCCACTGGAGTTCTTGAGAGGCTCAACAAGGTCTGTGTCAAAATGGGTGTGTAAACTGCACATTATTTTGCATGTCAGACACTACTGGTTTAATTATTATTATTACTATTATTATTATCCATACTCTCCTTTCCAAAACTGCCTTGTTAATGGTGATTTTCCTCAGTCATTAATACCACAAAATATTTTTCTATTTATAAGCATTCTCAAAAACTCACTGCTATTTCCTCTATGGATAGTCCTTACAAAAAAAATCCTGGGTTCAAATATTCAATGTACAAGGTGTGAATGAAAAGTATAATAAATATTCAAAAATTATAAAATTTATTACAGAAAAACACATTGTTGTGCATTGATCACCCCCAAAATACTATGGATCCCTTCCAACACATTTATCTCATTCTTCTTGCCCCTTTCTGAAGCTGTTCTGGAAGTCTTCTTTCATGAGTGTCCTTTGCTGAGCTGTGGTGGTTGCCTTGGTGTCCTGAACCGATTCAAAACATTACCCTTTCATGGCCATTTTGACTTTGCGGAAGAGCCAGAAGTTACACAGTGCCAGACACAGTGAACAAGGATCTCACAGGATGATGTTTTTAAGAGCCTGTGTTTTCACTGAATGGCACCCAAGTTGCATTTATCCTATTTTTATCACACCTCACGAAGACAGCACAAAAGAGGACTTCCAGAACTGCTTCAGAAAATTGCCAGGACAACGGGATAAGTGTGTTTGAAGTGAGAGTAAATAAGTGAGCAGGCTCAATGGCAATGTGCTTCTCACTGTGACAATTTTTAAAACTTAAATGTTCACTGCATATTCTGATTATACCTCATATGCTCTTGGTGTCAAATAGTTAGATAAGATTAGGGGCAGATATTTTCCTACTGTTGTAAAAATAACCCAAAGACTAGCTCAGATTCTGTGAAGAAACTAATTTCACAGACCCGACCTTTTGAAGGCACACTTTATCCACAAAACCTGCCTTACACAGAGATCTTTCTGAATATTCCCCTCACATTTCTTTCATCTTCTGTTTCTAGGGTATTTGCCTATTTCCAGAACACATAAATATGTTTAATGGAAAGAAAAACATGAACTAGTTCTCACTAAAAGACAAACGTCTGATAAGGCAGTGGTGTTCACCGCTCCCCGCAAAACAGACTAACAAGCATAACCGCTGATTAGAGAGAGCGTCCTGCTGTATCAGCAGGGTGAAGTGTCAGAGGCCTGTCCTGACCTTTAAAACCTCATTGCATAGACTCGTGCTCATTTCTCACCTCCACCAACCTCCTCAAAGTGCCGACACACTGAATTTCTCCCCATTTCTAGGCTCGCCCAGCCCCCACGCACACAAGCACGCTCACCCACATTCCTTTGCTCTGTTGTGTCTGACACTCACTTTCTCTACCTCTCATACACGTACACACGCATGCGCACATGCACGCAAGCACGCACGCACGCATGCACCTGCATACTACTAGTGTGGATAATTTTAGCTGTAAATTTGAAAAAAAAATGTAATACTTAAGAGACTGATAGTCTCGGAACATTTTAAAAACAGGAACTTTTCAATTCAAATTATTTTTAGTAGAATATGTGACTGCCATTGTTTGACATCATTAACAAACTCTGGCAGCTACCCCACACACTAGAGATACAGGAAGCAATTCAGTATACTCGTTTGGCTCAGATTAGAATGCTGGTGAAGGAGGTTCCAGGCCTTAGTTTCGGGTTCAGATCACCCCCTTTGGAGTCAGAGCCCATGTTGAAATTCTCGACCCCATCACCAGCCAGCAAAAAATTCACCTCCCAAACTCTCAGTTTGCTTGGTTTGTGTAATGCAGATGACAAGAGCACCTAATTCAGAGGAGGCTGGTGTGCAGCCAAGAAGATACTATGTAGAAAGTCCTTAGCAGACCCTTATAGTACGCATTTGATAAATGTTAATCATTATTATTATGCCAATGGAGGGATTAGAGCAAAAATCCAAAGTTTCTCCTTCATTAAGATTCTAGGGTGAGCCAGGATGGTGCACATCTGTAATCCCAGCACTCGGGAGGCTGAGGCAAGAGGATTGTTGTGAGTTCAAGGTCAGCCTGGGTTGCATAGTGAGTTCAGGACCAGCCTGTACTACATGGTGAGACACTGTCTCAAAACAACAAACAACAACAAAAAAAGATGCTAAGGTGAAATTAGCATGGTATGCCAACATTATTTCTCCCCAAATCTATAATTTATCTCAAATATGTTTACCGAGAACAATGCAATGTAAGTGCCTTTCTCTCCCTCTCCTGAGGACTTGCAAGGGCCTACTGAATGGAACACAGCTTGTTACATTGCTGAGACACCAAACAAGACAAAAGAATTTGTCCCTGATCTTCTTGTCGCCTGTAAAGCAGAAGAAGAGTGACAAAACTAAGGAAGCTGTTTACTAATTCTCTCTGGCTCCTCTCCTCACCCAAGCCTCCACCCTCTGAAGGTGACTGTGTGCGCCAAATTATCAGTCAGACCTGAAACAAAGAGGGGGCTTGGGTTGACAGGGTGACAGTACTACAGGAGTTTCATAAGCTTGTGTTCAAATGCCCCTTGAAAACCATCTCTCAAATGTCCAGTCCTGGTTCCACTAGAGCAAGTTGGCATCTAAATCCAGGATCAGGGTCAATGCCCAGGAGCAGGCGGCCTCCTGACAAGGGCTGGGAGCTGCCCATGTTGGACACTGTAACTGTCCCCAGCCTCAAGTGTAATCAAGGCTCCAGCTTACAGGCAAGCCACAGAGAGGATGCACTTTCTGGCAGTATGGGATAAATGGATAATGGTTGGATTGCAAAAGAGGATATTCAAATTTTCTTGGTTCTTTTTACTTTTCTCAGTTGGTGTTTGCCATGCAAAGGGTGAGACGCTTGTTCTCTTTCTTTTTGTACACTGAAGGGTATTAACGTTTTATAGAGAGGAGATGGATTGGTCTTTTTGAAGTGCTTGCTTTGCTATTATTGCTCAAAGAAAGAAATCAGTTCCGCATTAAGCCGAGGCTCTCATGGTAACCTGGGAGGCCAGAGGGATGCTGTGTTTACACTCTCTGAGCTCAACATGCACAGCTAAGAGAACGTCATGGGATTCCTCAGGCTTGCTTAGAGCCACTTGCAAATTAGTAGCTCTAATTGGATCAACACTACCCAGCTGTTGTTTGTTGCTAAATGGGTACAACAAGAAGGGGACTCTTTTGTCCCTGTTGGGATGATCAGAGAGTAGGGGAAATACCTCAATCAGACTGTAGAGTAGACAAACACCAAGGTGATCTCTCAGGCCTTTAAAGAGTCCACAGCTTTTACTCAAACTTTCCAGTTCTTGTGTAATGAGAAAATTCGAAGGCCCCTTTATGCATGTACCTAGCCACTCAGGAGAAGGGGAAGGCGACATCCTCCACTGGCCTTCCTCATCATCACTCCTGAAAGCTAAGTGCTTCTCGCTGTAGCTGCACACGTTAAGTTCTAAAGTGAGAAATGTGGCTTCCCTGATACCTCACCAGCCGTCATTCCATCCCTGAAAGCTCTCTGGCCAGGCCCTTCACCTTCCCAATGTTGATGCTGTCATCATGGCTTATAGTTTTGTGGCTTATATTTGGCCTTGGGCTCACAGCTTCTATAGCAGTCTAGGTTTAAGTCAGACTATTGAACCAAGTAACCCAGGGTAAGTAGTTCAAAATTCTCCAAGCCTATTTTCCCATCTGTCCAATGAGAATAATGAGGTTTGGGAGAAGAGCAAACATAATGATATGTACCAGGTTTCCGGGCTTGCTATAGGCTTTGCTCTGTTTGTGTACTACCAGGGTGATGATTAACCCAGCACTGTGGAGTTCTTCATATATGCAGAATGTTAAGTGACATTAAAGTCACCCAACCAAATCTCCAATATTCATAGAAACCTAATTGTACGATTGCTGTTACCTTTCTTAGAATTACAATTTTAGCAAGAGAGGAGTAAGTTACATAAAGGTGGAAAATGGGTTAAAGAAAAAATTACATCGCATGTCACTCTCTTAAAGGGTTTTATTCCTTTGGTGACATCTTAAATAAAGAATGATAGTCCTTTAGGACCCTCACATATTTAAAAGAGGAGGAAGTAATGATGTGATCTGATGCCATTTCTTCATTTTTCCTTCAGCATCACTTCATCTGATATTGGTAGGAGGCTACTTCAGGGACCCCAAACCAAATTATATCAGTAGAGTTGGAAAACAGTACATTTTCTGTTTCCTCTCTGGGCATCAGGACAGCATATTTTATAGTGAGCTATAGATGCTAAATTATTTGAATCCTTCTTCAGATCTTCCTAATTTACATTGTCTGTGGCAAATAAAAAGATAAGTACAATCCATATTGCAAATGCATCATGCTACAATAAATCTGTAGCCTTCTTTCTCTGAGTCTTCAGCACCTCGTGGAATTTATATTGCAGTCATAATCATGTCAGAACTACACTATGAATATCTTTCTGCTAATTATACCCAGTTTTTAAAACAGTACCCATTTATGAAGACAGTATTATGGTATTCTTGATTATACCCTAAATAATTCTGTAAACATAAAACATGCTGAATAATATTGGAATTCCACTAAAGAATTGCAATAAAAATAAAGCTATCACATATATTCCAACTTTTTTCTCCTTTTTACAAAGATACTTCTGATGGAATGTAGCATCCTTTAAAAATCTAGAATTAAAAATATCCATAAATATTAATTCTGACTTCAGTGAAAATCTTGGAAACAGAAGTTGTAGAATTTCATCAAAGAACAATCTCAAAATAATAATTATCATGTAATATGCATTATAATAAACAACATTTTTCAACTAAAGAACTAATTACACCTTAGATACTGTACTCCCAATTTTTGAGGGCATTGCTTTTGTAATCATCTATTGATTCTTCAAAACAGAGATTCTTCTTTCCCCATTTTATGGTTGGCAGTTCTGACGCTTTAAAGAGGGCACATACTCTGGTCAGTGTGATGGTGAAATTAGAAGACCTTGGTCTCAAGGTCATACTGAAGCCATGTGACTTAATAAGCTTTTAGATTCCAAAACCCCCAAAAGCAAAATAGCAGCAAATTTCCCCAATTAGGTATCCTGCCTATCCCATGAATTTCTTTTTTGCATTCCTGTGGATAAGCTAGAAAGACCTAGTAGATAAATTTACACTGCTAAGATTGTAAGCATAGTCTTCACTGCTATAATTACCTCATAATGTAAAAAACTGTCCAAACACAGGTTCGGGTGCTGGTACACAGATGTATTTGGACAATGTGTTGCTGATTGCTTTTCTAATGTTTCTGACCATCCAGTCCTGCCTTACTTTATACTCGGTCACTGTGTTGACAGTTTCCCTACCGAAAGAGTTTCTTAGGGTGATGGTAGTGACAACAAAGTCCACCTTTTAAAATAAGGTTTTGTATGACTATGCCCATTGATGGGGTGGCTTTGCTTTCCAAACTGCTCTGGCATTTTAAATTCAGTTTTTCAAAGCTAAATTCACAGCCAGTTCGGACAAGTTTAGAGTTCTGAGAGATGTGTGTTCACCTGCAGCCTGTGACATGTGCAGTGTGGGATTAGGAAATGGGATTGTCACTTCCTTTACATACATGGTCACCTATGCCTCTGATCTGTACATGAATTTAGAATAATCTATCAGTTGATGGAACACAGTGAGGTGTTGGGTTCACAATACTTGGAATACAGACTTAATGTCACTTAAATGAATGACCCACAATATGCAGCACAAAATTAGTAATTCAGATGCACCGCATATGATAAGGATGCTGAAAGGTGATCTGCTCATTTAGACAGGTAAAAAGAGACAAATCAAATTTCCCTGCAATGTAAATTTTTAAATCTAATGTTATAAAAACTCAAAAGGCTAAGAGTTTTATTAAAACCTACACTTCCCCCACCAAATAGTCTCAAATGTTACTCAGTATAATTAAGTGGTCTAGCAACTTCGATGAAAAGTAGCCTGAAATTACATGAGTAGCCTCTGTGCTGTCCTACACCCCAGGACATCACCTAAAGCAAAATCTCACACTTAATGCAAGGAAAATGACTCCATGTGCCTTAGAAGAAACTGGGAATGTTAGCAGAGATCTGTGCAAATAAACTTTTTCTGATCCATTAGAATGTATTAAATAGGATTTGGTCTGAAATGAATACTAACAAGTTCAGGGTACACTAATTTTTCTGATATTTAAAAGGTTTACAATCTCCCCAACCCCCATCACAGATTGTTTTTTCCCATGGAAGAAATGAAATAGAAAATCCAGTTCAATTCATTTCCTCCAATAGAGCACATTTGGGTTTACTCATTTAAACCACAGCCTGCGTCCCCTCTAGTCTCCTCCTCCCCTGAGCCTGAGTCAAGGGAGACTTTCTCAATGTATGCTCAGCCACCAGCTACCGCAAGTCACTTAAGTAAACACAGAGGCACCTTGGTGAAAGCAATCGCACCGTCTGAATACCATCAACTGACACTTCTATTCAGTGACCCTCTCAGGTCTCAGAAATGGTCTTTTCAAATTCCGGGTCTTGAGGTATTGATTTCAATCAGCAGCTTTTCCTAAGAGCATCATTTCAAAAATAGCCCTGTCACAATTTCTACTATCTCATCTTAGTTTCATCTGGGCTTTGTATTCCTATTTGAAACCATTCAGTGAGATGACACCAGAGGGTTTTTACTCAGACATTAATTCAGCTTCATACATAGGTAATAGAATTTTCTCTCCTGTATATAAAAAATTACTATTTAAATTTAGTAGAAGGCTTGAGTTTTAAATACTTCAATTTTTTTCTCTCTGTTAAAAATAAAAACTCCCAGTTAGACCACTCTCAAAAAATTCTTAAGCTTACTGCTAAACTGGTGACAACAAATCAGTATTAATTCTATTCTTCCAGAATGTATAAGGAATGATCTTTTAATAAAAATACCAAAAGAAAAAAAAAAAACAATGCAACTGTGTATATGTGTTTCTATCCATGTGCATGTGTGTGTGTGTATGACTAAAGTAGGAAACATAAAACAAGCACATATAATTTTAATATAAATTTCTTCCTGACTACCCCTGGCATCTATATTTTATTAAGTTTTCCTGAAGTTTTAATTCAGACCTGCCCAACAAATATTTATTTGATGGGAATGAGCAAAAGAAGGCTGGCATTTTTTTGCAGGGAGAATGTGGCAGTTCAGAATGACCTATAAACTTATTTGCTTAAAAATATTCTTGGATTGCTCTGATAACTTTGCCATGACAGAAAATTCAGGCTATCTTTCTATTTAAAGAGGAAAAAGAAAGGAGCTATCCTTAAACAGCTTCCATCTTCTATGATACTTTATATACATTCTCCCATTCGACCTTAAATGGACCCTCTGAGAAAGCACACCACATCTTACAAATGAATCAACTGATGTAATGTTAAGTGCGCTGTCTACATTGTTGGTATGAATGCGAATTGGAGTTTGAATCCAGGTCTTCAGAACACAGTACAAGCACAGTCATAGCTCCTACTACATCCCACTGTAAACAAAACAGGAAAATGCATTAAACTGCAAACATAGAGGAAAAGATCTGAAGTTCAGCATTAGGTTAATGAAACAGACATATATAAGAATAATTTGAAGCAAGATTGGCCAAAAAGCAAAGATGTTCCAACGTTAGGCAAAAGGTTTCAAATTAGAAAATTAAGAAAGAAATATGCTATCATTTTGAATGTCAAAAAGGCATTTGATAAATTTAAGCATTCATTAATAAATTCTACATTTATTAGACAAGAAATTTAAAAAGAAGTAAGTTTAAATGCTGGGAAAAAATGTACTTGTCTATATAGAAAATCCAAAGGAATGAAATAAAAACTACTAGAGATGACAACAATTTAACAAAAGATATGAGCATAAGATAAAAATCCAAAAATCAAATATACTACATATTATTAATTTCAAGTTTAAAAAATTATAGGAAAAGACCATGTTAATAACACACAAAATTGTTGAATACCTAAGAATAATGTTAAGAAATATATACAGCCTACATGAGTCATCCTATGAAACTACATTTTGAGGATGAGCTATGGATTCACATACAGTTTGGGGGAGTATTCACTTTTTAAATGTTTTTGAAGGGCAATTTGGTAGTGCTTATCAAAATGGAAGAGACTGATACAGCAATTTAACTTCAAGGAATCTATTCCACTAAAATTCAGTCATAATTTGAAGACAACAATATGCAATAGAACAACTAGTGAATTTCTACTATCTTGTCTAGTGAAACTCTGTATCATCTCTAATGTTTTTTTGAATAATTTTTTATTCTCTTTAATGGTTTGAACAATCTTCCATTCTTACATGTGGCAATCTGAGCAACTTTGTTGAAGATAACAATATATAATATAACAAACACTGTTAATTCCTATAAAATTAAATTAAATTCAGTCATAGAAGCAAAAAGATCCATTTGTAAAGACATTTATACATATATGTAAGTAATATAAAATAGTAAAAATTGGAAAGTACTAAATGTCTACCAAAAAGATGATATACAAGTAAATTGTAATATATCTCTAGTGTAAAATATTATAAAGAGAATGAAGGAGAGATGTGTGAACTGATATAAAATAATGTCCATGTTATAGTTTTGAAAGAAAGAAGAGGTTGCAAAATGGTACATATTCTCTTTATTACAGTACATGGTTGTGTACAACATCAGCTTTAAATTAGCCTCTTGTTGCTATAATGTTTTTAAGACCCTACAATTCACAGTGCATTTGATAGATATAACAGAAGTGTGGACAGTGTATTGTGAGACCCCAGAAAGGAACTGTAAAACTTTCCCAAAGAGAATCAGACTCAGCTTCACGCATTACATGAAAACTATGTGCCCTGAAGGGTGAAGAGGAATTTTCCCCACAGAGAATGACTGGGGAGCATTCCAAACAGAGCCTGCGCCTGCAGCCCAGGATAGAAAGCCACCTCGCATTCCAGCAGGAGTGAAAAGCTCGGTACAGAAAGCTAGTGCGTCCAGGCAGATGGACAGACACGGTGTGCGGGAGGAAGTCTGAGGCTCAGTTGCGAAGCTCCTTGTATGACAAGCTATGGGATTTTAATTTCACTCAGCTGCAAGTAGGACTCAAAAGGGCTTTTCAAACAGATGAATGACATAAATTCTTGAAGGAGATCCTGTCAACAGTGGGGAAGATACGTAGAATGGGAAGAAGAAAATTTGAGAGAAATTTCTTAGAGGGAGAAAGTAAGCTATGTAAATTTGTGGTGCTATCTAATGAAATGACGGTAAGATTTGAGGTGGAAAGAATGTTTTCTAAAATGGACCAGTGTCATGCAATAAAACGTAAGAGAAACAGAGAATACACATTAGAAATACCAAGCTTTAGGGTCAAATTAGAGAAAATGTGGATTTGAGAGGGGAGAATGGTGGTACACAGAGACGTTCATATTCACTGTATGCCAGGAACTGTGCGTTCCTTACTATAAGAAAGGTATGACAGGGGGTGTAGCTCAGCAGCACAGTGCCTGCCTGGCAAGCGCAAGGCCCTGAGTTCAATTCCTGGTACCAAAAAAAAAGCAGATAAAAGTCATTAACCAGCTCAAGAACAGTGCCTGGCATATGACAGGGACAACACAAACTTATCATATTGCTATCAAGGACTGTCTTCAGAACTGAAGCTGCAAGTGTAAGGTGCACAGGAAACAGCCTTTGCACTGAGTGTCTTTACTGCTCAAGAGCTCAAATATCCTGGCAATCACGAGGGAGCAGCTGCCAAGGTGGCAAGAACATCTGGATTTCAGGGGGAAAAAGGGAGCCCCAAGGCAGTGTAATAGAAGTCAGTCACAGAGGGGCCACAGGGGGCAGGCACCAAAGCCAGGGCGGCATGTAGGAGGGGGAAGGGAGAGGTGAGAGCACCTGTGTTCTCCCTCACCACTGCCTCCAACCCTGAGGCTCTAGAGTCAGAGGGTACAAAGGGGTTTTTTGTCTGCAGTGCCAGGGGCTGGATGAATGTTGGTATATGGCAGTGTTTGTTGAGTGTTAGTTGAGAGCTGACAGGATGACTAGTTAAGGGGATGTAGGAAACTGACTGACCATATTCTTAGAGGCCAACAACACTCAAAATCAGTGTCCACTGAGTACCTGCTGTATGCTGAGAGCTCTGTAAGTGTTGACCCATTGGAGACCCACAATAGCTCTTTAAGGTATGATTCCTTGGCATGCCAGTTCTACACAAGGAAAGAACCAAACCAGAGTCCCCAGTCATATCACTACTCAATCACAGAACTGGACACAGATCTCAGTCTGACCCAGCATCTAACCATGTACACACTGGCTATTCTGCCTGCCCAAGGCAAACAATGTAAGGCAACAGTGAATGCATGTGGGTGTTGGGTGTAGACCAATTTATTAAGAGAGTAGTGGGAAATTACTTAAAAACAGAGTAAAAACAAGATTGTAGGACCACTTAAATGTCAAAAAGGTTAAAGACAGTAAAGAGTTGCTAATGCTTGGGCATAAGGCAACAACATGATAAAAGGAATATTGCAGAAAATTGCACCTGGGGAGATTGAAAGAATATGCAAAAGAGAAAGTAGGGAGTGTGAAGCATTGATGAAAAATAAAAAACTTTGTTGGTAATAGAAAGAGAGATCAGACACCTGCCAGAGGACTACTTGGACTTTTGTATTTCTTGATTTCTTTTTAAAATTGAGAGACTGACACAGGTCCAGTAGCAGAAACAAAGGAGCCAGCAAAGAAAGTAAAAGAGGGAAGCATTAATGGTCTCCATCGATCAGTGTCAGAGAATGAGAAGGGACTCTTGCAGTAGAGAGTCATCTTCCATGAGACAGGCAGGCAGAAGGAAAGGGAAGATATAGGTAATTTGAAATGCTGGAGATACTGAATTATTTCAGGAAGGCAAAGAGTATAAAGCACACAATCCTCAACTTAGAGCAGGAGTCATGTTGCTCTTAAGATTTAAAACAGCTGCTGTGAGAGGGAATCAAGAGTAGCTCGGCAGCAATGAGGCCTCAGTAGCCCAACTGAGCTCCTCTGGGAGAGTGTGTGCATGTGTGTGTGTGCATGTGTGAAAGGAGTGCATGCATGTGTGTGTGTGTGCAAGTGTGAAAGGAGTGCATGCATGCGTGTGTGCATGTGTGAAACGAGGAGTTGTAGGAACACTGCTGTACTTCAAAATCTGAGGAGGAACTGAGAGGAGTCAAAAATGAGAGGCAGAGTGAAGAGCCCTTTGGAAGAGTTGAAGACTGGGAATGACCAGAAAGGCATAGGGACCTTCGTCCATGAGAAAGTTCCACGACTGATCTCAATTCTATTCTTTTAAAAAGTGCTACATATTAGATGATGTTATTCATTTTGGTAGGTGTGAGAGTGGAATGATCATATGTAAAAGATATACCATATATAAAGACCACATGTACATATATAAAACCATATACAGTGGTGCCTCAGTTCACGAACTTAAATTTATTTTATTATTGGGTGGAAGATGGCCATATTTGTGTTTGACACGTGATGCGGAGTTCAATAGAAGCAAAATTCTGCCTAATACTTTTGTTTGAGAACCAAATTATTTGAGAGCACAAGTGTTTGTGAACTAAGGTACCACTGTGTAGGTGTATATTCTTATCATTTAGAGGTGGTCTCTGAAGTAAAATGATTTCCGCAGATTGAGGGAGCTCAGGGAAAAGATAAAACTTTGGAGCAATGCAATGTAACATAAAATATCTAAAGAAGAAAACCTGGCCACAAACAAGTACAGAAGGTATGAAAGAGTGACAGAATACTTAAACCATCTTACTAACTTTGGGAGATATTACTGGATACAGTGATAGCACTCATGAAAGGAAAACCAATTTCAAAAATAAGATTCTAGGGGGCTGGGGATTTAGCTCAGCGGCAAAAGCGCCTGCCTGGCAAGCGAAAGGTCGTGAGTTCGGGTTCCCGGTACCGGAGAAAAACCGAAAAAAATAAAAAAATAGGATTCTATTTCTTACAGTAAAAGATACCGTTTACATGTTTTAATTTTATGTAGGATAACTGGCATGGTTAATTATATAGCAGATGCAAGTATTTAAGCAAGGAAAAGGTAGGACTGATAAATGTACATAAGTGGGCAAAACCTGCTAAGTTAAACCTCTTTTCCTCCCCATCCGGAAAAAAAATTTCTTAGCAATCAACAATCTCCAATTATTTAACAGAATTGCAAATGTGCATTAAAAATGTCACTCTGACCTTTTAAATTAAAAAATAAGTTTAGCACGGCACCGCAGACAGGCTCTGTCTAGCCTAACTAATGGGCCGACTAACACAGCGCTCAAATTGGAAATTAGAAATGTTGAAATGTACCGAATAATGAGCTTCAATTACTGTCTGGATGATTTCTTCTCACATTAGATCCCAATTACCCATTCCCATGTGAACCGTGGAGACCTTATCCATAAAAGACTCTAGGTGTTTTTTTTTTTTTAAGATATATAACAAACAAAGCTATCAGAAAATCCTCAACAGAAACAGAGAATGGTTTCCTTATGGCTTGAAAGATACTGCCAAGATTCCCTTTAAGGTTCACTTAGATGGCATTCAAGTGAGAGTCCCATATGGAATTACTCCCCACACAGGAGCCTGACCTGGGGGAAGCCCAAGAAAGTAGGGATTATTTTTAAACTCCCAAAGCAGGGGCTGTTTTACATTTCTCCCATCCTGGATCTAATTCCACTGGTAAATACAGCACATACAGCATGCCAAGAAGCACCCCAGAGGGTCATTCCTGACACTGTAAGGCAGAGGCCGGTAGCCCTGGATAGCTGGATAGGCCTAGAAGGCTGCCTTGGTTCCTGGGAGCTGGGGGTCGCCATGATCAGCAAGCCAGCCAAACGCAGACTGATCTCAGGAGATGCACACCCGTGCTTCAAAACAACTTAGAGAAATCCTCGGTGTCCTGAAGGGCAGTCTTCTTCTCAGAAAACTTGCAGGCAGTTTCCCTTCAAATGAAGGAAACGCATAATATATTATTCACAACCAGTCCCTTAAATGAAGAAAACACACAATGTGTCTGCAGAGACACATTAAAACCAAGCCCTTAAAGCAGTTACTGCTGTTATATCTTGGTTCTTGGCTGAGTGAACTCTGGCTGGTTTTTATCCAAAGAGGAAGGAAACTTCTCCAGGGAACAAAACAGAATATTTAATGATTATTATGAAAAAGTAATACTTCTGTTTGGGCTCATAACCTGAAAATGTTTGGTGAAAATACGTATAATTTCTAATTGCTTATTTAAGTCATTTATATTCTGTTCATTGAAAACACTGCCAAAAATTCAAATGTCATAGAGAACCCATAAGAATAATTTGCCTCGGAGCCAGGCATGGTGGCACATGCCTATAATCCCAGCACTTGGGAGGCTGAAGCAGGAGGATCATTGCAAGTACAAGACCAGCCTGGGTTACTAAGTGAGCTCAAGGCCAGACTGAACTGTGTAGTGAGAACCTGTCTCAAAAAAAAGGCAAAAATAATAATAGTAATTTGCCTCTAAACTTACTATACTCTCGACTTCTTGGTACCATGTTTTTGTAAAAGAAACAGCAGAACACTCATTTAGCAAAAAGGTAAATGTGTGTTAGGAAGAATCAGGCTTGGCTCCTTTTCCCCTCAGGTTGCTCATGAATCAGAGTAATTACGGAGAAGAGGAAACCCCAGCCCAAAAACCATACATGATGCTACCAGATCCACCATTTGAATGGATCAGGTGATCAGTTTTTATATAACCACCTTATGGACAATGTTTTTCTTCACATTATCATCATCATCATCATCATCATCATTATTTAAGGAACGCGGAATGAAGTGATACAAAGTTTCAGAGCAAACCTACCTGGGTTCAAATATCATCACCATTACTTACTAGCTCTGTGACTAACTCACTTCACCTCTCTGCATCTCAGGCCCCTCAGTCATGGAATGGGCAGTACTGTAACCTCCCTCTATGATGAGAGATGAGTCTCCTTACTCAGACTTCTCTGAGGCTCTGAGTTTAGTGCAGCTCATGACAGTTCAATAGTTGTCCCTTTTATGATTATTCTCAAAGCACATAAGGAAAATCAAAGACCCATTGCCTGTGTTTTCTTATAACACCTTGCAATGACAGCCTTAGTCTCTATCCCGTTCAGGATACATAACAGATATTTGCTGTGGTTTGGATTTTTAATGACCCCAAAGGCCCCTGTGTTAAAGGGGTCCTAGTCCTCAGCTTGGAGCCACTGGGAGGCGGTGTCACTTATCAAGAGGTGGGGGCTGATGGGAAGTCTTCCAGTCAGTGAGGATGGGCCATAAACAGTGGACTCCAGCCTCCTCCACTTTCTCTTTGTCACTTCCCGACCACTCCCCACCATGATGTGCTGCCTCACCAGAGGCCCAAAAGTAAGAGGATCAACCAATTGACCTCCTTGGACTGAAACCTCCAAAAAATTGAACGAAAACAAACAATTATCTCAGTTATTTGTTATATAGTAATACCTCGGTTCACAAACACTTCTGTTCGCAAATAATTCTGTTCTCAAAAGCCTTGGGCAGAATTTTGCTTCCAGTCACAAACTCTACATAATGTGACAAACACAAGTACACTCATGTTCCCCCACATGGCAAAACAAATTAAGTTTGTGAACTGAGGTACCACCGTAGTAATGAAGGCTCACAATATTCAATAAATTGTGGATTCCAAGTAGTTATTTGGAAAAATAAAGTAGGTGAAAATAATTTTATTTTGAGGAATAAAAGTATTAATAAAAATTAAAACTGGGGGGCTGGGGATTTAGCTCAGCAGCAAAAGCACCTGCCTGGCAAGCTCAAGGTCATGAGTTCGGTTCCTGGTACCAGAGAAAAACCAAAAATAAAAATAAAAATAAAAAAAATAAAAAATAAAAATAAAATAAAATAAAAATTGAAACTGGGACAAAAGCACTAAAACAAGTATTTTAAAGAATCATGTTGGGAAATTTCTGATAAGTGCTCTGATAGCAACAATGAAATTCTAATATTTGGTTCGGCTTTGTTAAAAAGCTTCCTGAAATGCAAGCACTGTTTCCATTGAATTGGAAAGATATTATGTAGGCTTGCTGAATTGGCCAATGGCAATTTCTAGAGGAAAAAGAAAACATAAAGGAAAATATGAAAACATTTAAGAAAGAAGTATAGAAAATATATTTTTCTCTTTGACTTTAGCTCCTAATTTTGAATTTTAAAACTACCTTAGATGCCAGAACAAAAATTATTCAGAATATTTTATGTGCTCTTGAATAATAGCAAACTAACTTAGTATATATTACAAACTTTCTTTTCTCTTGGACATTAACAATGTAATGTGCACCTTCAAATGTTTTACTCAGTAAAGTGGAGAAAAGAGCAGGCTATTTAACATGTCCTGAGGAGACACTGAGAAACTGTCCTCCGGCCTAAAAAGAAAAAATTGGACGCATTGCTCAATACAGGAAGTCACCTTTTATTCTTAGGTCTCTTGCCTGTGTGTGTGTATGTGAAGGGGTACCCATTCCAACAGAATCTAAAGCTAAAATAGACCTTGTTTCTTTACAGCACTAATCTTCTGGCTGACAATCTGTTTTGTCCTATAAAGACTTTTCTTTAAATGAATAATTCAGACTCAAACTGTATAATGGTAACTATATTTTAAACCAAAAAAAAAAATTCCTCACATAATAAATACATTTTATGCACATTAACTTCAAATTTACTTCAGAAAGCTATTTACAATATAAATAATTATAAATGGGAACACTTTGCAAGATATCATTGACATAGCTAATATTTTCTACTTTACATTCCAAAGTAAAAGTTCCAATTACAGCTTTATTCTACAATATCACTAAAAACTATACATTGCAAGATGGTATTTGGAATATTGACAATCAGTATCTTCTCTCACAAATATAATCCTTTTTATAGCATTTCAGTCAAAAAGCAAACATAAAATATTTTCTCTTTTTTGAAGTGCCTACTCATATGTTTAATTTTTGAAATAGTTCCCTTTGGAAAAAATGAAAAAAAGTTACAGTACTTCTAAAAAATTTTTCCAGGCCAATTTCATTTCTTCTGAAATGATTTGAGGATTGTTAGGTGTGAATTTAACTGTGATTAAATGTGTCCCACGTCAGCAAATTAAGACAAACGGCTCCCATCTAGGGTTACAAAAGCAAATTCCCATGCAGCAAAGTTGCAATAAATAAAACTACAAATGTTTGGTTTTAAAGTATCAAGTAGGGTTTCTTCTGTGGATGGTTTACATATAAAATTGGATATGGTACATCTTTTAAAATCCCTAAGGTGATACAAAAACCATACCTGGGGGGGCGGTGTATGTGTATCCTTTCTGCGTACAATCTTAGAGAAGGAACTCTGAACAAACACCTATTTGGAAATGAGTACAATCTCACCTTTAAGCACTACCCGTACAATCTTTGTGCACAAGAAATGGGCACCACACAAAAATTTTCCTCAAGAACATTTTCTATGTATATCTTTTGCATGTGTCCATGGATGTTCTGTAATTCATTTAAAATTTAGAATGATGCTTTAGCCACAGTTTGTTTCACAGTAAGAATTAGCCAATAGATTCTTTTTTGTTTAGACTTATATCCCTATTCACAAAAGTGACATTTACATGAAAGTTGAATCATTTATTTGGAGGAATGCAGCATTTGCATTCTTTTTAAGTCACTGTGATCTGAGGATGTTCATCTACATCTATGATTTCAGTGAACCAGGGAGCCAAATCTTGGCATCCAAACTTTTAAAATCAGGACTGTATTAACGTGTAAGCTATTCCTCCAGACAAGGCGAGTCACTCTCAGATGGATACTCAGTTTTCTAAATACCAGCATTCACTCTGTCACTCCCAAGTACGACTAGTACTAACAGATTGCACTGAATTTCTTAATAACACCCTACTCTTGAAAGAGACAGAGAGAGCTGTAAAATATCTAATCTGCATTCAGAATGTCTCTTGAGCTGTATTATCTTCGATCAAACTAATTTGGTCTAGGTCTTGGGGGAGGGGCTCTTTCATTTCATTTTAAAATATCCACACATATTTTCCAAGTGATTTTTGTATTAGAATTGATCTTCATCTTTCACTCTAAAAAAGAAAGAAAAATGGGACATATTACCTTTTTCTACCAGGTCCCACTAAAACTTATTTTAAGTAGGATTCTCTGCCTAGAGGTAGCATGTAGCAGCAGGGTGTAGAAAGAATTAAGAACGGAACCCAGTGGAAATATCATAGCCCTGTAAAAAATACAATCAGTAACTAATAAGTGGGTTTTCCATATAAACACTGAAGGTGAGTCATTTATTACATCTCATTTTGAATGTCCCATCAGCACTGTCATAACATCTTGTATCAGGCAATTACAGTTTAGAAAAACTAGCACATTAGATTCAGCATAATATGCCAAAAGACTTTTGGGGCTGAAGCACACTTAAATATCTGGTCTGCAGTGACTACGATCTTAATATCATGTATCCAAAACTAATTCATCCAATCAATATATTCTCAATAATGGTTTTAACACAATTTTCCCCAAGGAATATTGGGAAATATTCATTTGGTTTTTTGGTCATCCAAATTTTCAAATTGGGTAAAACAGGCAAAATGGGCAACATATCTTTTTACTATTACTAAAGAACATCAGCTTGGTGACATCTAATAAATTGCTACATACTGTACCAGGATAATTGGATATAGCAAATTTTTATGAATGCCCAAAGTGATATAAAAAGCATATCTTTTTCATTCAATGCCATGGTTTTTAGCATTTTAGCATAATTATGGAAATCAAAGATAAAAATAAAGCCAGTATAGACAGACATGGTGACACATCCACTCTAGAGGATCACCACAAGGTCGAGGCCAACCTGGACTACATAGGGAGTTCTAGGCCAGCCTCAACTACAGAGTGAGACCCTGTTTCATCCCCTCCAAAAAGCCAAGTTAAGTTTAATTTTTAACTGATTTAATTACTCGGAACATATGTATTTTACATCCTATGTTTTTAAGATACAGATGACATCATGTTTATGAGGAAACATGCTCCTGAACAGAAAAAATAAATTATAAATATATTTTATACATCTACATGAATAGTGGGAAGTTGCCTTGTCATAAAATGTCAATTTATTTTGGACCATTTTGCAATAATCATGCCATATTGCAAAAAATGTAAGGTATGTAACACTGAGTCTCTAATGCATAGTGTGTGATCTAATAAAATTATCGACACTCAGGACATTAAATAAATGGTTATGCATTTTAAACTGGGTCAATCTATCAACATTTTTAAGCAAGATGTAATTTAGGCCAGGTGCGGTGGCACATGCCTATAATCCCAGCTCCTTGGGAGGCTGAGACAAAAGGATGAAAAGTTCAGGCCCAACCTAGAGAACTGAGTAAGAACTTGTTTCAAAAAATAAAAAGGGCTAGGTGGGTAGCTCATCGTCAAGACCTAGGGTTCAATCCCCAGGACCAAAAAGAAAGAAATTTAGTTAATTCTGTCTTCCATTAAAAATATTGAGCATACCACTTTAAGAAACCTTCTTCCTCCTGATTAACGCCTATCTTTGGGAGTTCATAATTTATTCCTTCCACTAATTAACTATTTGCCATATAAAAAAATGTCACTGAAGTCCCCTTAGTAACAGGTTTTTTTAAATTATCAGTTCATTTCCTTGGTTTTCAAGCTTCCATTGCTCTAATAATATCTATTGCTGCCACATTTGGGTGAATACATCCATCAGTACAACCCACTGATAGAGATTTCCTTTCCAAATCTGTCATATTTGTCAGATATTTTTGTCTTTGAAATGTTTCTCCATCTACACAATTTTGCAAAATCTGTAGCATTCCTAATACCTTATTTGATGCAAACTGACAAAAATCTATTTTAAATTTTCTGGGGGGTTCTCACAAATAATTTTCTCAAAGTGACTCAATAATTTTTCTTATATAGTTTAAAATTTAGTTTTTGTTGTACTTGGAACATTTTTGAAAGTATACACAATAACTACTACCTTTCTCACCTACTTGCACCTTTTTGTATTTACACTGGCAAATGTTCTCCCACACCCAAGAAAGCTATTTAATTTTATACAGCCTCTTCACTCATGTACAAACAACCTGGTGTTCACCTCTCAAAATATCATCATGCAGACTGTCACCAACCTATGAACTGTCAAATACCCATATTAAATGTTGAAATTATACTACTAATCCCTAAGGGTCCAATGTCATGTTCTGTTTTCAAAATTGTAGATCAAATTCTTTCAGTGCATACCCTTCTTGGAATGTGGAAAGATTTACAGGAACGGGACCCTTATGAAATACTATCAGTGAAATTTCTCTCATCATTCATGTCATTTTGCTTGGATTACTGGAGAACCTCGTATTAAAGAAATGTTAGTATTTTTCTCCCCCTTAAAAATCTTCTATCACCTAAATTTTGGCTGGATCTAAGAGAAAGTTTACTGTGACCACACCTGCTTAATGAACCCAGACACCTGCTTAGTACTACACAGCTGTAACACCAAGTTTGTTGTTTCATTGTTTACAAACAATAAAGAAAACAAACATCTGGCTGTTCCTTCGGTCAGAAGCTCCTACTCCTCTCCCCTTTTCAAACACTTGTCTATTTGCCTAAGCTTTCATCTTAGATTCTCTCCAGAGGCTTTCCACATGCTGACACACTGACACATCTGTGCTTTGAAATATTTTTAAACACTTATACGGCATACAGCATGTCCTACAGCACGTCACTGGCTTTCCTTAGTTGCTTTCGCACTTCTCAACCTTTTTTCTTGGGGAATTGGTTTGAATGTTTTTATCTCATTGGTTTTGTTAGCAATCCCAAAATATATTGTTTACCTATTCTGAGCATTAAGTTGTTTGTGTGAAGATGTAATTTCATTCCACTCTGCCTCTGGTCTTTCCATCCTTACTAAACTACCTTCCAATTGAGCACACCATGTTTTTGATGTGTCTCCCAACATCTCAATGCTGTTATTTAGAAAAACCCGTACTGCTATGTCAGTGTGAACCTAGTCCTTGTCTAACTCAAAAGTAAGGTGAAAAATCACCACTTCCTGATTGCTTATAATGGATACCAGGTGAAAATTCATTCTTGCACCACAGCCAGAACCAGTTCTCTAATTTATGCCTGAACCAAGTGGGCTGATTTGTTTGAAATCACAAAGAAGCCAGCTTATAAGACACATCCCTCTCTTCCTTAGTTACGTTGGGAACAGAAATTCATTTAAGAACCTTAATGTGGTAGAGTTAAGGAAAGGTACCCATTTGGGGTATACTTATGGCATATGTTCTCTAATTCTGCATGTAACGTGTACACAGATGTTTGTGAACAACAGTCTGTGTCTATGGATTTCACTGGATCACCACAGTACAGTGTCATTCATCAGCCCTTTCACGTGGAGTACATGTTTGCTTGATTTACATGAGCACTTTACCATTCAAAATATACCTATTCTGGTTCTCATGTAGTTAGAGGGGCAATTTATGTGTTCACGTTAGCTCCCTGTATATAACCCTGAAAGTTAGTGTTATTTTCTTCTTTGATTTCACAGGAACACGTGTCAAATACCCATTCATTGTTATCCTAACAATCTGTGGCATACTAAATGCTGGTAATGGGGCATTAAACTATAAATATGTTTCCAAGATCCTTGAAGAACAAAGTTTTTTCCAAAGGAAAAAAAAAAAAAAAAAAACATCAGCTTCCATTGGTTATTATAACAGATGTTCCCTTGTGTCCTTGTGCTGGGTCTGGCTGCATCCTCAGATGGGAAGTTACATCAAAGTGTGAGCCGTTACAGCCCAAGGAATAGTTTCTAATGGTTTCACTGTCATATAAGTGCTCCAGGGCATAACCAGTTAATGTGTAAGCATGCTTATCAAAATATTGCCGGTGAGAGCCAAAGCAATTTGGAGAAACAGCAGCATGGTCTCCCGCCGTCTGATGAGGAGACATATCCGAATGCAGATAGTCTTTAGCTAGGATTAAACTGGATTTTGAAATGCGGTCAGAATTGGGACTACTTATCCGAGACAGTGCAGTGGGACTATTGTCATAGTCATTTTCATGGGGGCTCAGCATCTTTCCCTCCCTCTGCTGGATGTGATCACACGGTGAAGTATTGGCCAAAGCAGAGGTGTGGCAGACTTCACCTGTTGGTGTGGGCTGGGGGTAGTTTGCAAAACAGAGGGAGTGTTTTTTCCCTGCTCCGTTCATGGACGCCAGTTGGTCTGAGGGGGCTTTTCTTAGTTGCAATCTGTTCTCTTCTTCTTTAATCATTTGCTGGGTAGCTCTTATCAGAGTTTCAATTTTGCTAGGTTCATGTGGGCTGCTCTGATACTGTTCAGTGCGATAGCGGTCACCTGATTCACTGGCTGAGCCAGGGTCTGGAGAGCTGACCACACTATCTTCATCCCAATGACCTCGCCCTAGAAATCGGAAAAAGCGAAAAGTAAGTGACCTCAAAATTCACCAAAGGGAAAAGAGTACTTTTTTCCTATGAAAAGAAACCTATTTTTTTCATTTTTAATATATGTACCAATATTTGAAACAGATATGGGCCTATATGATGGTGTCAATATATTATACTGGAATTTACATTTAAATCACTAATGGGAAGGTGAGTTTTACAACAAATATCAGAAGACAAACCTTGCTCATGGGTTCTGTATGCCAATTAGTGAAATAGTAAATTGTGATTATACCTGCTTCCTCAATTATGCATCTTATTAGACCTTTCCAGCTGCAAATCATAAAAAGAAGATACACAGAACATGATTTATGCTACTTTTAGAGCAGTGTAATGTTAGACTTATGCTTAGAAATTTTCAATTAAGTTTCAGGAAAATAATTACACAGGCTGAATTGCTCTCTGTATTCTAAATCATTGAAAATGTTAATATTGCTCAATATATCTTAAATAGGGTCAGAACAAAGGTATAATGTTTGTCTTTTTAGACAAGTGAAGGTTAAAAAATATTTTCATATCTGTGTGTGCACAGAGGTGTCTATATGCGTATGCATGAATGGACAGAAATGTGGATATAGCTTGTCCTAATTACAAATATAACTAAAACTTTATCAAATATGATGATGTCTCAGCTTCAGAAGTAATCCTCTAAAAACTCAAGTATCTTAGATTGCTTCCAAAATAAGATAAATAATAAATAAATATTCATAATTTTAATGACAATCTGTTCTGGACCAAGGAAAGAGAACTAATACAGAAGAATAGTGTGTCCAGAATGTATTTCATAAGCCAAATTATTCTCTACACAGTCTGAAATCAGTGTAGAAAGAAAGAAAAACAGGTAGGGACATATGAAACCTGTAAACTGCTTAATGCGACAGAGAAGCCTTGGATCACACTACTCATTGCGTTCCTTTTCTCTTTTCTTCTCATTTTATTTCTAAAACTTTCTACCAGATCAGACAGGTTAAGCAAGCATTTTCACTTCACTCCTTTCTGGCAAGTACTTGCCCTTTGCCCTGGGTTTCCAGGACAGACCACTAAAATGTTCCTTGGTTCAAAACAAGCTGTTTACTCAAAAAGCAGAAAAGTAAAAAGCAAGAATGGGAACAAATTAAAATTACTCATAAAAGGCCCAGGTGGCATCTGACAGGTGATTTTAGGGATGGAGACATTACTGTCTAAAGCACATTTCACATCCTAAAGGCAAGAAGAGTAATACTAGGGCCTTCAGATCAATCCTGTCACTGACATTTGATGAAATAGCAAGGTTTTCAAAGGCCTGCCTGCATGCAAGCCTGGAGAGGACAGAGGGCTCTCCTTACCTAGTTCACTTTGACATGAACAAAGAAAAGAATTTACAGTAATGAAAGTTCCATGTATTGATAAAGGGAGATGATAATACCAAAATGAAAATGTCGGTGATTTCTACAAAGCACTCCATCCTTACCTACAGGGGCACTGCGGCTGTCTAGTTATAGGGGGACGGGGCACGTCATTCTCAGAGAGGCCAGAATCTACCACATGAGTGACAGACCGCAAAACAGACTGGTCACCCCAAATGCCTATTGTGACCTTATTGGGAAACACCCCCGTAGCCTACAAACTGGTCACGCCCACCTTCGAGGCAGGGTAATCTAGAAGGAAGTGATACACAAGAGCTCAAACACATACATACTTGAAATTCAACAGAAAATAATTGACCTTCACTTAATTTGTATTCTTTGTCATTTTTTCTCGTCTGGCATACATACATCTATTCGGCGATCACTGTCAGAATTAATAGACTCACACGAAGTAGACTTGACCTTTGTTTTTCGAACTAGCAAATTCTGCTGTTTTTTATTTCTTTCTTTTTGTTGGGGGCAGGGGTGGGGTTGCTCTTCAAGCCGCAAAGCATCCCTCGGGTGTGCCCCCGGTGCCCGCGCACGCAGCCTTACCGTGGATCCGGGGCGCAGAGGCGAGGTGCGCGCCGCCCTCGAAGGCGTCCCTGCTCTCCGGGGAGGCCTTGGTCAGCGGCAGCGCGGCGCGGGAGCCCCACCAGGGCTCCCTCCCGGCCTGCGGCGCTCCCAGGAAGTACCTGCCCGCCTCGCAGCGGCCGCCCTCGCAGGCCTGGCCGTGGAAGTGCCGCTCCTCCACCAGCCGGGCGGGGTCGAGCGCGAAGCCGTAGCAGAGCGCGCCGCGGTCCGAGAGCTGCCGGTAGGCGCAGGACGCGTCGTGCTGCGAGCCGGGGCGCTCGGCCGCGTCCAGGAGCTGCGGGGAGGCCGCGTCGGTCAGGGGACTCCCGCCCCACTGGCTGTCGTGATCCGACTCCGATCTTTCCGTGTGAAATCCCGAATACTGAAACCCAGAGCGGGGAAGGCCGTTTCAAAAATCAACGAATGCGTTCAATGAATAAAGGCAGCCTTTACGCGCACGCACCCCTTAAAGTCATGCGGGCCCAACCAGGTCCCGCTCCCGCGCTGCTGGGCACCTGTAACTTGGAAGCCCTTAATCAGATGATGCCTCCGTAGCACATCCTTGGGCTGTCAAGGGAAGGAATAACACGGCAGACACTAACTGAAGTCCTTGGCACCGGATAAAGTGGTGCGTGTGACTTACGCCAAGCAATTCTTCCAAACCCTTGAATGGTGGTATTGGTGCCCCCAACTTCTGGACAGGAAAGCTAAGGGCCAAAGAAGGAAAATAATTTGCCCAAGACCACAAGGTCAGCAGGTATGGGAGGGGAAAGAGAAGTGAAAAGAATTAAAAATGAGTTGCACACAGGTCCAACCTCCCAAAATGAACGTGATCATTATGCACTGAAAAAAATGTACTAATAAAAATTTTAAAAATTAAAAAAATTCGAACCCAACTTCGACACTGCCTGAATGGTACTCCCAATAAAAGAATTGCAAGAAAGCTCCGTATTTTATGTGTGTTCCTTCCTCACTTTTCCTCTTAATTACAAAAACGAAGGAAAAACTGAGATTTAAGGCATCTATGTGCTGAACTATAATCTTAGATTGTTAACTCTGAATGACATGCCAGGCACATGGTAACAGAGTTAATTTTTACCTAATTCAACCACAGTATAACTTTCCAAAGTCCTGTCCATATAAGCTGGATCTGTACACTAGAATATGACTTTCTAAACTAAAGCTTCAGTTACTCATAGGATTATGGCAGGGGGCGGGGAGACAAGCCACAGGAAACGTTGTCACTGATGGAATCACACTGCTCACCAGCTCCCAAAATATTTGGTCAGGTGATGAAAAAGAATGTGTAAAATGCTCGGAAGGCTCCCTCAGGAACTGTGCTCAGTTTGAAGGTCACCATAAACCACCAAAATGTACAGTGTCATAATTTCTACCAATGTTTGATTTCCTAAGACCAAACACAATTCTCAGTACTACACAGAGATTACCTGCTATGACACTAAAATATGCCATTTATGGAAAATTTACTGCATACCTAGTATCTTAATTATTCCATATACATTATATCACTTATCAGAACCTCTCTGATATTCTGTTAAATAACTCTAGTAGATGCAGAAACTACATCGCTAACGTTGGATGCCACAGCCATCTCATAGTCTGTCTAGTCTTAAAGCTGGCACTCCAAATAATAGTTATAAATTTGAGGTTAAAGTACTGTTAAAGAAAAAGAGTGGAGAGAAAAGGAGTCAATGTTAAAGAGATCGCGGTTGAGAGGCAGGTACTTCTTTACAGTCCCTAGAGCCTAAGTATAAGTCCATTGTACATTCTCTTTCTTAGCCCTTGTGATACTGCAGTGTAGGGCAGGAGGGAGGACCCACCCTGGGCTGTTTTGCCCTGACACATGCTGGTTGAGCAAGTTTCATATACGCCAAGACCTTCACAAAGCAAGCCTACGGCTCTTAGGGACAGGAAGATGAGGTACGGAGGTCGCTCCTGGTTATGTACCACCTCCCCGCAAGATATGCCAGCATTACATACTACAAACTTGTACTAATAAGCATTGTTTTTGAAAAGGTTGCTCTTAGGGAACTCCAAAGAATAAATATAGCATGCTGAGGTCGTGTAAGTTCCAGATTCAAGATCTTCCCTTCTAATTATCACTTTAATTATTTTCTAAATGCACATATGGATTATCAGCATATTCCATCAAGGTAACAAGTGGAAAGTCCCACTTTTTCTCCCTGCAGGGCTATAGGCTGGAATATCAAAGACTCCTGAATTGTAGCTCCCTGCTTCACACGCACCAGCCGCCTATTCTCCCAGTGAACACCGAAGCTCTCCTTTCAGAAGACATCGCCTTCACTTTCCCCAGAGCAGAGACAGCGGTCCCTGGCCTGACGGAGTATGGACCCAAGTCCACGTGTTCTAAGCACCATTCATCTGCTTGCCTCTGGGAAACTCAGGCCATCCGTGCTGCTCCAAGCTAGAGGTTGTCCAGATTCTGCTTGTTTTTATAAAAGTATAAACCAGGCCTATTTCTGAAGTACTCCAGTCAAGACTTTTGAGCCCTGTTGAGAGGAGAAAAAAGCTTTCCCTGAGTGTATGTGGGAAAGTGCTATTGGCGAAGCAAAGAACATTCCGTCCTTCACACACAAAGAAAATTCAACACGAGGCTACCCTGGCATACGTGAGGTACACATCTCAAGAGCACCCAAAGAAGAATTTGTAGGATAAGCCTCTTGTCAATAGTCCGGAAACTAAGCAGTAAGTGCACTGCCCTGAGATTTTCAAGCAGGCGGAAGTTGGGTGGTTCGGTTAACTAGAACCTCACATTGCTTTGAAACTACTGAGGAAGAGCTTAGCAGTAAATTTTGATGTTTTAAAAAAAGCCTATGAACTCTCACCAGGGCACACCATCAACACTATCCATTTTCACTCCGTTAAAATGAACTGTACCTGGTGTAAACTCTGCTGAGGACACTACAACCCCACTATTTGATCTGAAATATTTCAGGTGTTCATTAAATATTTGACAAAAGAGAGAGGGCAGAATACGAGGAAGACAGACAGCCAATATAAGCAGTGACTGCAGCATAATGAGTGAATACTGCATAAGAAGCTCCTGGTCTTCCTTACACCTTACTTCTGCCATTTACTATATTCAAGCGAGTGATTTAATTTCTTTTAACAGTCAAAAGGTCATGATGATATTAACCAACAAAGGCTGAACCAGAGATGAGGCCTTTTAATGAAAAAGCACTAAGGATCGAGGGCCAGAACTTATTTCCAAGTCCATCCCTACTGTAACTTTCAGGTTAACACTGGGTGAATTATTTTACCTTCCTTAGCCTCATCTGTCAAATGATATACTGGATTAGATTAGACCTCCTATAGCTTTTCTTTCAACTGCAATATTCTTTATGATGGAATAATTATTTGGAGTACTTTCTACTGTTGAAACATGATTTCTACACCTGTCCCTATGATTCACTTATTTAAAGATGATAATTATTGAGAAGTATTACCCAAGTCCAAGAATTTTTATTGTCACAGTTATAAGGAAGTCACACTGTAAGGTACAATACCATAATATCATTGGCACATTACCATAATCCCAATTTCCTCTCAGATATCCCATTGATTAGGAATTACCTGATGCTTTTTGTTCAATGAAAGATTATTACATTTCGGAGAATGAGGGATACTTTATATTTGTGCATAAGAAAAATGACTCTGGACACTTCTAAAAGGCATCTCCTGAGCCCCCCGCGCCTTGCGCCCAGGCAGCCAGTTCTCCGGGAGCGGCAGGGCTCCTGGGTCCGAGAGTGGGCCGGACTCATACCACCGCGA
>NW_004955411.1:26191590-26256903 GCF_000276665.1 Chinchilla lanigera
AAAAAAAAAAAAGAAAAATGACTCTGAATCTGAATTGTTCCACATATTCACTTTGCAAAACTGATAAAGTCACTAAGAAGCGCAAGTTTAGTTACATGTGACACACATCATCAGCACTAATAGGGGTAAAAATATGATTAATTTGAAATTACTTATAAGTAAAACAAATTAAAATCCACTAGTAGCTATTGTGAACCTACGGAGGCAGAACTTTTGGATATGGGGTAAAAGAAGCGGCGGGGGAGACAGACCAAGTCATCCTCAGAATAAAAAGTACATTAAACGTCAAAATAACAACACAAGTCAGGATTTGGCGAACCACAGCACAGAGCACAGGGAATGGTCTCAAAAGCAAGCAAACTACAAAGTGGCAGCCTTTCAGAAGTGTCATTTCCATGAGAGGAGAGCAAATTGAGAATTGCATGTTGCTCCTCAGAGACACAGCAGTGAAAGGAAAGGAGGAAAGAAGTTAAGAGATCCAGGAGACATGAGAAAAACAAAGCCCAAGAGAGGTTTATCTTACACTTCAGCCTACTCCTCCCATCATACCATCATCTGTTTAAAAAGTTGCAGTTCACAAACCAAAAGGAAAGGGTGTTCTTAAAATAACACTGCAGCCCGTAAAATGCTAAGGAGAAAGGAAAAAATTAAACTTCATGTAAATTTTCTGTAGAAAGGAAACGTGAAAATGGATTCTAACACTTCAGCTAATACAATTTTTCATCAAATTAGCCATCTATGAAAATAAATATGAATCAAATACTCTCAACACACACTTGGAGATATTCATACACAAAAACACACACATAAGTAAGTACACACAGCTACAATCAGAAATCAGAAATTTTAAAACTAAGAAATGTACCCCAAAAATCCCATTCCAGGGCTGGAGATGTAGCTCAGTAGCAAAGCATTTGCCTAACATTAGGATACGCCAGCCCCTAATTTTAACCCTTTCTCTCTCTCTCTCTGAACATACTCAGAGAATGTAAATAAGTGAAAAATAAATTACCAACTGTGAAAAAGAGAATAGAGCTGAATGCAAACTTAATAAGTGAGGGGCTGGGGATTTAGCTCAGCGGCAAAAGCGCCTGCCTGGCAAGCGCAAGGTCCTGAGTTCGGTTCCCAGTACCGGAGAAAAAAACAAAAAGAAAAACAAAACAACAACAACAACAACAAAAAAAAAACTTAATAAGTGAAATTAAAGAAAGGCCAGAAAATAACTAAAAGAACAAAAGTTACAGAAATTAAAAAGGTTAGAGAGAAACTGGTTAAGAGAAGATAAAAATGCACAGCATTATCTAAAAGACAAAAAAAAAATCGGACTTAGTAAAACAATTTGGAAAAGAATAGAGTAAGAGAATCTCTCTACCCAGCTTCGGGATTTACTATATTGCTTCTACAATGAAAACTGTTAGTGTTTACAGAGACTGAGATGGACAGATCAATAGATTAAAATGGAGATCCACACAAATATTCTCAATTTGCTTTTGATAAATCAGTCAATGAAGCTTAGACTTCTCAACAATGGACACGAGAGTGATTGCACATTAATAAGCAAATACCACATGGTCTCAGCCCCAGTGATCCAGTAATGTTTATTTAAAACTACTCAGCGTCTTGACCACCAGTCAGGCGTCGTAGTACACACTGGTAGTCCAAGCACTCTGGGAGGCTAAGGCAAGAAGTTAGCAAGTTCAAGATCAGCCTAGCAACTCAGAGTCACAAGAGGGGTGTTGGGGAGTGGGACATAACAGAGAGTGACTACGGGGGATGTGGTTCTCACTATGGAGGCCCTGGGCTCACATAATTCTCACGATGGCATCAATATCATAAATCCTGAAGTTGGGTAGATCTCCTCTCTCAGTCTATTCTTCTTTTCCAAATTATTTTATTAAGTCTAATTCCTTTGCCTTCTATATCAGGTTTTGCATTTTTATCTTCTCCCAACCTCTCTCTCTTGCTCTGTAATTTTTGTTCTCTTAGATGTTTTCCAGCCTTTCTTCAATTTCACTTATCACATTTTCATTCAAATCTATTTTATTTTTCACAGCTTATAATTTATTTTTCACTTATATACTTTTGAGTGTGTGCAATATTTGTTGTTGCTTTGTTCTTGTGACAGTGATCAAAATGGGATCATAAACAAGTGTAAAAGACAAAATTGTAAAATTTTTAGAAAATAACATAGAAAGAAATCCTCAAAATCTAAAGCTAAAAAATTCTGAGAAATGACAACAAAGCACTGTCTGTGAGACAAAAAAATAAAGCATTTTTGCTCCACAAAAGACCTTGTTCAGAGGATGGAAAAATAAGCTAGAGACAGTAGTAAAGCATTTACAAACCACATAGTCAGCAAAGAACTATCTGTATTATATAAAGAACTCCCAAAAGTCAACAATAAAAAAATAGGTAAAAGTGAAGAGGCATTTACCAGATAGATATATAGATGGCAAATAATAATGTAAAAAGATGTACAACAACCTCAGTGACTTAGGAGATGCAAATTAAAACCACAATGAAATATCACAACATAATGTGGCTAAGCTAAAATAAAAATTAGTCAAACATCAAATGTTAGCAAAGATGCAGGGAAACTAGATCATTCCTGAAATACTGACGGGAATGTTAAATGGTATAGCCACTCTGGAAAGCAGTTTTGCAGCTTCTTAAAAGCCTAAGTGTGCACTTACCATATGTAATCCTGGGCATTTATCCCAGAGAAATGAAAAGTATATTCATGCAAAAATCTGTACATGAATGTCTACAGTAGCTTTCTTCTATGACCACTTCCAGATCTTCCTTAATTGTTCCCTTTCTTTTAAATGTATTTGTAGGGCAAAATTTACCATCTTACCCATTTTAGCACGTACAGTTCAGTGGCATTACATTGCCCATTCATCATCAGACCACTTCATCTTGCATAACTAAACCCCCATACCACCGAATGATGACTCCCATTCCCTTGTCCCTGCAAACCTGAACCACCACTCTACTTTCTATTTCAGTGAGTTAACTGTTTCAGGTATCTTGTGTAGATCCAATTGTACATTATTTGTCCTTTTGTGACTGATATTTCTCCTGGCATAATATCCTTGAGGTTCATGGTGTAGTACGCTGTAACACATGAATTTTCTTCCTAAGGCTGGATAATGCTCCATTCTCTTTTCATAGTACATTTTGTTTGCTCATTCATTAGTTGGCCAAATTCATTGGTTGTTTTCCACATCATCATGAACATGTATACATAGATCTCTTCAAGACTGCCTTCAATCCTTTTGGGTGTATAACCAAAAGTGGAATTGATGGGTCATATGGTAATTCTATTTTTATTTTTTGGAAGAACTGTTGTTCTGCTTTCATAGCAACATCAGTGGTTTTTATTTGCACTTATGTGATGATCCATGATCATGAGCATTTTTCATGTTTTCACTGACCATTTGTATATCTTCCTTGAAAAAAGTATTTATTATTAAAGTCCTTTACCCATTTGCGTGGCTGTTCGCTGCTGTTACAGCATATTAGTGCTCTCCTTTGGCAGTGCTGTACCACTGAGCTCCATCCTGGCCAAGTTTTATTTTTAATAGCCCAAAACTAAATAAAACACAGATATCTCTCAAAAGGTGATTGGTTAAACACATGTTCTATAACCACACCACGCAGCATTGCTCAAAAATAAAATGAATGAAGTGGGAAAATATTCGACAGTGTGGATGAATTGCTAGAGAATTATGTTGACTGAAAAAAGCCAATCCCAAAAGGTTGAAGTCCATTTCTATAACACTTTTGATGACAAAATTAAAGGTAGAAAGACCAGATCAGATGAGTACTCGCCAGAGGTTAAAGACAAAAGTAGCAGCAGGAGAAAAGTAGGGATAATTATTAAAGGGCAGCATGCAGAACCTTCGCAGTGGTGAAGTTTTGTATTTTGACCATAGAAATGCAATATCCTGGTTGTGATACTGTATTACAACTCTGCAAGATGTTTTCCATTGCAGGAAACCAAGTAAAGAGTATACGTGGTAACTGTCAAAATCGTATGTAAATTTACAATTTTATTAAATTGCATGCTACAAAATAAAAAGTTTACTTTAAAATAGCAAAGAAGATAAATCATAAAAGCACATTAAATGTACCATAAGATGTACAGTGTATTTATAACAAAACAGTATGACAATATTGAGCCAAACACATTAACCACATCAATACGTGTAAATAGGCTTAACTCACTATTAAAAGAAAAAAAGGTTTTCAGACCGACAGAATGATACCTAACTTTACACAGAGGATAAGAAACATGCCTAACACATGTTTCACAAAGCTAAATATAAAGGGGAGGCAAATATAAGCAAGGCAAAAGCAATCAATAATGAGGAGGGGCTGGAGATGTACCTCAATGACAGAGCACTTGCCTAGCATGTGTGAGCCCTCAGTTCAATCTCAGAACACAAAACTAACCATAAATAAATAACGTCAGGACTTGGGATTCTAAAAATCAAATAAGGTAGAATTTAGTCTAAAAAACATTAAATAAAGAAGAACAGAAATTTTTTATGTTGCCAAACACCACAGTTCACCAGACATGGTGGAGCATGCCTATAATCCCACCATTCAGGAGGCTGAGGCAGGAAGATGGCAGCAAATTCCAGGCCAGCCTGGGCTACATAATGAACTCAAGGCCTGCCTAAACTGCTTAGCAAGACACAGTCTCAAAAAAAGAAAAAGAAGAAAAGCCACTGTTCACAGTGAAAATATAACTGTGATGACTGTTTATGCATTAAACAACATAAGAGCCCATCTGCATAAAGTGGAAACTATAGGAGATGCAAGAGGTGGAGAGAGGGCAGGGGGTATAGCTCAGTGGCCTAAGTGCTTGCCCAGCAAGCCTGAGGTCATGAGTTCGATTCCTGGTACCAAAAAAAAAAAAAAAAAGAAGTGGAGAGAAACACCTAATATTGGAAGACTAGCAAACCACTCTAAGTACAAGACAAGTAAAGCAAGTTTAAAATGTAAGGACTGCAAAAGATTTAAAAAACACACCTGATCAGTTCAATTTTACGGCCATATATATCAAACTTTTACACAATGATAATAAAGAAGATATTGTCTCAGTACACATATCTAATTATCAAAATCAATCAAATGTTAGATTACAGAGAACATCTTCACAAATTTTATGAAAAGAAATATCACAAATAACACTGATAAAAATGAATAAAAATTTTAAAAGATACACTTGAGAAGAAAAAATCCTATTAAATAACTCTCAGGGAAAAATTCAAATACAAACAACTTACAGAATTTCTGGGAAAAAGATGCTGAAAATACTATATATTCAGCTCTATGATGCATAGCTTTAACAATTTAAATAATTTAAAAGAATGAAAATAAATTCAATACTCAATTCAAAAAGTTGAGAAATTAAATAAAACAAAAGAAGTCACAATGAAGCAATTCAAAGATACAGATCAGCTGTTCACAAGAAATATAAAAATAGCTCTAAAAAAGTGCCAGGCCTGGTGGCACACACCTGTAATCCAAACACTCAGGAGGCTGAAGCAGGAAGATCTCCACGGGTTTGAGGCCAGCCTGAGATATATAGCGTGTTTAAAACCAGCCTGAACTACACAGTGAAACCCTGCTTAAAAAAAAAAAAAAAAGCCCTAAGATATATAGAAAAGATATTTGACTTCTTAATAAGCTAAGCCCAAAATAAAACAACACTGACAAATCATTTCAAAGCTTAATAACACGATTCTTGGCATAGTGTGAGGAAATAAATACTCTCATATTTTATGAGTGATCAGAGAATTTGGCAGTACCTAAAAAAGGGAATATTTTACCTTGTGATCAAGCAGTTTTCCACTTGTAAGGGGTTATCTTCAAAAGTATACACAAGATTATTCACTGTAACAACAGTTAGGGCCAGGGATATAGCTCAGTAGCTCAGTGCCTGCGTGGTAAGCATGAGGTCCTGAGTTCTTTTCTCAGTACAAAAAAAAAAGAAAAAAAAATCTTTTATACCTGCAAAAATTAAAAATCCAAACAGATTAGTTCAGTAAACTTAGTGTATACACAAAATGGAGAAGTAGGTAGTTGTTTTTTAAAATGCATACACAAGAGGAAATTAAGAGTATATGTATATGTTATATGCTATATTTATGTAAAAATATGAAAAGTAAAAAATGCATGTATCTTCTAGCTTTTACAAACAGAAATGCAAGGATAAACCAGAAAGTAAGCGAACTACCTGGGCAAAAGGAGAAAAGGGGAGCAAAAGTATAGAGGAGGGAAATCTATTTCCTTAGCCTTGTCTGCTGAAAGTGCCCGGGACTAAGGACATGCTGGTAGTACAAACGCACTTGGTATGTGGGTCTTAGTTTTTAAATACCATTCTCTACTGCAAGGAAGCACAGCTCCCCAGAGAAATAATTAATTCCAGGGTTGGAGCAGGGAACACATAGGTGAGCCTGAAACATCTTGAAGAGCCACAAAATAGGTTAAGTGCTCAAAAAACTAAAAAAGGCCAAGGTTATAGCTCAGTAGCACAGCACCTGCCTGGCAAGCACAAGGTCCTGAGTTCAGTTCCTGGTACCAAAATAAATAAAAAAGTAAATAAAATAAAATAATAGAAAGATGTCAAAAACACATGGAAGTGAGCTTGACAGAATCCCCACTGGCTAAACAGGGAATTTTAGGCAAAAGTAAATGTGGCCAGCAATGAATGAATTTTACTCCACTAATCACAGTAAGAATCCCTGAGTTCATAGTGATAAACAGACTAACAAGGCAGAAGAGAAAAGTCTACCTGTCAGCCAAGTGTCAACTGGAAAGTGCAAAGACAGTGGTTGAGTTAGAAAATAAACATTTTGCACTCATCCTAGTAAGGATTTGTTTGAATGCAAATCATCATAGATAACAAATGTAGGCAAAAAAAGTCTGATAAGGAACAGACTATCGTACGATCTAGTGAATCTCCCCACAGATTGCTTTTCAACTGAAAGAGAAAAAGGAACAGTAATTATACAGAAAAGAAATGAGATGATTTATTGAGCAGGTGATCAAAATTAACATATCCAGCTCAAAAAAGATGGACATCACACACTCTGGATGCGGTATATTCTCTGAAGATAGTCTTACTTATGAAGTGTTCCAGCATGATGCATCATCTGAATCTAACCATGAGAAATTTGAAAAAATGTCTATAACTTCTCTGTGGTTTCCAAAAATGCCAGTCATGAAAAAAATAGCAAAGATAAATACTATTCAGTTAAAAGAGACTAAAATGACATGATAACTAAGCGGAAAATAAATTCCTGGACTGGATCTTGTTTTAGAGAAGAAACAACAAATTCCACAGTGGCTATTGCCGGGGAAATCTCACATCTGGGCTACCAAATTAAATAAGAAGTATTTTATCAATGTTAAGTTTCCTGATACTGATAATTCTGCAGTGGCTATGTAGGAGAATATCCTATCCTTAGGAAATATATATTGAAGTATTTAGTTTTAGATGGCCATTGTATATGTAACCTACTTTAAAAAGTTCCAAAAAAATAAACACTGAGGGAAGAAGAGAAAAGAGAGAGATAATATGATAAAACAAATATGGCAAAATTTTAAGCACTGGCGAATCTAGCCAAGTATAGAAGAACAGTCTGTAGTATTGTTGCAACTTTTTTGTAAGTATGTGATCATTTAAAAGTATATATTTGAAAATCAAAACATCCTATAAATTTATGACTTATTTTCATAGAATAATTTAAGAGAAATCCTATTATAGAAAATGGCATTTTTCCAAAAAAGTATAAACTTGCACTACTAAAGCTATAACTTAATTCTTCAAATATCTTTGTTCTTGATACTGATTATTGATTTTGTACATTAAAATGCACTTTAAAGTTATGAAAAGGATTGATCTGATCTACTGTCATTCAATGCGACCTGTCCAAAGTGTCACTTTTCCTCAGCCTTGGTCTGCCTATTTGCACAAAAGAAACACTATTTTATAGCATTTCAGTGAGCGTCAAACAAATACCACGTTCCTCAACACTCTTAGAATGCACTTCTGTAAAGGTCCTTGATAAATCACTTTCATTTAGGTAACAATAGTTACTATAAAACCATCTTGTGAAAACTATTGCCCCAAGACTATATTATCTAAATGGTATCTTTTCAGTCCCATTAACAGATATGTGAGAGATAAAATATATGGTAAAAGATAAAGAAATTAACCTTTCCAGCTCTCAAAAAAAAAAAAACCCTCAGGTCTCTAACCAAACATCCAAACACAAAGGAGTTTTATTACAAATATTCCAATTTTCCATGCTAGAATGCATTTTGTGACCAATATTTCTTATCACTTACACTTTGAAAAGCCAAAGATATGTAATAAGGGAAGAGAAAAGGGAGAATCCTGGCCAATTAGCTCACATGCAGGCTGGTGGATGGTTCTCCCGGCCAATATTCATAGTATCTATATTATCTTCAGGTAAAATAAAATCATGCTTTATGAGCTCCAAAGTATCTGCTCTTCTTCCTTTAAGAAGATAACAGCACTTTCTTCTTTATAGAAAAAGCTGAGAAACTGAATAATTTCAGTCTCTATTGTAATTAGCTTACGTCCACCAAAGAAAGTACACTAAACATGCATTTTAGATTAATTTTGCTAAAACCTCTGCTTTATTTTTTCTTAGAAGATTTATTGTGATTGTGAATACTCTGCACCTTGATTAACCCTAGTTGCTAACTTAGAATTTAACAAAACAAGCACTGGTGTTTGCAAATTTTAAGATGCGTCAGATGAATAATGCCCTTATTCTCATAAAATATGAAACTAATTGCCACCCGCCATCTCCTCTCTGGGATTCTACTCATGAAAGAGTCATTCCTTTTGGAAAGACTTGTACCTCCTCAGTTTAAAGGTGGGCCTTAATATGCACCCAACAGGAACTCTTTATGATGATTCATGCTAATAGTTATTGAGTACTTACCATTTGCAAGGCAATGCACAGGTGATATAAGAAATACGTCCTACCTTTAAGGTAAGCACATTAGGTTGGGCATAAATAATGCATAGAATACAACTTTAATAGAATTTAGAAAATGACAAGGGCCTGAATGAAGAGAAATCCTACATAAGATTTCAAAGTGAGCCACCGTTCACTCCTTCAACACTTTAAATTATTTAGGAAGGGAAATGAACTATGACTGATTAAGAGGTAACTTACTCCATGATTTGCATATGCTAATACCCATAACACCAAGAACAGTTAGCATTGTAAAACACCTGCTATGTGTTGCTATACTAACTTTCCACAGACATTGCTGATTCAATGCTAATATCTTAAAAGTGTTATTAATCCTTTTAGTCATAGTAAATGTGGCTTTAAAAAAATAAATATTTGCCCAAAGCCACAAGATTATGAAGCTTAACAGGAGAGATGCAATCCCAGAATCCCTGCTCTTTTCTTCTATTCCTTTAAAGATACTTAAATTTTAAAAAAGCAGTAGAGAGAGTCCTAACTCGAAGTCACAAGGGTTACAAGTCTCCAACCATATTTTTACAAAGAGATTTTTTTCCAACCTGCACAACCCAGGAAGCCATTTTCACACACTCGGATGATGTCCTCTCATTACTAAGGCCGTCTTCTAACACAATCACACCCAATGATATTTCTCTTCCGATAGCAGCCCTTAGATTCATTCCCGCTTCAACAGCACGTTCCAGACAGGTGCTCTGCATTTGTCTGGACGTGGCAGCAACAATCCAACTCAGGAAAAATGCCAGATGTTCCAACAATCGATGTTACAGTTATCTATTTTTATTCTGGCAGCTCATCGAGGGTTTTTTTTTATCATTTTTAGCTGTAAAATATATAAAGATCCCTCTTATCGTAAAACCCTGTTTTCCATGAAGAACTTTCACTCTATCAGGCATGAGCAGCTTGCCTTTTGATTTGTGTCTGAACCATGAGAAAAAAACATCACAGATGCAGACTGCATTGCACCAAGAACATGTGCATGCTTTTAAATCACTTTTATCTTACTTTTTACTAATGTAACCCTGAAACATAAAATATGCTCTCTTTTTCATTCACTGTTATGGGAAGAACAGATGGTGGAAGAGTTAGATGAAAGTAATACAGCATGTCCATTAAAATAACCCCCACTTGCTGGGGATGCTTCCCTCAAACAGGAGTCGTGTTTACTATAAAGAATGGCTTTGGCTTCTATACACTGGAAATTGTCAGTGGCTTACTCTAGGATAAACATAAAGTAAGAGAAAAATTGATGTCAGAATCAAATGCTTTTTAAAGTGGCAATGATTCAAATTATTATACTAATCTAAGAGACTGAATGAAGCCAGGTGTCTCTGATACTGTAACTGAGCAACAGGAAATAATGAGGTTCATTTCTAACTTGAAAAATTTTAGAACCTAGAAAAATAAGAGAAACTGCAGAGACAAGATGAAGTAGAAATTTCTATTCCTACTAATGGTACATAGAAAAATTTTGCTATTGCTTCATCTGTCCCTAATTTATTGTCTTATTAATAAATATCAAGACTAATTCTATATACAGAATATATAAATAACGTTTCATGTGACATGATTTCTGCACAAGTCTCACAAGTCTTCAGCATTGCAAAAGAACCTTTCTGGGGTATTTTTATGAAATTCACTTTAGTTGCATACAGTTCCAAAGGGTTAAGCTTTAAAAAATAATTTCAAAGAAAATTAAGAGAATATAATCTGAAAGAAAAAAATATATCAGTCCTGAGTCACATTCCAGTTGAGGGGTATTTCACAAGAGAAACTAACTGAGATAAATACTAAATCAAAATTCAACTATTAAAAGTTTTAAATATTTTTGGCCACTTATTCCATTTTAGAGAATAATATAAATTGGCAATATCTCAAAATCAGTATTTAAGAATGTGTACATATTAGTTTCACTATGTTTATGATTGTGTCCATTTATAATGGATCATTTATTGTGACTTTTTTCAACTTTCATTTATATTTTAGCTCCAAAAATATTTTGGCAAAAAAAATCTCTCATAGCTGTAAATTCCTTGATATATTTCACAAAGTGGAAGCCTGGTTTTATTTCCGTTTTAGTGTGCCTCACATGTGATTTGAAATGTCATAGGCCTTCTCTTAACCCATCCCCTACGGTTACAAAAATGTCCCTGGGACTCAATTCACTCATTTTTCTCACAGAAAAGTAACCATAGTCGACATCTCATTAGCTGTCAGAGTGATGTGCAGCTGGAAAGGAGTCGGCGCACCAGACCAGAGGCCGGCTTTCCTCCAATGTAATTCTATAAGGAATCTCCTATAGGGCTCCATATGGAGAGGGCTGTCCTCAAACCGTGAAATCCACAGTACATCCCTTTTGAAAATCCAAAGGTGAACTCCTGAAGACTTGTATTTTTGTTGCACTGAAGCTTCTAAACAGGTAATAACAAACATAGAATAAACATTTAAATCCTTTATGTCACAGTATCCACAAATGCAAATGACGTAAAAATATCCCAACTTGCACAGATAACAGAGAAATATCTCTAGCTTGCTGGATAAATCCTGAGCTTCCGGGACCAGTAGCACTAATTTTAATGGTAATCCTTTTTCATGATGGGCTTCAGGCGTGAGCCAGACCCACTTCGATCCTCTGCCTGATGCTCTGTCTGAGTCGCTGTCTGATTTTCCACATGGAAGTGGCAGATTCCACGGGCTTGAATTAGCTGAGTACAGGTGGTGCCACCTGCTCCAGCCCCTTACTGCAGCTTTGTTTGGTCCTCACTGCTTTATTCTGCGTCTGGAAAAAGCTTAGGCTGCCCAAGCTGCTCCTGGCAGCGTCCTAGAACCGGGCTGACAAATTAGTAAGCGTATTACTGGCCTTCTGCATGCTGGAAGAGAATCTCTCAGATCTGTAATTCTGTGAAAAGAAATTGAAACTTGAAGGCTGTTGGCTGAGCTAATACATTTTGAACTGGTGATTGTAAATAAAAGAAAGGGTTTACCTTTTCTTTTTCTAAGCTAAGTTCAGTAAAAATAAAGAAAAGTTAAAAAAAAAAAACATAAACTGTATACTAAATAATGTAAGCAGAATCTTTTCCCCCAGATTTGAGGTATACTTGACAAAATGGTTACATGTTTAAAGTGTACAGTATGCCAATTTAGTATAAGCATACATTAGCAAATTATTACCACAATGAAGTTAACATATCCATCACCTCCCATAGTTACACTTGTGTGGGAGTGGGGGGAGTGGTGTGAAAGTTTCAGATTGCTCTCAGCAAATTCCAAGTATAGAATATAGTTTTAACAATAACCACCATGCTCTACATTAGATTCCTAGCACTTATCCATCTTATAACCTTGTCACCAAAGTTCTCCATTTTGGTCACTAACTGTCCAGTAACTGGCAACTGCTCTTCTACTCTGTTTCTATAAATTTAATCTTTTGTGTTGTTTCACCTACAAGTGAAATCATACAGTAGTTGTCATTGTCTGGTTTATTCTACTTAGCGTAATGAATTCCTAGATCACCCATTTTGTTACTAATGGCAAGATCTTCTTCCTTTTTATGGCTAAATGATAATCTACTCCATACCATATTGTCTTTATCCGTTCACCCATCATTGGATGCTGAGGTTGCTCCCATGTCTTCCCTGTTGTGAGATGTCATAATGAGTATGGTCTACAGACATCTCCAAATGCTGATTTCCTTTCTTTCAGGTGTATACCAAGAAATAGATCTGGTGGGTCGTATGGTAGCTGTATTTTAAATTTTTTGAAAAGCTTCCATACAAATTTACATAAAGACTTCACCAATTTCCATTTCACTAACAGCACCCAAGGCTTCCCTTCTCCCACATCTTCCCCAGCATTTGCTGCATTCTGTCTTTTCTAGCATACCCAGCCTAACACATGTGGGTTTTGACTTGGATTAATGCGATAATTAATGACATGGACCACTTTTTGTCAACCTGATAGCTCTCTGTATGTCTTCTCCGGAAAAATGTCTGGTCCTTTGCCTACTTTTAGTTGAATATTTTACTACTGAGTTATATGAATTCCTCAAATATTTTCAGTATTAACTGCTTATCAGTTATATGGTTTCCAAATATTTCTCCCATTCTAAAGGTTATATTTTCATTATATTATTTCCTTTGCAATGCAAAAGCATTTTGGACTGATGTAGTCATATATTTGTTTTAATTTTGCTTTTGTTGCCTGTGCCTTTGGTGCCATATAAAAAAAAAAAATTACCAAGACCAATATCAAGAAGCTATCACCTCTCTATTTTCTTCTTGGAATTTTGTGGCTTCAGGTTTTACATTCAAGTCTATATTTTATTGCATAGCTGTTTTTAGCTCATACTGCATTGTTTTGATTACTATAGCTCTACACTACCTCCAAATCAGGAAGTATGATATCTCTGTCTTTGTTTGCTTTCTCAGGACTGCTTTGGCTATTCGGAGTCTTTCATGGTCCTATACAAGCGTGAGAATTACTATTTTCTATTTCTCTCCTGTCTTGTTTCTAATCTAAAAGAGAACTTTTAAAGCCTTTCATTTTAAGTTTGGTGTTAGCTGTGGGCTTGTAATTACACTCTCCATTATGTTAGATACATTCCTTCCATAACCAATTTGTTGAGAGTTTTATTATGAAAGTGTGTTGAATTGTGCCAGATGCTTTTTTCTTTGTCTACTGAGATGATCACAGAATTTTCATCCTTCATTCTATTAGTGTGATGTATCACATTTGTTGATTCATGTATGTTTAATCAGACGTGCACACCAATGATAAATTTCAGCAATCATAATGTTTGCTGGTATAATATTTGCTAATATGAGAATTTTTGTATCTATGTTTTTCAAGGATATTGACTTGCAATTGTCTTTGCTTGCAGTATTCTTACTTGACTGTGTTATCAAAATATTGCTATTGTAAACAAAGTTTGGAAATCTTCCCTCCTTCTCAAATTTTTTGAATAGTTTGAAAAGGATTGGTGTTAATTTTTCTCTAACTGTTGTATAGAATTTACTGTTGAAGCCCTCTAGTTCTGAGCTTGTCCTTTTGAGGAGTCTTTTGAATATTGATTCAATGAGTCTTAGTAGATTTTATATTCTAGGAATTTATCTATTTCTTCTAAATTACCAATTTGTTGTTGTATAACTGTTCATAGTAGTCTTATGATCCTTTGTATTTCTGTGCTGTTGGTCAGAAAATAACTTCTTTCATCGGTGATTTCATTTATTTGTGTCCTCCGCCATTTTTTCTTGGTTAATCTAGCTTAAAGTTTGTCAGTTTTGTTGATCTTCTTAAAAAGCTAATCAGTTATTCTCTATTTTACCAACTTGTGCTCTAATTTTTATTACCTTTTTTCCTTCTGCTAACTTTGTACTTGATTGATCCTTCATTTCATAATTCCTTCAAGTGTAAAGCTGGATTGAGATCAATCTCTTTTCTCCTGTTTCATTTTTTTGTTGTTGTTTTGTTTTGTTTTGTTTTGTTTTTTGTGGTGCTGGAGATCGAGCCCAGTGGCAAGAACTCTACCACTGAGCTGCACACCAGCCCGTATCTTTCTCATTTCAATGTTTCTATCCATACACTTTCCCAGTACAATTGTTCTTGTATTCATACACTTTCCCCGTACAATTGTTCTTGCTGCATCACTTAAGTTTTGATGCCTTGTTTTCATTTTCCTTTGTCTCAGTGTGTTTTCTTTTGATTTTTACTTTGACCCATGGGTTGTTCAGGAGTATATTGTTTAATTTCTACATATTTGTGAGTGTTTCCATTTTTCCTCCTGGTGTTTATTTTTAGTTTCATACCATTGCGGTCAGAAGAGACACTTCATGCTTTTCCAACCTTCTTGAACTCATTAGGGAAAGAGTGAGCAGAAACAAACACCCAATGAACATCACTGTCTGGTCCTTCTCCAGCCATTTGACAAAGAAATGAAAGGCAAAAGCTGTGGCTTTGAGAACCCATGATTGATCACATTTTATAATTCCTTTCTAAAATGTTAGTTTTGCCTCCCTCAAATAAACCAGGGGTATGGAACCATATTACACATCATAGGTATTTAACTAAATGCAAAAGTTAGTTTTTTAAAAAAGTATAAGCCAGGTGCAGTGTCACATGCCTCTAATTCCACCACTCAGGAGGCTGAAGCAGGAGGGTCACAACAAGTTCAAGGCCAGCATGGCCTCACAGTGAGTTTAAGGTCAGCATGAACTACATAGCAAGACCATGTCAAGGAAGGAAGGAAAAGAGGAAGGAAGGAAGGAAGGAAGGAAGGAAGGAAGGAAGGAAGGTAGGAAGGAAGGAAGGTAGGAAAGAAAAATGCAGTAACAGTAAAATGCAGCTGCCACCATGGTAGGATTTCTGCCTACAGTAGCCCGGTAGCTATGTACAAAATCTTGTGGAAGTAATTATAATATTTCTTATAACAATTCTACCAGGGCTGGGGATGTAGCTCAGCAGCACAGCGCCTGCTTGGCAAGCGCAAGGTCGTGAGTTCAATTCCCAGCACACACACACACACACAAAAAGCAATTCTTCCAAAACCATTCCATACAAATCCATTTTCACCTCTGCTGTAGTAAAGAATACACAGAAGAGAGAGAGAGAGAGAGAGAAAGGAAGGACACAAGGGCAAAGCTGAAACATAATGGTCTCAACAGACTGAGTACTTTTCTTTGCTAAAATAATATTCAGAAGATCCAAAAAGACCAAAAGTATCTGCTCTACTAATGTGATATTTCTATTGGAAACAGAGATTCATCACAAATTTATACATGGCCATATTTTTAAAACTTACATACTAAAGGACTTCCTGGCAAAATGTCTTTTTTTTTTTTTGCAAAATGCATAAAAGCTATATTTTTGTTACTTATGGTCAAAGATTACATGTTTCCATGTTATATATGATACATTAAATGCAGGGATAACTCTAATAATCATAGTATAAAGGTAGAATTATGTTTGAGAAATTATTGATGCTTCTTTTCTCTGAAACTTAGAAAATGAAGCTTTCAGTGTAATATTCACTGCTGTATTTTTGAAGCCAGAAAGAAGCCTTGCAGATAGCTTGTATCTTCACCTAAAGGAAGCTGGATTGGAGTTAATGAACATTAAGAGGATTCTGTAAGGTTCTTTAAGGTAACAAATGTGGTATAAAATGCACAAGCATTACAGTGTACCCATAGTAAGAGATTACTTTCAGATTTCAGAAGCAGGCCCAGTCTTATTTATAGGTTGTTAATAGAGGGTACTGGTTACTGCTGATTAGTAGGAAAGGCCAGAGGATGGCGGGAGGATGACCGTCTCTGCTACATGTAACTATACACATGCCAAGGTAAGAATTCTGAAATGGAAATTCCAGAATCAGGAAGCAATTTAATCTTGATTGACACGATTAAAACATATCAAAAAAAAAAAAAAACCCTTTCAACTGGTATCAGAGTCCCATGACTAGTTGCATAAAAATAGGTTGAAAATATTATAGCAATCTCAACTAGATAAGGTTGGAAAAATAACTTCCATAAACACAATAATTCTAATTCAATGAACCTTTGAAAAACCACGTAGCCATTTTCATGAGGTAAAATTCAGTAACAGAAAAATGCAGCTGCCATCATGGTAGGATTTCTGCCTACAGTAGCCCGGTAGCTATGTACAAAATCTTTTGGAATTAATTATAATATTTCTTATAACAATTCTACCAGGACTGGGGATGTAGCTCAGCGGCACAGTGCCTGCTTGGCAAGCGCAAGATCATGAGTTCGGTTCCCAGCACATACACACACACACACAAAAAGCAATTCTTCCAAAACCATTCAATGCAAATCCATTTTCACCTCTGCTGTCCCAAGTAATACACAGAAGTACAAAGATGATTGAGGTATTCACTAAGTGGTCATAATATAATCAAGTCTAAAATCTTCCCCGAGGATACCTCATACCAAAAAGGGACCTGAAGGTGCATCCACTACTCCAGATAAACTGGGAGATGGTAGCAAACTCTAATTTGTACTTGTCTTGAATGTTCATACAAAGGTGCCTAAATAATTCCAAAAAGCAGTTATGCTGTTTGTCATTCATCGCCCATTAGTGATTTCTATACTTACTGAACATAGAGATTTCTACATATACTGAAAACATAATAGAATGAAGAGCCCAGTAAATAATATGATAGGATTATTAAATCACCATTTACTTAACTAATAAGAGCCATAAGATGCTACTCTACGAGATTAATTTTGCTCTAGAAACTTCCTTTTGAAGAATCCAATTAGAATCCAATTAAAACACAGAAATAACAAAAAAGAAAAGACTACTTGGAAAAATGGTCATAGGCTTAAAATGAAATACAGGGGCTGTGGATATAGCTCAGTGACACAAGCTTCTGCCCGGCAAGTGTAAGGTTCTGAGTTAGATTCCCGGTGCAAAAAAAGAAAAATAAATAAATAAAATAAAATGAAATACAATGAAAACCATCATCCTTCCATCAGTAAAAATGAGAGTACTATGGATACAAAAATGGGGGAATGCAAAGACTGTTTTGCTGAAGTAAACTTTAAAAGTATAATTTTGAAGTAAATCCATAATGATCAAAATATATCTACTACAAGAAGAGATACAAGAAACCAAGAATAAAAAGAATCTTATCCATCCATCCTGGACAGTATCTATTCCTCAGTAGAGAATTTTAGTGAATTCTTCACATACTCACACTAGAACTACTAAAATTGGTTTCCTTAATAGTTTTTCTTGCTTCAACTATTTTAACGTTCAAACCTTTACTAGTTCTGTCCAAGACAAACTCTAAGCTCCTTGGCCTGGCGTGTATTTGGCGCCAACTTATTTCCAAAGATATCATTCAGATCCCTCATTCAGACAGACCAACCATCCGCCACTCCACCCCCAGCCTGATCGCACTGATTTCTTGCATTTCCTCCTAATTTTAATCTTCCTGAAGGCTCCACTCTCCTTTCTTCCCATATGCCTGAATCCTAACCTCCGAGCCAGGTTACATACTTTCATTAGCCAGGCATAGTCCGTAACACTGATATCATTCACAAAGCCCTTTGTATATATCATCCCTGTTTATTCTACCACACAAATTCCCACTTCGTATTACAAAACATGGACATTCTGTATACCATGTATTCGTACTCTCCCACCTTTCATGTAACTTACACCACCCAGCCCCCACCGTGCCGACGCTAGCATCTTTCTGAAGCAGATACTCATCTAGCCTCTGCTGAGTCAAACACAGAAGAACAATGATGCACGAAAGTTAAAAGTTACTTACTCTTTCATGACATAAGAACAATTTGAATCAAAAATATTTTGAGAAACTAATTATTTTCTTTGAAATTTCTGAGGATTCAGAGCGCGATGTGGATGCATTTCTAAATTGCTTTCCTCTAGCAGAGATAGTCGTGAGTTTGCTCCGGGTGGCATTCTCTTCCATCCAAGCCCCAGATTATCATCTCACACCATCACATTATGTTGCAAATACCTGTTCACCTGTCCATCTATACTAATAGCTCTTCCATGTAAAAAAAGTGTGCTCCATTTCTGTCTGTATGCAGCCCACCTAGTAGGAACCCAGTCAATGACTGATCTAATACCATGATTATCTAAAGCACAATTATAGAATAATTGTGTTTACTAATTTATTTCTTTACTACAGAAATAAATGTTAAAGAAACTCAACCTGTGACTGTGCTATTTCAAATAAGGCACATAGTCAAAATTCTAAGGACTGCATTTATACAAATATTAACCACAAAAATAAACACACAAGGGGCTGGGGATTTAGCTCAGCGGCAAAAGCGCCTGCCTGGCAAGCGCAAGGTCGTGAGTTCGGTTCCCGGTACCGGAGAAAAAGAAACAAAAAAAACAAAAAACAAAAAAAAATAAATGAATAAACACACAGACTTCAAGAGAAATCCTATGTGAACATATGTATATATGTACATACATGTGTGTGTGTGTGATTTTGATACATGATAAAATACTGTAGAAGGAACTACAATTTTGGATAGGAAAAGGAAAAAATAAAGAGGGACTTTTTTCTACTTTCCTTTCTTGTGCATTATTTGTGTACTACAAAACATATGTAACATTCAAAGTAACTGCACACATTAGAGTAGTCTGATTAAAGTTAAAACTTTTTTTGATGATTCATTTACTGTGAGACTGAACTAATAGAAATTTTATATGTTAAGAGCAGAGCATGAAAGAAAACCTAGACTAAACAATGAGGTTTTGGAGGTCCAACAGGGAGATTTTGTTTTAATGGCTTAATTTCTGTAAAACAAAGGACAAACTCCTTCTTAACTTAGTATTTCCTAATTTAAATTCTTCTTTCATCTATGTGTCCAACACTGCTATATACTTAAGGAGAGAACTACCCAAAGGCACAATCCATCCTTCCAAATAGTAAAAAGAGACAGTAAAACTCTCTTCCCAAGGGACAAGACAATAATAAGAAAAGCCTCTCATTAGCTGTTCTCTACAACAAAGCAGCTGCACGTCACAGTAACTCAGACTATGGTTGGTACTTCCTGGCGGAAGTGCTCAGCACTCTAAGAGAAGATGCACATTGCTAAACATCTAGACCTGATGCAACCATTCTCTTCCCTGCCGTCAAACAGGTCCTCTGTGGAAGACTTCCACCCATATAATTTCTGAAGGCAGCGATCGTAGTCTTCTCCCCTTTGGATACCCAGATGCTGAAATCATCTAGCAAACACTAGCTCTTTACCAGCCAGTGGGTCAGCAAGTGACATTTCCTCAAACACTGTATATTTGTGGATATCGATATGATAACACAGATCTGACAGGTTAGGAAATAATCATTTCTAATCCATTAGATTGTCTTTTTACTTAAAATTCAAACACAAATAATAAAGACAACTTTGATAAATAAATGATTCAGAAGGGATTTTGGTTCTAGAGTAGCGCAGGAGTCATCTTAGTTCCTGCAATGAACTGCAGGTAGTTTGATATGACAATGACAAAGAAAAGGAAAGGGACAGGAGCGGTGGCACAAGCCTGTAATCCCAGCACTCAGGAGGCTGAGGCAGGAAGATCACCATGAGTTCAAGGCCAATCTGGGCTACACAGTGAGTTCAAATCCAGCCTACACTACATAGTGAGACCCTGTCTCAAAGAAAGGGGGAGGTAAACATGGAGGTAAGGTAGCCATTCTCTCTTTTCAGTTCCTATCCTAAGAGTCCATACTTTTTTATATTGGCTCCAACTCTCTGCTTAACCATTGTAGAAGAAAAATTTAGGACCAGTGTCCTTGAAATAACAAAGTCTGGTTCTGGCAGCTGGACTCTCGTGACCTTTCTCTAAGTGCGGCCAATCACACAATTATTTCAGTTTTTCACTAGCACAGTGACTTAAAAGGAAAATGATAGTTTTGGAAAATCCTTCACATTCATAGACATTTTCAATTTACTAAAACCAGATTAATTCCAAACAGTTTTAATATTTCCTGAGCTTCAATATCAAACCAAGTCACGAATAAAGATAGTCACAAGGCAGCAACACACTTACCTGGGGGTAAGGAGACGTCCTGGATTTTGACTTTGAGCTGGAGAGCCTCGACTTGGTCCCCTTCCTGCTATCAGTCATGGTGGGGGTGGAGCTGCTGGCGTAGGAGAAGGCTGGTTTGGAGGCTGAGATCTGATCCAGAGAGAGCTGTAGCCCCTTGTACTCAGTGTCTCTGCAAGATTGGAAGACAGAGCCCTTACTCGTCCACTACAGGAAAGAATCCATGCGTTCTCTCATCAAGAATGTAGTAACCCGTATGTGAAAGTGAAGCAAGCAAAAGTTAGCCATATAACTAGTTTCCACAGACGCCTGGGTTACTGCAGAAAAGTGTAACACTTAGCTAATGTGTGTCAATGTGGCCGCTGCACCCAAATCATAAGCTCATCAAAAAGTCAGGATAGAGATTTTTCTCATTCTTTTTATTAGTTAATTAGAAATTAAACCCTTAATTTAACTTCTGTGAGATTTGTTTTCTCAGTGGTGAGATATGAATTATAAAGGCTGTTCTGAAAGTTTTCTACGTGGGGTAAGCTCAACAGACATCTGGCCAAATGATGCTACTTGATTACTAACAAGAACGTCTTCTATCAGCTATTCCAAGATCAATCATCTTGGCAAACTCCAGATATTCTTATTGCTAGCTAACTAGTGTAACCAGGCTTATAAAAAACATCCTTTCTGCAGGGTAAGTAATTAAGCTCCCTCAGGGTGCACTTTACCACCAGTTATTTCCATTGTTTCCTTCATTCAGTAAATATTTACTGAATGCCTAATGTATACCAGACTTTGTCCTATGTGGAGATGTAAAAACAAATAAGGTATGTATATGCCCTGTCCTTGCGTAGACTATAATCTACAAGAAGAAGAAACAGTAAACAAACATAGATAGAAACTGCACACTGTAATTTGAAAGGAGTAGTCAGTGTTAAGAAGTTAATTTCAAAGGTGTTGTTTGAGATACAGTATTGAGAGGGTGAAGATGACAAACCTGTTCCACCAATAGCTATAGCCTCAGCTCCTCTCCAGGTAGCAGTGGGTCTCATCTGATGCCTGTTTTTCTTAAGAGCATATCATCCCTTTTCACTGTCCCCTGAACAAAATGTTTCACAGTCTTCCTTATGAAGACTCACAGAAGAATTTTCTTTCAGGTTCCAGAACCAGCGGGGCTGCTCCTCATTAACTGATTTTATGTAGCTCATCGTGTTCCCTTCTTTGCACTAGCAGTCAGAAAGGCTGAGCCCCCAGTCCGATTTGTAATCACTTCCATGAGTACACAAAGTTCTCGGGGCGGGCAGTTTGTGCAGCAAACTCCAGTGGTTCCCCTTATTTTTCTACCCTTAATTTTCTCTCCATCTAATTGTCTAATGGATTTGCCTTCTTTAAATTTTTATGTGCATTTTTAATGCTGTTTGGATTAAGATGGGCATGTGAAACTTAATAAATTAATGAAATTGTTTGTATAAAATGACTAGCACATTCCATAAATTGGCAATTACTTGTTTATCTTCTTTTCTACTTCCCTTTCAGTTCTTCCATAACAATGTCAGGCAAAAGGAAAAGTATAATTCAGTACGCTAAAATTGCTAAGATTGGATTTTAAATGTTCTTGCCTCAAAAAATATTGAGTATGTGACATAATACACATGCTAAGTAGCTTTATCACTGAACAACGTATAAATATAGAAACATGATGTATAGGATCATACATTTATACAATTTTTACTTATCAATTTAAAAAGAGAAAAAACTATAATTCAAGCAAGGCATCCCTCCAGACAGTAGGAATAGAAACCAACTGAAACAGCGCCAATAATATTACTACCACAAACTACAGTGTAGCACCATATAAGCAGCAAATTATAATAGCTTCGCACCAAATGCAGCTGGCTCCCTTTATCTGAATCTGTGGAGTCATAGGATCTCAGATTGAAAATACTGTAAAAACACAAAGATACTGCATCTGCACCAAGTATGCATACACTTTTTCTTTGTCATTAACCCCTGGGCAATACAGTTTAACAACTATTTACATAGAATTTACATTTTTGTGGTATTTTAAGTATCTAGAGGTCGCTTAAAGCATATGAGGGGATGTGTGTAAGTTATATGCAAATACTATATTGTTTTATATGAAGACTTGATGATTCATAGATTTTGGTACTCTTTGGCGCTTCTAGAACCAATCTTCCACAGGCAATGGTAAATGGGTATATTCCTTTCATTCAATGCAGCTTGAAAAATTCCTCTACAAAAGCAATAAAAACAGTGCAGGGCCCTATTCTAGACACCAGGGAGACATCAATGAACACAGGGTCTAAGCATCCACCCCTCATAAAGAAGCCCATTGCTGAAGGATCAGAAACCATGTCTTTCTTACTCTAACTTTATTTTGTTGTTGTTTTGTTTTGTTTTTGAGACAGGGTCTCACCATGTAACTCAGGCTGGCCTTGAACTCACTATGTAGCCCAGGCTGGCCTCAATCTTGCAGGCATCCTCCTATTTCAGCCTCTTGAGTGCTGGGGTTGATTACAGGCATGTCCTACCACACCCAGCTTTCTAACATTATTTTTTAGGTGATTATGCTTTTCCTTTTCCAGTAGACTCTAGGATCTGAAAGGACAAGAGTCAAAAGATATTTTGCTATTTTTCAAAAATAATTGTGCGATATATCACATAGGTGGAAAAGGAAGATGATAACAAGGATAGAAATTTTAAAAGACCATTTTCCTTAGTGAGCACCAAGAACTGGCAATCCATCAGCATTTCTCAGTACAGAAAAAAAAAAGACCCAGTGGACTGTGAGTCCTCAGACCCACCCTCCCTTAGGCAACAGTAAGCCTAGAAAACTGGACTCTGCAGAAAATGGAGCTTTCATGCTGTGTACTTCCTGGGTCAAAGCTCTTCTGTTCCCTGGAGTAGAGGATTCATCCATTCAGTCCTTGCCTGGCAGGTCCCACACTGGTAGTGAAAAGTATGTACCCCTAAAAATGTGACCAAATAACTTCATAAACTCATTTCTAATATCTTAGCACAGGGACTTCTAGTGATATACACAAAGTAAACTAGTATTCATTTTTCTCTTGCATGCTTTCAGATCCCAGAAGGGATGCAGCCTCACTATTAATATAATTCCCAGGGAGGTAACTTTTCTAAACTCATTCTACAAAGCCAACATTATGTAGAAACCAAAACCAGACAAGGACTCTACAAAAAAAAAAAAATTAAGACCAATGTCCCTGATAATATAAATGAAAATTTTCTTCACAACACACTATCAAGCCCAATCCAACTTCACATCAGAAAGATCAAATAACATGGTAAAATGGAATTTATTCCAGGGATACAAGGATGGTTCTGCACATGCAAATCAACAACAGAATGATGGACAGAAGCCATATCATTATTTCAGTAACTCAAGATGTGGGAAAAAAGCAATTTGATATCAAATATTCCCTCATGATTTAAAAAAACAACTAATTAGGTATATGAGAAGCATACCTCAATATCATAAAGGCTATATATGACAGATCCATCACCAGCACCACACTGATGGAGAAAAGATAAAAGCATTTCCTCTAAGCTAAAATACGACAAAGATGTTCACTTTCCCCACTTTTGTTCCACACAGAAACTCTTACCCGGAGCAAGAATGTGAAGGAAATAAATATAAGACATACAAATAGGAAGAGAGAAAGTCAAATTATCCCTGTTTGCAGACCAAATGATTTTATATATGGAAAACCTGATGACACCAGAAAAGACTTATAGAAATGCTAAATTAAATCAGTAAAGTGGCAGGATAGAAAATCAACATAAAAAACTTGTAGCATTTTTATACAAAAAGGATGAACTTTTTGAGAAACAAATCAAGAAAGCAATACCATGCACAATAGTTACAAAGAGAACACCTAGGAATAATTTTAAACAAGAAACACTAATGAAAGAAATTGAAGGCACCAAAAGATGAAGAGATCTACCACGTTCATGGATTGAAGGAATATTGTTATAATGCCACACTACTACTAAATTCAATTCATCTCCATCAAAACCCCAACGACATTCTTCACAGAAATCGGAAAAACAATCCTAAAATTTATATGAAAGCACAAAAGTCCCCAAAGAGCCGAAGCAATATTGTGCAAAAGAGATAAAGGTAAGGTATCACAATATTTGATCTTAAGACATATTGCAGGGCTATATTAATTAACACAGCATGGTACTGGCATAAAACCTGACACACAGACCAGTGGAACAAAACAGAAACATCATAAATAAATGATATATCTACAGTCAATTGATTCTCCACAAAGACACAAAAACATACATTGGTGATAGGATAAGCTCTTCAATAAACAGTACTGGAGAAACAAGATGTCCACATGTGGAAGACTGAAACTTAACCCCTGTCTCTCACCCTATGGAAAAACCAACTCAAAATACTAAACAGAAGACCTGAAACTGGAACTATAAAACTGTTAGAAGAACACATAAGAGAAATACATCAAGTACCACATGGAAAAGCAATCTATGTCCCCAAAGTTAAATCACTAAGGGAAGTATAACAAATAAGGCAAAATGTTGCCATTTTTAAACACTTAGACTTATAAAGAATGTAATCTGTCTTTTTCTTTCTTTCCCCTACCGAATCATTTTATAGAGTTTGAGTAAAGGTACTGAATTACCATTAGGGGAGAAAAAGAAATACTTCAAGACATCAGTATAGGCAATGATTTTTTGGATAAGACCCTAAAAGCACAGGTCATAGGAACAAAAAAGACAAATGGAATTATATCGAACTATAAATCTTCTACAACTCAAGAGAAATTACTGCATACAGAGACAATCTTACAGTGGGAAAAATACTTGAAAACTATTCATCAGACAAGCAATTAACACCCAGAACACATAAGGAACTCAAAAAAACTTTTTAAAAATTCTTCAATTTAAAAATAAATGAATAATTTGACTAATACATTTCTGAAAAAGACACAAATGACCAAGTCTATGACAAAATACTCAAGATCTGTAGCTACTGAGGAAATATAAATCAAAATCAAAATAAGATATTATCTCACCCCAGTCAGAATGACTAATATTTTTTAAAAGCTGAAAATAACAAAAAGCAGATGCAGAGAAAAGTTAACCCTTATGCGCTGTTGATAGGAATGCAAATTAGTATAATCAGTACAGAAAACAGTATGGAGTTTCCTATTAAAAAGTAAAAATAGATCTGCCTTATGATACCGCTATCCTCCTTCTGAATATAGAACCAAAAGAACTGAAATCAGCATGTTGAAGAGACCTCACAGTCCTGTTTATTGTAGCACTATTCATAATAGTCAATATATAGAATCAACCGAGATGATCTTCCACAGGTGAGCGGCTAAAGGAAATGTGGTATAGAGGTGCAGGCTGCGATATTATTCAGCTATAGTGAAGAATGAAATCCTGTCATTTGACACAACATGGATGGAACTAAGAACACCACGTTAAGCAAAATAAGCCAGGCACAGAAGGACAAGTTACTGCATGTTCTGCCTCATATGGGATAGACAAAAAAAAGTAAAGTTGATCTCAAACTGAAATGAATAGAACAATGATTACTCAAGGTTAAGAGGAGGTAGAGGTTAAAGGGAGGGTGAATAATGAATACAAAATAGCTAGGAGGAGGATTAAGTTCTAATGCTCTGCAGTACAGTAGGGTAACTGAAGTTCACAACAAATTATATATTTTAGGAGGAACTGAGAGAGAGGAACTCAAAGTTTCTGAACATAAACAATAAGGAAATGAAAATTCTAATTACTATTATTTGATCATTACATGTTGTATATATGGATTGTAAAATCACACTGTACCCCATAAATCTGTACAATTATTATGTGGTAATGGGAAAAGGAAAAAATTTTAAATTCTTCTAAACTTTTTTTTTTGTCTTTTTGAAACAGGGTCTCACTATGCAGTTCAGGCTGGCCTTGAGCTCACTTTGTAGCACAGGCTGGTCTTGAACTCACAATGATCCTCCTGCCTCAGCCTCCCAAGTGCTGGGATTACATGAGTGTGCCACCACGCCCGGCTCTTCTAAACTTTTTGAGTAGCTTCCAGTGACATAAATACTACAAATTAATTAAGCCTAAGTAACATCTTAAAGCCAGTAAATGGCTAAAAATTCTATGAGTCACATGAAAACTATCAAATATAAGAAGAATTACACAAACACTCTGATGAATTAACAAAAACAACATTTCTGTGTACCTCAAAAATATAAAAATAATTACCAATATTTAGCAAAATGTCATAAAGTCAGAAAGGTCAAGGTTTAAAACAACCTGTGCCCCTTATTATTTAATAAAGCACTAGGTTTCAACTACTTCTTTATAACTCATAGGGATGTGGTGAGATTTATATGAAATAGTATACGACAAATTCACAGCACACATACATGTGCAAGCACCGCATTGTGTCACTAGTGTAAAACTTGAAAGAGTTAATTTAAACTCGGAGTATGATAGACACTGTGAAATGATAGGAAACCACCGAAGAGTAAAGGGCTTCTGGGATGTGGGAAAAGAGAAGGGAAAGAAGGAGAAATTTTGTATGTATGTATATACAGGATAGATAACATGGTTGTTCTTCTATCTACTGTTTCTATGCTGAAAGAAACTGTCAATGAGTCTTTGGTTGACCAGTATTGCATGTCTATATCTGTTTTCATGAGAAGCCACTTTGAAGATATCAATATGTAATACAACCACCATTGTTAATCCCCTACCACTTTGTTTGTAACTCTGTGTTGTCTGTATTGTGCTTGTGATATGTTGTAAAATGTTGTATGTCTGTTAATGTTTCCTTCCTTTTATCCTTAAAATAAAAATAAATAAATAAATAAAAATTCACAGCACAGTGCTAGCATGTAGCCAATAATAGTATCATTTCTCAACTTCTGAACTTGGTGGCCCTTTTTGGCTCCTGATTGTCCCAGAACAATAGTTTTACTTTGGTAGCAGTTATGATATATTTCAGTATGAACACTCCTTGGGCTGTATGCCTTTCCTTTCTACCCCAAACTCATTTTAATTTGCTCTTTTCCTTTTCAATCTCTAAACTCAATTGTTTAATGGAGCTTATTGGTTATGGTTTACCAGAGTCAAATTATTACGGTAAGTTTTTATTGCTAAGTTCTCTATTACAACATAGCTACTCAGAGACAAATTCAGTCTTCCTGTTTCTCTGTTCAAAACTCCAACAGCTCAAAAGATATGTTAGGATGAAAGCACAATAAAAAATAGCCACTTAAAGACATTTTCAGTGTGGTTGATGTGCTGCCAAGAGCAGCTCTGAAAGGCAGATTCACTAAGAACAAAGCATTCGTTTTACTTTTAGAATTCTATTAAATTGAACATTTCATTTGTGTAGCTTGGAGGGCTAGATGCTGATGGGAATCACATTAGGAGGACCATTTCCCTCCTCCAAACTCAGACACAAAGAAGGCTTCGGCCCTACTCCTCTTTCCTTTGGTGAGCCATGTTCTGGTTGCACAAATGTCCTCAAAGTTACATGTATGCTTAGTGAACCCGTTTGTGTAAGGTTTCTCCCCTAAAGTGGACAGAGTGAAATGCTCAGCTGCACAGAACTTGAACTCTAAAATGATTACAGTGAGGAACTTGACTTAGCTGAATTTAAAGATGTAACAATATAGCACTGCTCCACCTCAAAAACTTTCCTGAGCAATGCCACGGAGACCTAGTTGGAGGCCCCACATGTAACCTTTCAAGGGCAGCTCATGTCATTCCCAGACACCATCGGTATATTGAAAGGGGGGCTATGGCATAGGCCATTGGCATATTACTCAAAAGGCTATGGAGAACAATGTATATTCGTTTTCTTTCCTTTTAATGATTTGCACAAGAGCTGCAGGTTTCTCAGGTTCCTCGGCTCCGGAAGCAATGCGAGATGAGTAATTTTCAAGCACTAGGACCTGCAGCTTGTCAATCTCACCCATATTTGCACAGACCAAAGTAATCCTCTTATTCCATTATGGATAGTCAGAAACCATTCAATTTGTAGAATTAACCATCTGAGTCTACTTTAAACTTTATAATAGTCATGTACATATTTGGAATAATTCAAAATCTAATAGCAAAAAAATGGAGCCACTCTTATATCATTGGCCTTCCTCGGCCTTCCCTTAAAAAATACACCAAAAGCATTCATGAGGTCAATGCCAACTTGTCATATGAAAAGCTCAGTGTGATACCCCTGCAAAGCTAATAAAAAACTGTCTTTATCACCAAAAGATACTGTCTGCTTCAGAGAAATGCATTAGAACGATTTCTAACATTTCACATGGGAGATAGGCCTCCGTAATATCAACATATACACCTGCAACCTTCAAGTAAGTTGGAATGCACACACAGATAAACAATATTTTATTAGTTCACATTGTCTCAAGCTCCTTTGTAAGAATTTTTCTCTTTTATACCACACTCTATTCTACTTTAATTTCAGACAGTAAAGTTTTGCTTCTCTCATGTCAATTTTGGATCAGCTGGTCATCCTGGAACTTCTTTGTTGATATTATACTATGTGGAATCCTTAAAAGATGCTGCCAGATTTCCCAATTGAGCTTTTTTTAAATACCTGAAGGTGATCAAATTACCCAGGCAAAACGTGGAAACAAAGACATACAACTGATTTGGCTTCAAAGGCACTGACTGGAATAAGCAGAGGATGGCATTAAACTGTGATCGGATTAAGGGGGAATGACTGTGCCTTACATTAAACTTTTTAATTGGATTCTAGAGTCCCTGTTACACAAAGTACATGACCTTCTTTATATTCTGGCACAGTTACTGCCTAGCCCCTGGGTAACGCTTGGCAGCAGAGAGATCTACTTCATGTTTCATTTTCGGCCTCTTATGGAGCCCAGCAGAGAGAGATGATAAGGAAGATTCCATACTGTGAGAAGCTCTGAGACCAACACAATTTGCCAGGAAATTAGGCTAAGACACACTTGGAAATGTAATAGTTTCATACTAATAAGTAGATTTGTGTTTATTGCTTATAGGTGTTCCCCTAGAATCTTTGATTTTACATAAACAATTCCTTGTTCTAAAAACTTTCTCACCCACTTTGAAGATTTCACCCAACACACTATAATTTAGATGGTACCACAAGGGTAAGGATTGGATTAGCCACCATGCTTACTACACATCATGATTTCAAGAAAGAAAGACAGGAGTAGAATCAATAAGCCAATAATAATAAGCAAAAAAAAAAGTAAATAAAAAAATCTATGATATGTTGACAAGATGTGGCAAGATCCTCCATTCGCATATTAGAGATGGTTTAATAACTTCATATCATCTCATGAAACTAGTAGAAATATAGCTAAATCTGGATCTGCCACCACAATGTATCAGAATTTGTTTCCCTACTCCTACAATCCACAGTGATTTTTCCCCTTCTTTCTTCTGGGTTCTTTTACTACTCATTGCCTCTACCATTAGTTGGTACTTCTAGCATTCTGCCTCACAGGGTGAAGAAGGTATCTTCACAACCAACTCCTTAATTCCTTCTCTTATGACAGCCTTTACTTGCTGCCTAACACAGTATCATACATAGCGCACATACTTTGTTAATCCATTTCTTATTCATAACTGATTAACAAAATAATCGTCACTACAATAACCTTTCTCTCACCTCAGATCAAAAATCAAAATACTGTCAAACCTTTCAGTATAAGTGAGAAGGAGGTACTGCTTAGTAATCAAGTTTATGTATGAGATATTTTAATCCCCAGATTACAATCATCATTAATAATCATCATTCTGAAATTCTATGAGGTCCTAAATCAAGAAGCAAATCATATTTCACTGTTTTAGTACATTGTACAATAATACAGTACACTTATTTTATCGAATTATAATTCAGGTACAGCACACATGAGACACAGGTAAACTTGAACACTAAATTAATTTAACCCTCAAACATTTATTTGGAACTATTAAAAATGTATTGAAGGTGTTAGAAGGAATAATACTTCAAACCCCTAGAGAAATAACTTCTACAAATCAATAATAAATTCAATGTCTTCATGACAGAAAAATAAGAAAAGGATATCAAAAATGCACAAGTTGCTGAGAAATATTTCAAAAGGTTTAGTCTCATGAGTAGTAACCTACATAAGTTAAAGAAGCCAATAGCTCCCTTTTTTGCTCTCAAATTGGCAGATTTTTTAAAATGACAACAAATCCTAGTGACATAAATCAAATAGTCATTCATATATCCAGCTGCTAAGAGAGTAAAGCAATAGTATGTATGAAGACGCTTACGAATGTTCACACTTTGGCTGTTTCACTGTTAAGAGTATAAAAATATTCCTAGAAAATGGGAAGTGATGAAAGATAACAACCACACATCTATTTTACAAGGGTTTTATCAGCAAAATTTATTGTATTTAATTGCAAATAATGAAATAAAAAAATCAATGCCAGGCGTGGAGGCACACACCTGTATTTCCAGCACTTGCGGGGACACCAACGCAGGAGGGTCGCCACGAGTTCAAGGCCAGCCTGGGCTACATAGTGAGCTCAAGGCCAGTCTGAACTACACAGCAAGATTTTGTCTCAAAAAAAAGAAAAATCAAAACTAAAGGCATTCCTGCCAGGCGTGGTGGTTCATGCCTGTAATTCCAGCACTCCGGAGGCTGAGGCAAGAGGATCAGTGCAAGTTCAAGGCCAGCCTGGGCTACAAAGTAAGTTCAAGACCACCCTGAACTGCATAGTGAGAATCTGTCTCAAAAAGACAAAAAACAAATAAATAAAATAAAGGCATTACTAAGTTAAAATACTAAAGTAAAAATTTTCTTTTTAAAATGTAAATATATGTGTACACATATACATACATAATTTATAACATATATAGGGAGGGGCAATAGAACTAAAATGTTAGATGCAGTTAACTGGACAATAACTTAAAGATGCCTTGCATCTCTTAATATCCCTATGCATTATCTTAATTTTCTATAATAGGCATGTATGACTTTATGATCAGAAATAATTTTCTTTAAATAAACACTAACTGAGGCAAATTTCAGACACTCCCATCTCATACTGAAATGGCTCTCCAACATTTTTCTTTTCCAGGGTTTCTTCTTTTGTTTGTTTTCGTTCTTTTTGTTTTTCTTCCAGTACTAGGAATCAAACTCATGACCTTGCGCTTGCAAGGCAGACACTTTGCCACTGAGCTAAATCCCTAGCCCCTCCAGGGTTTTTTCTTTATGCATAATTTTTTAAAAGAGAAAAAACATTATTAAATTCCTTGTCCCATAGGTCCAACTTCTGAGGCACACCATTGATAATTTCTAAACATCCAAATGTTCACATGCTCTCCAGTGCACATACATTTCACTTATTTTCTACTCTAGTTTCCATCCTTCCTACCTCACAGAAGTCTCTCTCCCTGAAGGCTTTCATGTGAACTATATGATTTCCTTCTTTAGAGAACAGAACTTAAAATATGATGTAATTAATAAAAAGAAAGTCTTTCTGTAATTTCTTAAGAGAATTTAAACCCATATTAGTTAAAAATGGTATATTTATCATTATTCAGATGAAGTTAAGGCTAATCTGGGGGAAAAATTTCTTGTTCTAAGAAACTTAATTTTTATGCTCAGAAAGTCATTCTATAATTTAGATGTGGGGGCTGGGAATTTAGCTCAGCGGCACAGTGCCTGCCTGGCAAGTGCAAGTTTGTGACTTCGATTCCCAGTACCAGAAAAAAACAAACAAAAAAAGTGAACTATAATTTGGATATGGTCCTGTACACCTATATAAGAGCATTCTGGGAAACAGAGGCAGGAGGAAGACAAGTTCAAGCCTTGTCTGAGAAAGGTTACCAACTTAGACCATCTCAAAATAAAACATTATAAAGAACTGGGATATAGCTCTATGAAGGACTTGGGTTCAATCCTCAGCACCACAAAATAACAGTAACAGTAATAATTCTGTATTTATCTGTTAAAGTTTTAAGTATAGTTGTGCACCCTTAATGTGTAAGTTCCAAATTCTGTCATCTTATAGGTCTAATTATTTTCTTCAGCAGTAAGAAGGAGTTTGGTCTTTAAAAGTGAAAAAAAAAAATTAAAGAATTACACACAAATGACCTGCCTCTTCTGAAAAACAATCTGTCTCCTCTTCCACATTCTGAACCCCTAATTTGTCCACCTTCTGGAAAAGAGCTAACTATAAGGAAAAAGAGTCATATTAATACCAAGTTGGTCTTGCCTTTTAAAATTTTTCAACAAGGAAAAGGCACAGGTTTTATCTGCCTTACTTTTCATCCATTCCTTCTCACCTTCCCACGTGTGTCCCACCCTCACACCAACCATCGCACTGTCATTTACTAAGCTGGTATTTTTCAAGTGTTCCCTCCCCTTTAGAACTCTTTTGATGCCAGAGATAGAGAAACAATCGGCGAGCCCGGTACCTAACCCCTTATGTTTGGCTGAGGGTCTATTCTCACAGGAACTACTTTCTTGCCCAGCTCTGATCCTTGGCAAAGCTGATTCCTATATCTTAAAAACACCCTCTGGCAGAATGGGTCAGAGGAACATAGCTTCTATTTTCAGCTTCACACAAACTGCAGGAACAGAAAAAATACCTGTCATCAAAATGAAATGCTCTTCCCACCACACTAGGAGATCTGGGTGCCATACTCAAGGTCACAGTTTCCCCAAATTCCCCACAGGGCTTCACATGGGGAGACCCTGCAAAGCTGCACCTCACGAGACTACAGGAAGCTCTGCCCTTTCCTGCACAATACAAAAGCACAAGCGCTTCTGTATCTTATTGAAAAGTGGGCTATTAGACCCTGATCTCCCTAGGGGAAGAGCCAAGAAAGATGATGGCATGATGCAATATTTTCAAATGCACAAATCTTCATTTATTTAGCTTAAATATTTTAAAATATGTCCTATAACATTTATTCTTGATTAAACCTCTTCTAGATAGTTAATCATTAATGGTTTCTTTACAGGTGCTGTGCAAACAGTTCATTCATGTTCATGACACATTAAGACTCAGAGACAGGTTCTTTAATTGGATTCATTTATTTCTAATCTCTTTAAGCCCTTACTACCGTAATGCTTGACTAAATATACATTAAATCTATTATTTAAATGACTAAATAAATTTGAGATGTATTTTATGAATAAAAAGTCACAACTCAACAAATTTTATACCATCCATCATTGTTATCATGTGCATTAGTTCAAGCATTATTTAAAATTCCCTGGTAAATAACTTGTGTTTAAACAAAATAAGTTCTAAATAGTTGCTAGAGTTTTTGGAGTCTTACCGAGTTATGCCAAAATGTTCATTGTGTGTGTAGTGGGGGTAAGTGGATTTCTATGACGCTGTACGGAATGTGCAACATCAAAAAACCTCATCCCCAAAGTCAGGATAGACAGCTTCCTGTTCTTAAGAGTTTTAGGGCTTGCAAAGTTGTCCTGGTCCCCCCCCAAAGACATTTTAATAGTGGTTTAGTGGTGAAGGCTTAAAATTATTTTATTTGTTTAGTTTTGGATAGTTGGCACAGAAAAAGATAATAGTACATGTTTCATCTCTTATCTTCCCTTGGTTCAGTTTATTAGCCCCATTTGAAAACAGGTCCCAAATTTCAGTACACATCAGGAGCATCTAACCCATTTGTCAAAATCCAACTCTCCATCTCTCATTTACAGGTTAGGGTGGAGCCCAACAATTTGCTGGGTTTGGTTTTTGTTTTTATTTTCCTCTGGCACTTGGGATTGAACCTCAGGCTTTTATACTGAGCTGTATCCTCTTCTTTTTATTTTTTATTTGAGATAGAGTCTGGCTAAGTCCTCAGATTACCTAGGCTGGCCTTAAACTTGTGGTTCTCCTGCTTCAGCCTCCTAGTATCCTAGGGCTACAGACATGGACCACCATATCCAGCTAATAACTTGTATTTTTGGATTCCCACTAATCCTGCTAGTCAGGGGGGCCATATTTTGAGAACTACAATGGTTATTATCTGGACTAAGAAAATTAACTAGAGGGGGGCTGGGGATTTAGCTCAGTGGCACAGCACCTGCCTGGCAAGTGCAAGGTCATGAGTTCGATTCCTGGTACCAGAAAAAGAAAAAAAGAAAGAAAATTAACTAAAGGAACCAGGTAAAGGGGGACTACAGAAATGAGGAAACCACTAAAAGGGAAGGAAATATTCCCAAAGCAAAATTAAAGCTTCACAATTTCCGGAAAACCTAATCTTCTTTTTTTTTTGGTCTTTTTGAGCCAGGGTCTTGCTATGCAGTTCAGACTGGCTTTGAGCTCACTTTGTAGCCCAGGCTGGTCTTGAACTCACAATGATTCTCCTGCCTCAGCCTCCTGAGTGCTGGGATTACAGGCGTGCCTATTTGTTTCCTCTTAGCCTTTTGTTCCTGCAGGTGGGACACACAGCAGAGCTGCAGGGCTCAGTCCTCAGGCTGCTCCTCTTCTTTCTTATCACCTTGTCTCTGCTGAGCTCATTCACCCCACTGGCTTCAGTCCCATACACTGATGCCCCCAGTCTCCAGACCAGACCTTGCTAATCTGCAGACACCCAAGTTAACCCCCAGGTGACATTTCCACTCTGATCAGTGACAGGCATCTCCAAGCTAGACATACCCACACACAATCCTGATGCCTACCATTCCCTCCCCACCACTCACACAAGTTGCTCAGGCTAAAGAATCCAGGTGCTGATCTTGAATCGCCTCACTTTCTCCCACTCCTTGTCTAACCCCTCTGTAACTCCCACAGAGTCTGCCTTCAAAGCATGTCCTGAACATGACTTGAGCCAGCAACTCCTCTCACTAGGTGATTACTCTAGTGACCCGGCTGCTCTCCCTCCCTGCACTCTCTACTCTTTCAGAACTGTTATTCATACCAGCCAGAATAGTCTGCACGTCACACCATGTCTTTGCCCAAAATTCCCAATGGCTTTTCCACTGCCTTCTAAACTCAACAAACTCCGACCGGCTACCCTTCTAGCATGATCTCCCTTCACTCTTCCTCTCCCTAACTCTGTGGCAGCCACAGTGACCCTTTACATTCCTCAACATGACAAGCTGGCTTCCTCTTCTTGGCGTTTGCATTTGCTTCCCTCTGCCAGGAGTGTTCTCCCTGCAGGTACTGGCGTGGCTGGCACCCTTCCTTCATTCATGGGTCTTCGGAGGCCTCCTGGATCACTCCCATCTCTTTATGCAACTTATTTTCTATCACTTCTTGATATTATATTTATTTCTTCCCACTAAACGGACACTCCATGATGCCAGATACTTTGACTCCCTGAGTCACAGAGCCTGGCACACAGTAGGCGCTGAGGAAATACTCGCTGAGTGAACACACAAACCATCCCCCGCCCACCATACAGAAGGCTGCACTCTAAAACATGTCTTACAATCCCTTTAATTATACCAGCAGAAATTAGGTGATTCTAATAATAGAAATTTGTTTATAGTGAAAGTCCTATTGAGTTAAATTTGAAGACACACAAACAGCTAAGAGACTATATTGTAAAATGCCATGTAACATCTTTAACTATTTCCCTCTGGTTTTCAATTAACCTTCACAAAAAAAAAAAAAAAAAACCTTGAACTTCGCTCTCTCCCTAACTGTTGCAATTAGAGGGATGAACTGACACCCACTCTGCCCTCCCCTTCATGAGCTTTGTTTCTCCAGCCTTCCTGAGCTGGGACCCTGAAGGGGCCCCTTGCCCAAACACAGCACAACAAATGCCTCGCTATACCAGGACTCTAGTAAGATTTCTACAGGGAAAATCAATGCTGCGACATCCAACACCTTTAGTTTCCTAATGACTTGTAAAAACCCAAATGAAGCACTTTGTGTGGGAGGTCTGGAAAGAAGAAGCTCTTAACTGCTACATATTTAGACAGTAATATTAATAAGGGAGCATTGCTGAAAGAAGTCAGTCTCCTGGGTTCTTACCTTCAGCCACCAGAACGCATTACAGTCCTCACAAACTCCAGAGTAAAATGAATGAGTGAAGACGGCAGCAAGCCACAAATCCCTAAGAATGCTCAAAACCATGGAGGCTACTTTTGTAATGGTTTTCAGTAGGAGAAGATAGACAAGAGCCAGAACCTTCTAAAACTGCACTGCCAGAGAACGCTGCTAGTCCTGGCAAGATGTAAAAAGTGGCAAGGGACTTGAGTTTGAAAGTACAAGCACAGAGAGAACACCACCGTAATGGGTACCGTTATGATATCCGGTTCAGTATAATGAGGCCATTTCCAAGATCTGGCCAGCAGCCCATATTAGCACGGCTTTACTGATGTGGATACAACAAATTCTGTTTGAACAAGACACCCCTTGGGAAAAAAAAAAAAAAGATCAGTTCACAGGCTCTATCCATTTAACAATCAATCAAAGGAAAAATATCCTTCTGGGAAAAAAGGCAGCAGCTCCCATTTGAAAGTATTAGATATCCTAAAGAAAGTAATGCTCAGGGGCTGGGGATTTAGCTCAGCGGCAAAGCGCCTGCCTGGCAAGTACAAGGTCGTGAGTTCGGTTCCCGGTACCGGAGAAAAACCAAAAAAAAAAAAAAACAGAAAGTAATGTTCTACGGGAGACACTTATTGATTAGTATTCTGTAAAAACATCACTGTTGATGCTTACTTACATTGGTAAAGGGAGGCGGGATCAGGTCTGGGGTGAGGATGTTCTGTGGCAACTGACTACGGCCCCAGTGCACAGAAACGGAAGAAATGGAGGCGTTTTGTAGAGCCCATACGGACTAAACGCTCCATCGGCTTTTGCAAAATATATGCAAGATGTCATCAATTACTTCATAAATATTAGATGGAATAATATGAAGTCGCCAGCTTGGGACTGTTTTCACATACTGGAAATGGCAATTTCTCATAGCGCATCCTGATACAATGTCACCATTTTAAAGAGCGTGTCACAGAGGACCCTGGGCAGCCTCAGGAACGAGGTCCAGTGACTGCGCCCATTCACAAGCGCCACTGCATTGGCGAATCACACGGCCTCACTGAGTCAGTGAAGTAGCAGCGCCCTTCCTAAACACAGCAGTGAACAAGTCACCTGCATGCCTCCTCCAGTTTAAAGCTGACAGTTGTTTCCAACCTGCCCCAGACAGAGCAGCAGAGCCTGGAAATTACACCTTAGAAAGAAAAAAATAATAATATTGCATAAACCTAAAATAATCAGCAGCATCTAAAAATATTCTTAATGTGCTATGACTGTTTTAGTGTAGAGTGATTCCTCAGGTTAAAAATTCAGTGAGATTCATAATCCTATCAGATGACAGCCCCCCAAAATATTTTTAGAAATCTCATGGAAAGCAGGACAAAAAAAGTGATCTTGATATCACTCCAACAGGAAAAACATCAACCCAGGGACAACTACTCTCCCTCCCCCAGGAGCTCAGATACACAGAGAGAGTTCTGCACAACATGCTTGTGAGAGTTAAGGTTGGGATCCCTAGCTTACAGCCAAATACTTTGCCGCTCATTATGATCTCCTTTACTGCACACTCCCATCCCAGCACCTCCCTCTCTTACTTCTGGTCAGAAAGGAAACTGAACATGTCTGTGAGTTCACCGCCGCCCCCCGCCCGGGTGATCCATACACTGCACCAAGGAAATTTAGGGCCTCTTCTTTCTAATTGGCCTCTTCTTTCTAATACTTCATTGGTGGAAGTTTTTCCACCAGTGAAGGTGTATCAGTCATTAGGAAACCTACAGGGAAACCAAGCTAGGATACAACTGCATTTGTGTTTTGTCCCTATGGGCACCATTACTCATTTTGATGTCCCTTGAACTTGTCATAACACCTGTCACATAGTAGGTGCTCATTAAATCTTTTATGAATGTTTATACTCCCAACAGTCCTGAGAACTCCAACCAGATACATCAGAATGACTCTCAGTTTCTTTTTCTTGGGTAAATCTCTGCCTTCCTACGATTCATGTTTTTCCTCCTTCAGTCCAAAGACTCACACATACTTCTGTTGTACTTATTGACAGGCTAAAAATTATTGTATTTAATTTCACTAAAAGTCACCCTAACAATTGAGCATGACTCAGTGCTACTTTGTATTGGGCACGGTGCCCACAACCTCCGTTATCTCACTTAATGTTTACAATTGCTATCTGAGGTAGAACGTATAACCATCTGCATTTTACAGATAAAAAGCAACAGTGAAGGTATGGAATTTGCCACAGTCCCAGAGCTAGTGAGTGGCAACACTGACTAATAGTCAGCAGACTCAAATAATGCGCTATGTTGCATGATAATGTATAATGATGTCTTGTTTTATAACACATTCTTCAAATACTTTGTAAAGCATTCATGCCTATGTTTTTCAGGGACTGAGACATCCAAATAAGAAATCTCAGGGTTAGACTGTACCCTATTCTAATAGAGTCCGAATTATAATGTCCTGCTGGCCTGAAAATCTGGAGCAAGTCACATGGAAACTTTTGTTTCCCTGTCTTCCAATCATCCTAATATATATTTCACATTTTATTTCTGAAAATAATTTTTAACATGAAAATATTACCCATGTGGTGGTACTTCACATTCATTTCAGTAGGATTTACATTCAACTTAGAATACTAATTTCCTGAAAAACTTTGAAAACTCTAATATACTTATAATGTACTGATCACTAGAGTCAGGTGAATATGTTGAAGGTGTATCAGTAATAACTGGTGAAAGGAAGGAGGCTGGAGAAAACTAATTTTCAGTCCTGATGAACATATTCAGTTCCAACAAAACAGTTCAGACTAAAGACAATAACGAAGGAAAGAAAACCCAGCTTAGAAGAGAGCAGGGAGGCAACCAGGGTTTTCGTCTAATTTTACAAATGAGATTGTGTTACAAGGGATATACTGGAAGAAGAACATGACAAATGCACATCGGTCATTAGCCTATGTTAAAAGATCCTACAAAATCCCTTCCCTTCCCTGACTTAGTTCCTTTGAATTCTCTCTCCCCTCGGCAAGTACACCATATCATTCCAAACTGAGCAAATCTGACTTCTTAACTATTTAAGTGGGGCTCTTCTATTTTGCCAACTAAACTGTAAACTGCTTGAGAGACACCGAGATTTCTGTTCATCTACTCATGCAATCAATCATTGCTATTTGCCATATTTTGTGAAACAGTGGTGATAGACCCCTACCCAGTTCACATAGAACAATGAGGAATACATAAAAAAACTCCACCAAACATATCCGAGAGGCCAGTGTTTCATGTTTTATGCATTTTAAACTATAGTTACTAACACTAGTAAGGTAAAGCATAATGACACTTAATTTTCTAACTCAATTAGAGATTTAGTAAAAGCTTGCTTTCTTACAAACTTCCTTTTTCCCCAAAAAAGTAATCCTGTGAAGCACACCCTCATCTTCTTGATGAATTTAAAGGAAATGTTTTCAAATTTTCTCCATTCAATATGATACTGATGCTGGATTGGTTGTATATAGCATTTATTATATTGCTATAAGATCCTTCTAGGGGCTGGGGATTTAGCTCAGCGGCACAGTGCCTGCCTGGCAAGTGCAAGGTTGTGAGTTCGATTCCCGGTACTGGAAAAAAAAACAAAAATATAAACAAAGAAACAAAAAAAACCATCATATAAACGGCAAGAACTAATAACAATTAAGGTATTTTGAACATCTATCTGGCAAATACCCTGCAGGTGCTTTCCCTCCTCTCTCCATGGAATCCTCTATAAACCTATAAAAAATGGGTGCAAAGTCCCCATTTTACAGGTATAAAAACAGAGGGTCTGAATGTCACTGAACCTCACTACAGTGTCACTTCCTGGAGTAAAATTTATAGATGGTGAACAGCTGGCAGAGGCTCAGCCAGACTCCCCTGTCAGTGCTCCGCAGAGTAAGTTCCCTCTCATCCCTCCAGGCCCTGCCATCACCATACAAACACCCCTCCCCTGCCAGCGCCCTGGGCCTTGGAATGGCTGAGATAGAGAAGAGGTGGGCAAATCGCTCCTTTGGGCGAGGCAGGATGCTCAGCCTCTCCACTGGCAGGTGCGCAGGTATTCCACGTTTCATCCAAACACCAACCAATCCTTCTTGTGTAATAGCTTAAGTGTAATACACTAGTTTCCTATCATCACCTGCTCATCTGGAAAGACATCCCTGGCCAACAAAAAAACAGGGCAGAGTGAGGTGGGTCATCGGATAAGGGGAAAGCAGTAGCAGCCTCTCACTAAACTAGTAAGATACACACATCCTCACTACACACACACACACACACACACACACACACACACGTGGGGCGTGCCTCGTGTCAAACATAACAGCATTGCCCAAATAAGGAGGCAGTAGGCAGAAACATTTTCTTCTGAAGTTCATGTGAAGCCCTGTTCTAATTTCCCCATCCATTCCTAATAACACACATGAGTCTCTGCTTTCAAATGAGGCACGTGACTCAAAGATCAGAACCTTTCCCTCCCAACAGCCAGAGTACAGGAGAGCCAAGGACAGCAGTCAGGCCGGTCATTTATCACACACCAAGTGGCCATCACCCAGACATGGAAGGGAAGGCGCTGTGAGTCAGTGCCCTTTAGGTCAGAACAGCAGCGAAGGCGGGAGTGGAAGCCAGACAGGCCTAGCAAGAAGGAAGCAGCCAGGCAGCAGCAGTGCCCAGGGGTCAGAGGATAGCACTGCAGCCCAGAGAATGCCTTCCGATCTCTTCCATTCACCCTCCAGGGCAGAAAACAGCCAGCACATGAGAGTGCATGCACACACACACACACACACACACACACATGGACATACCATCTAGGAAATACCCCACTACTACAAGAAATCACTTTTATGAAATCTGATTAAAAGGATGACTTGGTTTACCAATCTACTGACGTTAAGTTTAGCACTTTTAACAAAAACATAAAACATTAAATCCGTTTGCAAAACTGAAATAATTAGTAATAGCATTAATTTGTATCTGTGTAATCTACAGGCAAGCGAGTCTGTAAAAAACTAAAACATTTGCAGGCACGTTATTTTCTAACAAAATTTAAAATGTCCTTAACAAGACTGACAGGAAGAATGAGATCTTCTTAACTGAACATCATTGAGAAGAGAGCCTGGCTAATTTTAGCCAGTAAAATGTCAGTATCTACACACTCTCGCACAACCACTCAGAGAGAGCTTTTCAAACTTCCATCAGGAGTTCACACCAAAGCCCATCTAAAAGCTGAATGCTCTGAACACTGTGGGCCTTACTCATCCTAATCCTCCCTCTTTTCCTGCCTTTTTCTTTGCCAAACCTCCCCAAAATCTCATTTGCCTTCGCAGAGAAGGGCAGGATGCTGAGGTTGGCACCCTCGCTTTTAATTCTGACTTTAGGAGGGAAAAGGGGATTAGGATAGGTTAATCAAAGGGTATAAACTTACAATTAGGAGGAATAATTTCTGGTGCCCTATTACAAAACAGGGTAACCATAATTTATAATAATGTAATATATGTTTCAAAACTTCTAGAAGAGAAGATTTGGAATCATCTCACCACAAAGAAATGATGACTGTTTGAGGTGATGGATACGCTAGTTTCCCTGAGGGAATCATTCCATCATACACACATGTACCAAAGCAGCATATTGTGCCCCGTAAATACATACACTCATGTTTCCTTTATAAAAAGAACAAAATTGCGTGACTTCATCACTTACTCAGCATGTCTGAGTCTCAGTTTCGTCACCTAGAAAATGTAAAGTGTGAACTCTGACCCAGCTACCAGAGAGCTCTCAGGAAGAAAATCACATAACTAAGACAACAGCAGTTTGTGACAAATGTGCATTCAGTGTTTGTTTTCAAACCTATAGTTTGTAAGTTTATAAAAGATGAATTCAGAACCAAATACATATTATATTAAAAATTAGGATAAAAAGTATATGAAGGATAAGATTAAAATGAATACTGGTATTATATGAGTCGAAAGACACTAAATCTCCCAGTTCTTCCTTTTAATAAGGTGTTTTGGTAATTAAAAAATTACTATCATACAAATGTATCTTCAATTGGTTTCTATAATCATTAAACTACATAAAAGATCATCTGGAAAGGACAACTGGGACTTTGATGTTCAATATTATCATAACAAAGATTTAATACAATTAAGGATTGAATCAAATTTATGGTTATACATTAGTACATGGTTATTATTTTGAATTACTAAAAAGATTAAATCTATACATCTAGTGCTCCACGGGTCTGAGATATGAGAGATAATTATCTTATATTTGCTGTAGCTTGGTAACCAAAGGTGTTTCATTTGACATCATGTATAATATGAAAGAATGATTTTGCTAGTCAGTAAAGTAAAACCTACTCTGATAACTATACGTATTATTGGCCATGCTTTATAAAATGTTTGCTAAAACTCACTAGTAATAAAAATATCATGGGGGCTGGGGATTTAGCTCAGCGGCACAGCGCCTGCCTGGCAACGCAAGGTCGTGAGTTCAATTCTTGGTACTGTGAAAAAAACCAAAAACCAAAAAAATAAAAAATAAAATATCATTAGCCTTTAAATAAATTTTTACAAATTTGAATTTGAACATTGTTCAGCATCATTAATGTACTTGAGAGAACAAACAATGCAAACATATTTTGATGATTTCTGGTTCTTGTGAAGACATACAGTTTTATATTCTCATTGTATGTAAACATTTTTAAACCTTTTTAAGTGTGAAAATTACAACTGCTCTCACTATGATTATTGCAAGGAGGTACAATACCCAAACAAGAACAAAAAGTATGGAACTCATAACAGTTGCAATGTGGGGACACTCATTTTGTTGTGAGAAAGTTATGCCTCCTTTGGCATTCGCCCTAACTTGTTTACAAATTTTGAGGAGATATTTAGTAAATAGGAAGTGTTATACACACCACTGATGTGAATTGCCTCTGTCTGTTCTGCCTTCAGTAGCACAGAAATAGAAATTTTAACACAGAAATCTACCTCCTCCTAAGTGCCCCATAAATCACTCTAAAACACCATGTAAGATTTTCTACTAACACAGTATTGAATCTGAAACTTAGGAAATAACCACACAGGCCCTCGTTACCAATCCACAATGATTAAAAGCATTAAATCCATCTGATTCCACAACTGCCAGATCACACACTAAATCTCATCTGTCTCTTTTACCAAACACAATATTAGAATTGCATTAACTTATATTTCTCATTAGAAATCCAGACTACATGCTATAGAAATGCCCTTACAAGGTATCGTCTCTCAGTCAGCCTGAGCTTATTTACTTATGGGCAGTTGATGAGTATTCATGGCAGACTATTTTTAATGGCATCAGTAAACTAGCTGTCATCTGTAATTTTGCAAGTTTCTATACATAGTAATTTGGAACACCATAAATGTGCCATCATAAACGGTATAGGGGCTAAATAGAAGAATGTTATGTAAGGATGTTATGATGGATACAGCTAACCCTAAAGTTATTTAGTAGGGAAAATTACATGTAAAAGCAGACTTATAAGATAGAGAATAGGGCCAAGGATGTAGTTCAGCCAGAGTTTGCCTGGCAAGTGTGAGATCCTGAGTTCGATTCCTGGTACAAAAAAAAAAAAGAGAGAGACATAAAACAAACAAGACACTATGTTCATATTTGTTGACTCTGTTGTGCATATGAATATTCACTGTATTATACTTTCAATTTTTACATTTAAAAAGTTTAAAGTTTTAAACTATTTTAAAATTCAAGTCTTACACTTCATTGGTGTACCTTTAAAAGTGGAAGACTGCTTATTTTTAAAATACACAGTCTGAAAACATAAAGAGAACCATCACCTTCATCTTCCTAGAAATTACTTTTCATATTAATTGAGTGTTTGATAGTTTCAATTTTCTTCAAAATAGGTACTTATATTTTCCATCTGAATTTATGACTAATTAGTACTCCCAATTAAACTTAAGGAAACATGAATTCAAGAATATTACTCGGATCCTTACGCAGTATACTTGTCTTTTACTCCACATTCTCTGGACCCCCCCCAAACTCTCCCTGTTTCTAGTCACTGTCTCCATTCACCTACTCTCTTCACAGTGAGAACAGGCCCTATCATATTCAACACTTATTTCAAAGCCTTCGGGCCCTTAAAATGTATAAGGAAGTATTTTAATGTGGAAGAGAAAGCTATCAAAATATGTGTGCCTTCCAGAAAATCATGGAGTGTTCAGGTTTTGTTTTGTTTTGCTCTGTTTGGAAGGCACATTAATGAAGCACTATAGAAGCTTTGCTGAACCTTAGAGAATAAAGAGATGAAGAAAAAATTTTAGACCTAATCAGTATCTTGTCATCCTTCCCTCTGGATTTTCATAATACACAGTGGTCATACCAAAGCTGCAAACACCGGGGTATTTGTTATCTGCCCCTAAAACCACCCAGCTTTCCTATATACAGCTGTTGACAATTTCTTACTGAAACAATGTTACTGGATATATACTTCTATTTATTGTTGCTTTTGTTAGATAATTGCTTTTTCTAGGTATATTTTAACTTCAACAACAAATATACCATCAGTGAACAACAAAAATGAGCTTCTTATGAATGTAATTTTCACCAAAATATCACTCCGTCATTTGACTTATGTTTATTCAAAATTGGCTCTCTTTTTATGACTTCAAAATGCATACTATTAAAATGTTTAAATTTGGAAAGCATTCAGCATGTCAAATTATCTGGGAGTTTGAAATGTTAAGTACATTGTTTAAAGTGTTGCACTTGCAAAAAATTCGCTTATTCTCCGGCTTTGCAGAGAAGTATCCCTAAAAATAAATGTATGTAGTGGCTCACTACCACACAGAATCAATACCCATCTATTTAACTTGCTAAGACAATGTAAATTAGTAACTTCCAGCCAGATGTGCGATATACACATCAAACAAACTGCAACCTGTTCATTATGAAAATCCTGTCAACACACACAGAGCCACTTGATGACATTTCATCTAAAGCTGTTTCCACATTTGCAGCTATAAAAATTGTTCTAAGAATTTCTATACAAGGAATTGGGGCTGAGACTCATAAAAGGATAATCAATCTCAGCTTTTCATCTTGTGTGCTTGTGTATAGATGCTTCTCTGTGTTTATTTCTATTTTCATTCAAAGCTACAGAATGTCCAGAAAAAACGTCTATGATGCTACTTTTCCTTCTATAAATCATTTATCCCCATTACATCTTTTTAAATCTGATGTGAAGTTGATTGTCTGATTCTGCAGCTCTGACAAAGTGTATAAAGACTGACACAGTCAACAGAAGAAAAAAAGAACACTTAACCACTGGAAAAAATGAATATTTCAAAATGACTCCAAACATAAATTAAGTTTACCCGTTGGGAGGTCTAACTTGCATTCAGATCATTTATAGGGGTATGTGTGACTATATACCCTGCTGTTTGATAAAGAATGATTACTAAGCACAGGCAACCACCAGAGAATAGTGTGTATGGATAATGCTTGTGATGTCTCAGACATACAAGGCACCGTCTTAAAGAATGTCCGTTTCCTTTCCCTGGTAAGCAGACATAATTTTTCACCCTTTAACAGTTCTGCTTCACAGAGTGGCTTATTTTATGAGTTATGCTTTGCCATTTTCTCTTATGTTTATTTTAGCACTAGGAAAACTGAACTCCTAAAATAGATTTTTATGATACTCAAAACAATGGTATGCTTTCTGCTGTACACGAACATACACAACCTTCTTGCTATTACAAAATTCTAATCATGTTTGCTTTTAGCCTTGTTTACTAAAGTGAGAGACGTTAAAGGATTCTTCCTAATAACTTGCTATTATTCTTAAATACTGGATCCTCACCTAACCAAATTCATCTTCTGAGTCTCTCGGATGAAGTTTTCTTATTAAACAAGGCAGAGCAAACAATCTTATTGGCAATCATATTTTTAATTTGGCAATTTAATGTGGAATTCAACCAGTTCTCAACCTCCATGTATGATCTGATTGCGAAGAGCACCCCTTAACCAACATCCTAATATCAAAACTGTTTCTTCTAAGAAGTAAACAATCCCTGGGGTCCCCTAAAATCATAAAAATTTCAAACTCTACTCCTCCAAATCAGCTCTTCGAACACAAGAGTTCTTCATAAAGGCTTCACCCCTAAACAGTGTGACGTTCCCAAGCACTGCACGGAACGTGCTCTGCTCCCAGTCGCAACAGGCCACGTGACCAGGCCGAGGGACCCACGCCACTGCAGCCGGGGGCTCCGGGACCCAGAGGGAAGGAGGCTCGCCGCGCTGGTCCGCGCCGCGGGACCGGCCAAGCCTCTGGGGTCCCGGCCCCAGGCAAGGCCTGCAGCGTCAGCCCGCGACCCTCTCTTCCTGGGGTTAAGGCCGGACCCTCCCGGTCACTTAAGCTCCCCTCCCGCCCCGTGCTTCAGAGGCTTCACTCGGGCGCAGACTGTTTAAAATTAAGGACTTCAAACCCCAGAGCTAAAAAAGTGAAACAGATGTCCTGGTTGCTAACCATAAACGGCTCCGCGCGTCCGATCCTTGCCTCTGCCTTTTTTTTTTTTTTTTTTCTTTCTGCCTGATTAAATTTTATTTAATGCAGAGTTCGCTTAAAAGGGTGAGAGAGAAAAAGAAAGCCAATAGGGACTGCGATGCGAAAGCTCCTAAATCTTCTGGGAAATAACGAAGGACCGACCGGTCTTCATTCAGACGCCCGGGCCAGATCTGCCTCCTTCCCGCCCGCCAGCACCTGGGGTTCGCGCGGACCACCCCCACCCGGCCGGCCTGGCGTCACAGCGCCCCTCGCCCCCAGGCTCCCCTGCACTCACGTGAGGACGTAGTTGACGCTGACGATGCAGTGCGGCCGCGACGAGCGGCTGTTGTGCACGATGGTCGCGTAGCTCTGCACCCACACCCAGCCGCCGTGCTTCGCCAGGAACCTGTAGTACTTGGTGGTCACCTGCCCCTTCACCAGCACTGACGGAGAGACAGAGGAGGGGCGGCTACCTCAGCCGGACTCGCGCTGGTCCCAGAGGCCCGGCGGTGGGAGTGCGGACCCCGGGTGGGCCCTGGTGACCGCAGGCTGGAGGCCGGGACTGCAGGCAAATCCCTGATCGTGTGGACTGTTCTATTAAATTCCCTCCGACCTAGAATCCCTCATAGTTGTGTTAATAGGGTGGCCCATCACTGGGCCTGATCTCTAGGATTAGCAATTGGGGAATACTTAAAATTGAGGATTATTGGGGCTGGGGATTTAGCTCAGCGGCACAGCGCCTGCCTGGCAAGCTCAAGGTCGTGAGTTCAATTCCTGGTACCGGAAAAAAAAAAAAAGAACCTAGTGTAAAACTGAGGATTACGCCCAGATTGTTTCCTCTAACTATGAAGGTAGTAAGTACTCTTTCCCAGTCTCCGGGGAGTAAGCTCAATGCAAAGCTATATTAAAAGTCCGAGGTGAGGTGGTGCAGGCCTATGTACCTAACTACTCAGGAGGCTGAGGCAGGAAGATCATAAATTCAAATCTAGCCTGGGCAGTATAGCGAAACAGTGTTGCCATTCTTTAAAAAATTAAAAAGGGCTGGAGAGGTAGTTCAGTGGTAGAGCGCCCCTGGGATCGACCCCGTGTACAGGGGAGAGGGAGAAATAGCCAAGGAGATTCCGTGCATGGAAAATAGGGAAGCATGTCAATAAGAGGATAAAACTCCTCCTGGGGAAAATTCGCGCAGAAACGCCTTTTCGACCAATGTTAGCTGTCTCTAGAGGGTCCAGTGTGGGAGTAGCTCCTGTCTGGCCTCAAGTACCCCCACTGCCGCCTATGTAGGACTCCCACCGGTGCATTTGCGTGGACAGCAATCCCCCACCCCCACCCCCGGCCCCGCCTCCGCCTCGGGCGCGCGCGAGGGTTGCTGGGTGCAGGACAGGGAGGTGGCTTACGCAGGTGGTGAGCGCAGCGCAGGTGGAAGGTGTCGCAGCCGTGCACGTGGTGGTACAGGGTCTTCTCGATCAGGTCCTGAGGTTCATAACCCGTCAGCTCCGCCACCCTGCGGAGAGCAATCCCCGCCCTCAGATTGAGTGCTGGGGCTGTTGCCCGCTCCCCAAGGCCTTCCCAGACCTAGGTGCCAGCCCAGAGAAGGACCTGGTCAGTAGCCTAATCTGCTAGACTGGCTCCTGCGATCGCAGGACGCTCTCCCTGGGAGCTCTGCCTGGCGCAGCGGGGCGGCCCTGCGCTAGGGGGCTGTTCCCGCACCTGGAGTCCAGGAAGATGAGCTTCATGTCAAGGCTAGCGCGGAACATGAACATGTTGCTGTGCAGCTTGATCTCGGTGACCGCGCTAGGAGGCAGCGAGTGGCCCACGGCCACCAGGCCCACGTTCTGGTAGCAGCCGTCGAAGGGGGACATGTCCAGGCTGTACTGGCGGATCTTCAGGTAGCCGCTGCAGTGAATGACCTGTAAGGGAGTGAGGGGGGACCCTGAGATCACGCCGAGGTCAGGAAGGGCCTCAGAAGAATGGGAAAGGGGTCTAAACGTGTTGAGAGACTGTTGGGCCAGGAATCTTGTGTGCGCCACGCCTTTCTACTGAATTGTGTAAAGGAAGCGCATACCTGGCTGACCTCACCTGGGAGCTCCTAAAAAAACAGCTGTGCTTGAGTCCCACAAACCCTATTGCATACTATTCAGGTCCTTGCAACCTGCTTTGTAATGACACTCAATCACATTCACCTTGGGAATCACAGCTTCCAGCTAAAGATCAGGTTCTTAGTCTTTGAGGATACAAACTCTGACACTATGACTAAGTAGGAATTCATCAAAGTTACTCGCCATTTCAGAGACTTAGGGTCCATCTCTAGGTCTCTAAGTCTCTGAGACCTAGGGTCCATCTCAGAGTCTCTGGGGCCGGTAAGTATCCAGGGCTACTCAGACTTCTATTGTAAGTGTAGATTCCCTGGAGGTTCAGGGAGCATCGTGGTGCTCCCTGAACCATTGGCGTGATGCATTTTGATGCCCAGAAGGAGTGAACCACTACCACGCAGACTCCTGGTGCTGGGCTCCTGGACCACATAGACGTGCCAAGGGGCATAAGTTTTCCAGCTCAGACACGCACCTTGTAGCCACCGCAGGTGAGTCCAGCGTTCCGCTTGGCCAAAACGCACTTCATCCTCAGGAAGAAAGAGCGCTCGATCTCATACTCTGGGAGAGGAGAGAAGGCTCAAGATGCGAGACAGACACAGATGCGGGTCCCAGCTAAGACTAGGGGAAAGCCGCAAGCTGACTCCCGCGGTCCCCCGCCAAGGAGAGCACGTGCCTGGCTTACCCTGTACGAAGTGAGAGTGGTACGGCTGGTGTGCGGTGAGCACCGCAGTCATCTCATCGTGGTCTGCTGGGTGAATGTATTCATAAATGCTGTTTCCAGTCAGCTCTACCTGTAAAGAAGAGGGTATCGCTGTTTCTATGTTAGAAGAAAGCCCGTGAAGAGGTAAAAGCTTGGGCCAAGGGGTCCCAAAGGTCCATGAAGAGAGCCAACAGTCTGGAATTGGCCCTGAGCTCTAATTCCACCTCTACTGCTTTCTAATAATCTTTTGTTTATTACCTTCCTTATTAGCTTCCTTATCTGGGAATTAATAATAATAGTGGTAGCAATGATAACAATAGTAGAACTAGTAGCTTCCTGGCAGTGTTGTAGTAAAAAGATCATGAGATAAGTATGTGACCTCCTCCCACAGTGTCTGGCTTATGGTAGGATCTCAAAAAAGTAAGGTTTGTATGGGCCCAGGGTCAAAGCTAAAAGATAAAGAAGCTCAGAAACGGGGGAGACCTAAATCTATTTAAAGAATCCTCCTGCCACCAGAGAGGTTTCCAGCCCTAGAAATTCAGACATAAAGGATTGTGGAAACATCACACACAAACTACTGCTTCCAGCTCTGCTTGGAAACACCGCAGGCTGGAAATGTGGACCACTCACCTACCTGAGAAAGACCCAGGTGGACTGAGGCTGTCTCTGAGATGTACATGATCTTCCCATCTGGGGCCACCACAAAGATGAAGCCATCCAACGTCTGGGGAAGCAGAAATAGAGTAAATGGAGAGGCCTCTGGGCCATCTGGAGAAATGGGGGAAGGGAGGACAGAAATTAGGAACATTTGCCAGAAGAGCAGAGAGATGGAATGGAGAGAAACTGTCAGGAGACAGGATACCAAACCAGCCACAACAGTCCCCTCACACACACACCCTGGTCGTTCATTCCAAATCTGTAGGCATACGGGGCATGTAGTATACTGGGACACATCCAGTGGAGTGGTAGGCAAAGATAATGCTCTATAAAACTGAGGATCTACTGAAATGGACAAAGAAACATCTGTTACTGACATACATAAAAGTTCTAGGGAGAAAAAAGTTATAGCCATGGATAAGCAAGGGGTTAGGTCCTCGGAAAGATGATGATCAAAAGAACCAGAAAGTTTCTGTGTCACTCTTGAACGGCTTTGTGGTAGTGTTTGTTGTCTATAAAGAAAAGAATAGTGGCAGGGCACAGGAAATCCAGGGTAGGAAGCACTGGTCCACAGGGAGGATCAGGCAAGCTGAAGTTTACAGGCAGAAGGAAGCTGGCCAGTGGTTCTGGAAAGAGTCCAGGATAGGGGAATTAGAAGATGGGAGGCTGTGTGAGCAGCAAGTCCACAGAGTGGTGATAGCGTACCTATGTTTATGTATGTTTACAGTGAAGCATCCGTCTGACAGGCTCTCCACGGAGGGAAGTTCAGACTTTCCCTGACCCCCTTTTATCTGTGAATGAGTCTCCACAGTCCAGCAGTGGAGACCTAGGATAAATCAGATTCTTCCCTCGAGGAGCTGAAAGTCCAACTGGGGAAAACAGCTTTAAGAGAGATACAAGTGATCACATGGCTGAACAGAGAGCAGTGAACAGATAGAAGACCTAGAAGCTGAGCAACCAGAGGTCAAAGGGAGCATCAGAGAGGCCATAAATGAGATGATTCAGCAGGAATTTGGAGAGGAAGCTTGGAGAGAAGGCAGAAAGAGCACCATAGAAAGAAGTAATAATGTGGCTAAGGTAGAGATGGGGGCTGGAGGAATGATGGATCTGTGTATTCTGAGGTGATGAGTTTTGTGCACCAGGGATGAGACTCAAGAAGTATACCCACATTGCTTTTTTGGAGTGTGGAGCGTCCATCTGAGTAATGTAGACTTGTTCCTGCAGACATAGGGGTTCTAACATAGGCCTCCAAGCATGAAAATACATGATTAGATGTATTTCTGTTTGTTCCTGACAAAGTATGAATGGTGATCCTTAGGTGGAAGCAATTGAGATGAGGAGATCAGAGCAGGTAACTGCAGTAGAAATAGTCAAGCCTGAAGTGGGTGGTCACAAAGAGAATGAAGAAAGTCTGATTCAAAGATTGTACTGTGTATGGACTCCGTGCAGATTGGTGGTGGAGAAATTTAGATCGAGTTTCAAATTTCAGTAAGGATATAGAACTCATTCATCAAGATTAAAAGTTCAGAGACACAGTGAAGTTTTATATGGTGGATATCTAGGTGCGAGAGACAATGTATTCTTGTCTTGGAGACGCTAGACTTTCAATACATGCAGATTTCCACTTCGATGTGTCCACTGGACCATAGGAAATAAAGGTCTGGAGCTCAGAAGAGGATCCGCAGTGGAGAAACCAGCTAGAGTCATGTGGAGAAAAGACTTGATGTGGTGACATTGGCTGAGATCATGCAGGAGGTCTTGGAACTGAGAAAAGACACAGAGCTAGAGCACTGTGAAAATTCCATCTTTTGCATAACAGTTGGAGGTAGGAACAGTGAGGAGTGGGAGGGGAAGGGAGAGAATGTGGAAATAGTGCTGTCTTAGAAAGAAAAGAGGAGACTGTCCAGTCATCAGGATCACCTCCTGCGGGTCTCTGTCAAAATGTTACCTTGGTGAGGCCCTGGCCAAACATTCTCCACTTTAAATGGCAAAACTAAAGCAGAGTTCCCTCTTTCCCCTTCTCTCCAGAGCACCTGTGCCACCCAGTACACTATGCAGTGCACCTCAGTGGGTTTGTAAGGCTGCTGTCTTTGGAATGCACGCTCCATAAGGGCAGGGCTTTGAGCCTCCTGTATTTATGGGATGAACAAGTTCAGGTAGGATAAGAGGTGAGCGTCTAACTCTTGGTATCAGAATGTGGTGGGGCTTGTGCCGGGCAGGATAGGTGAAAGAGATGCTAGACTGTAGAGATGTGGGAGTGAGTGAGAAGGGAGGGAGTTACTAGAATTGCACGTGTAAGTCAGTCTTGCCACAAGTTTGGGATGGAGAAGGGCAAAGAGATTGGGCAAGGGCTGGAAGGTGTAAAAGACTGAGTTTTATTCTCTTATTTATATTGCTGGGAGAAATTAGTCAAGAATATGAAAAACTTGGGACAGGTGATAGTGGGACATGATAGAAGGTGCTTCAGCAAAGGGAATTACAGAACCTTTCTAGATAAATTCACAGTGATGGAGGTCATTGAGGGAATCCTCTCCTAAACCATTTCTTTGTTTTGTGAAACTAATATCTGTTGGTCCCTGGAAGGGAGAAGAGAATGGGTAGCAGTGGGACATGAAAGCTGTCTGGATCCTACAAACAGATGTGGCTTCTTAGGCCCCAGGCTCCGTTAGAGGAGCTGCCAGTGGACTTGAATAGTAATAAAGAGGGGGTGGGGGTGGGGGACAAGTGTCAAAGCTAAAAATGCCACGGGGGTTATTATTTAAAATATTTGTTTTGTGATTTAAGTCAGCAACAGGCAATTTAAACCAGTGTGCACTGCAAACAAGAAGGCAGTGGGCACCTCACAGTGTTAAACTCATTACCTGGGGCGTGTCTGTGTCTACCCAAGGGTTTGTGCAGAGCCTGAGCAGGCCTGCGACTGGGCTGTCAGGAAGAGGGGGGAGCCTGGGAACAACAGGGAGGAGATGAAATGAGTTGTAGACACAGCTGGATCCGGAATGTGTAGGCTTAAAATACTGATGGGCATTTCCACCAGATTCCTGTGATTTCCTTCGCAAGTTTCCTTCAGAACCTTCATTTCAGATGGGTCTGAGGCCTGCCCTCCTAGGCCTGGCTGCAGTCATTCCGATTTTCTGTGTCCAAAAGTGACAAAAGCACCCTCTCCCTTTGGCCAAGAGTCTTAGAGGGGCATTACTGGGCTATTTTCTAAACCCCAACTCTTACTTATTCCTTTATGTCCCTCTCAGGTTCATAAAATTCCATTTGCCCTTCCACACTCAGCTAAGAGCTGAAGTTTTACCTTTGAGGGAGCTGTGGGGTTGAGAGATCCCTGTCTAAGTTCGAGCCTATTTATTTACTTTTTTTATTTATCGAAACTAAAAGCCCAGCAGAGCAATAGGCAGGCACAGGGACCTTGAAACACACATGGCACCAGAAGACCTGTGCCTATACCTGGAGTAGATGGGAACCCAGTTCACGGCCAACGTTGTCCAGGGGACTTGTGCGACTGGAATGGCCCCATGCCTCCCCCAGCCCTGTGGAGACAGAAAAACAACCTTTAGCAAAAAAAAAAAAAAAAAAAAAAGATGCAGCTGGAAGTTTGGGACTTGTCAGAGTTTATGGTTTGTTCTACATGGTCTCAGGAGAGAACACCACTGAGCACCATCCTTACTGTCACCCACTATCTGCGCCATAGCCTAGGAAATGAGGGAGCATGGAACACAAGAACTTGTACATTTTGGCCTTCTTCCCATTGGCTTCTGAGTGGAAGTCGGACCTGCCCCACCCGGCCAGACCCAGTTTTTTGGGAAAGAAGGGCCCTCTTCCTGCACAGGCCAAGCAGGACCTCAAGTGGCCTCTATCCTGGAGGAGCCTGAGGCACTACACCCAGCTATCATTTTTGCAGGAGTTCACTAGTGTGTTTACAGGGATGAGGGACACCTGATTTCTTACCCAAAACTTTGTCCTTATCAAGAACTGAAGGACATCTCCAGACACAGAGGAAGCTGTTGCCTCCCAGAAAAACCTGAATAATAGGCCAGAGTCATCTGGTCCCTGATGGTCTTTCTGATTGGCTGTGGGGCTTTCTAGTCATTCTCCTCCTTAGCCTGTGACTTTAATCCTCTATGGAAAACGGAAAATCCCATTTGTTTACAGTAGACTCCCAGCCTGTGCTTACTGGCATTCCTGGCAATTCTCCTCCTCTTTCCCCCTCCAAAGCCCAATCTTACACACCCCTCACCCTCGCCTCCCTTCCCCTCCACAAGGAAAAGGAAGGCTTTTCTTCAAGAAAAAGTGGGATTTTCTGAAGTCCGTTACTTTGAGGTGCTAGCAGCCTTCTAACAATATTTTCCTTCTTCCTGGATGTAAAGAATTTTTCAGTTTCTCTACTTCCCAGGTATCATCTTCTCTTAACAGCTCCATCCCCTCCTTGATGTTACCACGTTTGGCTCTTCTGAGGCTCTGCCACAAACCTCAGCACCATTCTGGAGCCGCCTAAAATATAAAGCACTCAACATTCACTGCTGATGAAAAAAATAGTATAACCTGCTCTATTACCTGTGTACAGGAAGAAATTTTTTAAAAGCAGAAGAAACTTGTGCAGACCTTTGGTAAACTATCCTTTAACAATGGAGCCGCTGAAATTATTTCACTAGATAGTTAAATTCCTTCATTGTTAGAACCACTGAGCAAGGTTTAACTGACCTTTTTTTTTTTTTTTTTTTTTTTTTTTTAAGGTGCTCTACCTCGTCCGGGGCCACACTCCTATTGCAATAGGGGGCTGGAAAGGCTCTTTCACAGTAAAAGATGGAGGTAGACACTTTAAAGGTGTTGGTCAGGAGCTGCTTCCTAAGCAAGCGATCAAAGCCCTGGCTACGAGGAACAGGAGCGCCCCTTAAGCTCCAACAGGGTCTTTCTGGGTGTTTGCACATCTAAATAAATCTAACGATTTCCCCGACGCTCTGCAAACACTGATGCTCCCGCCTGTGACTGGACTCCTCTCCCTCCCTCGCACAGATTGACCCCTCCTGACTCCCACTCCGCCCCCCGGCTACCCTCCCGGAGTGACTCCACTGCCCCAGTCCCTGCCGTCCTGCCGGACCATTCCAGGAGGGCACGCGTCGCGGTCACCTCTTCGCTCAGTCAGTTTCCCTTCGCTCCTCCTGATCCAGCCAGCCTATCCTTGTTTTCCGGCACCTGTACGTTTTTTGGTACCTGCTCAAAGGTACCACCCAGAAGGGGGAGGAGGGAGTTGGCGTCGAGCCTGCACTGGAGAAAAGGCTAAGGACCCTGCTGGAGTGACTAGCGCCCAGGTGGCCAGGCCCTAGGGCACCCCTGAAGCCTGGGAAGTCCTGAAACTCCCAGCTTCTCGGAGCGCAGACCGCACTCCCGCGCCTCGCAAGCGGGTTGGGCCATAGTGTGTGAGTGGGGAGGGCCCAGAAGAGTGCGAAACCTGCGCTGGGGTCAACGAATATCTTTAAATTTTTTGAGGGTCTCCAGAAATGGCCGTTCCATAGCAATGGTGTGACTCGCCCTGAGCCGTGCGGGAAGTGGGGGTGGGAGACTTTTCCCGAGCTCGCCAGCGCTAACCTCACTGTAGAGGGGGTGGCGACCTCAGTGGTATGTGCCCGGGGGGAAAATAAGACTTCCCCACAGGTTAATGAACAGCCCGTTGGGGTGCAGGTTAACAAGGGCCTGCCTCGCCCTCCCTTGCACACTCCCCGGACACACACCTTTTAAGGGATCTTTTGTTTTTACAGAGCATTGCTTTCTCTTTTTGTTCCCCCTCGAAATATCACAGGGTTCGGTCTGGGTTAATATTTGATGAGGCACTGGCTACCTTGCTTACCTGTCAGCCGCTCCTGATGTAGTGCGGGGCTGCGCTTGCCCTTCGGGATGCGGAGGACACCTCCCTCCGCAAGCCCGATCCCGGTCACCCCTTCTCCATAGCCTCCAAGTGACCCCCTTGCCTGCTGCCTTCGGTAACGCGCTCTGGCACCCAATTTCATTTGGCGAGGGGGTAAGCTGAGATTTCGTTTCTGCACTTGACCTACCGCAGAAAATTCGCAAATCCTTTGATTGTCTGTTTAAAATGAGGAGGAAACCGGCTCCCTTTGCGGCGGGATTACAGTGGGAACAAGATCTAAAGATTCTCTTGTAATTCGGTGAGGCCGAGGGAATAGGGTTTTGCAAAGGAGAAAAGGAGCTCTGCGAGGGAGGCGATAACTAAATCGGGTTTTAGACAAAAGGATTTTCCCCAGCTAAAGTGGCCGAAGACAAAGGAAAACATAATCTATTTTGGAAGATTTCCAAGATATGCCACATTAACCTTGGCAGATAAATTTTGCTTTTCCCAGCGCCCCCCCTTCCCTTAAAGTCTGGTTTATCATATTTACATAAGTAGCATTACAAGGGATGTATCTATTATGAATCTAAAGGGCTAGCTCACATTTCACGGGAAAACCCAGGCAAGTTTCACTGTTGCTTTACCCTGGGTACTGGGTTGAGCCATTTCCATTTAAATACCCCCTGACCCAAGGATTACCTCAATGGACTGACTGCACGGGTTTTGTAATTTCCTGAAAATGAGATTTCGATTTATAAAACAAGAAACCAATTAGTAACCAAATGAGGCGAAGTAGATCCACTAAAATTGACCTAATCCCACAGGCACCATTTAGGCCCGTTCTTGGCGAATGAATGATGAGCCCCAGTCTAGCGTGAGCTCAAAGCATCATCCAGCTGTGTTATTGCAAGCAGCAAAAATAAATTGATCGAGCTTTTCCTTCCAAATGAATTTCATACCCTTGACAACATATAGATTACAGACCAGGCATCCTCACCTCCTTGACTCAGACAGACAGAGGAGGAAGAGAAGAGTTTTTTCTACTGTTTTGTCTTGTTTTTCCTGTTAATATATAAACACAATCTTTCCATGGAAATTGTTTCCTTCTTGTAGCCCTTCCCAGGGACCAATACCTCCCGGTAGATGGTGTTATGACTTTTAGGCAAAAGGGTAAGGCAGAAGCCCTACAAGTTGTTGACAGTCACTATCACAAGCTGGGCACTTTGGGGAAAAGACCTAGGAGGCTGAACTCCTCAGACCCTGCAGCAGCTTGCCCCAGCCGCATGGGTCTCTCCTGGGCCAAGGGTAGAGGAGTTCGGGAAGAGGCTGGCTCGGAAGTAATCCTGAAGACCCCAAATCCCTTGCGTCCTGCAGAGCCTGCTCCTCGTTGCTGAAGCACAGTCCAGGCGGTCCTCTGGTGGGGCACAAAGCAGCTTTGGTCTTTCCACTCCACTCGTCTGAGACTGGGTACTCCGGAGAGGGGACACAGAATGGGCACTCCTAGTTGAACCAAGCTCCTGGAGCAGTTTCTGGGCAGAAGCCCTTCAAACACTGAGGCTAGGAGGCAAGGCGTACCTGCTCCCTTTTATAGTGCTTGGGTCGTCTCGGGCCGCGGGTGAGTGTGGCAGAGCTCCCAGGGGCATCGGTGACTGTGTGCCTACCCTCCGCAATGTGTGCGCTGCCCTCCCCTGTTTGCTGCTGAGGGGCCAGAGACTCTGCACCCCACCCCGGGAATGCACTGTGTGGGTAAATCTTGTGGAGAGCTCTGTCAGCGTGCTGGGCCCTCCTTCTGCCCTTTGAATGCTCCACTGGCCCCCAGCTTAGGCTTCCAGTTCAGGACCAAGCTGCCAGCCAACCTGAACCTGCTGCTAATGAACGAAATCCCAAAAACCAAAGCAGGGCAAAGTTCGGCCCGGTCCAGATTAAAACTGAGGACAAACGCATACGGGCGTGTGCTGCGTGGTGCACAAGTGTTGACGAGTTTTCCCAGGACTTTGGGACTTGGAGCGTGGCGCGGACTTGGCGATGCCGCCTCCCCACAGTCCCAGCAAGGCAGAGTTGCAAGACAAGAGGATCTTTCTTGGGTTCTACTGGGCTGCGGACACCCACGACCATACCCAGCTCGCCCTTGGGCACTACGTTATGGAACAGGAGCTCCCTTTAAAGTTTAGAGGACCCGGGTCTTCGGGTCAGGGACCGAGCAACTCGAAGGGAGGCGGCAGGTTCGCACCCGCACCCACTGGGATGGCGCTCGGAGCTCAGAGGAAAGACGTCGGGGAGCAGTGGGAGCCCCTGCGCCGCTTAGGGACAGTGTGGAGCTGTGGCACGCAGGACGCTGACCCAGCCAGCCCCGAGCTTCGGGGTGAGAGAGGTGCGGGGGAGGCCTCGATTAGATAAATGTCCAGGTCTGGCCACAGCCGCGGAGGACCAGGACTTGGGCGGTAAAGCCGCCCGTACCTACCTCAAACTTACTCTACTGCAAAACCTGTGTTCCTATTCGCCAAGCAGAAAAAAGCAGCAGGACCGCTTCAAATAATTAGGGTTCCCTTTCCTCACACAAAATGTAAAAGTCCATTCATCAGAGGCTGGTAATGCGTGATGCACTAAGACCATTACGTGTTCTTAGGGACTAAAGCTCATTTTCCTGAGAAATACCTGCGCCGACAGAGAAATGCGGCAAGAATCCGTGGGCTTGAGTTCTGTGACCCCGTTTGTCTGTAGAAGTTCGAAGCTGCCGACATTTCCAGAACAGAAACAACTCCCGAGAAATCAGCCTCGTCCTCTGTACATTTAGCTGGGAGTTAGCTTCAGGAGGAAAAGTGTACCCTGATTTAAAGACATCTTACCATAACTGTGAATTCTGGGTTTTTTTTTTTTTTCCTGTTGCTTTCTACTATTTTTATTAGTGTTCCTTCTCTTTAAAAAACAAATGTACTTTTAAACCAAATCTACAATTTCAAGCACATAAATCTGCTTTGGAAATACTCTGCACAGAGTTTAGTTCTGCACTCCACATTTTAAATCAACATCAAAACTGGAATTAAACAGAGAAAAGCAGCATGAAGCATAAACTGTAGTTAAAGACTTTTCAATGAGAAAAACTTCTGTAAGAAAATAAACATGGAAACCTAATGCTCAATCATTTCTCTGAGCAGCAAGGAAAACAGCCTTAAATCACCCATCCACGTGGGAAATGGGACCTCTTTTTCTTTTTCAAGTCTCTGCCCATATATATATATAGTGATTAAGGATTTCAATCTTGAGGTGAATGTTCTAGAAATAATCTGTGAAGGTTTGTTTAATGGCCTTTGACTTTTGTAAGGTTTCTTTTTTTTTCCCCCCGAGAAGCTAGTAATTGCAATGCTTTGACTATTTTTTAAAAGACATTTTGATAATGATATGGTAGAGCGATATTACCAGGATTCTGAATAGCAATGAATTTAAAAACCACGTGTGATCCTGAAAGTTTATTCTGCACACCTCTGTCACCAGCCAAAATTGTATTAGTGCTGAATTATGGATATGTACTTCTTTTTAGCTGAATTTGTCCTGTTTTGTATCTGTAGCAGGTCAAGCCATCTCTTTTTTACCTGCCTCCTGGCTTTCACTGCAACAAAGATTTATACATTTCTATATCCCTCAATTTTTCCTTTGCAAGGCTGTTTTAGAATAGACTATGTTATCAATCAGGAGATGTACACTTTTAATGATTTCACAGTAGTATTCCTTGATTTCTTTCTTTTTCTATTAATCACCAATCTAGGGGATTTATTCTTAGATTATTCTTAGATTTATTCTTAGATTAATAGATCTAAGATCTAATAAATCCATTCTTAGATTTATTCTAGATTTATTCTTAATTATTTCAGGTACTCATATCTCACTGCTGCATTCCCTCTTTCTTTCTCTTACCCACGCCTGAGCAGCTCAATATTGTGTCTACTAAGGTAAACTAAGGGAAAGTTGAAACAAGGCCCAAACAAAGCCACTAGACACTAGAGGGGGGAAATGTATTCACTGTATTCAGCAAAGGTCGTGGAAAGGAATTACCTACGTTTTAATGATTTCTTCTTTCTTTCAAATGTAAGTACTGAAGAATTTTTGTTTTTTCATTTAGTTTATAGCCTTTAGGCATTACAGGATAATATAGATAAAATGTGATACAAACATAAACTGAACTTGTACATTGTGTTGCCTATAGTTAAGTCACCAGACATATAATTTCATTCTGTGTATCTTGCAAAATCTATGTTACATGGAATATGATGTTTACCAAGAGAAAATAGCTATCCTTAAGACAAAATATAATGGAGGATCGTCTATGTACTAGGATTATTTCAAGACAGAAGTAAAGAAGAACTTTATCTTCAAATTCTATGTTGCTCGTACATAAAATTACCATCATACAAAGTATGCATTTCCTCCACTGCCTTGGATCCTAGTCTCACCCAGCGCTGCCCGGAGTCAATGCTGAACCCAAATTTAGCACCCCCTGCAGGCTGTGCCCGGTTCTGTGGCCTGTCGCTATTTAACTCCTTTTGAGCATTCCTTTGAAAACTCTTGGGTATTGTTTTCGTTTCTTGCTGTATTTTTCTTTACTATTTCAATGTGCTGTGTTTGGATTTGGGGGTTTTTAAAAGCATACACTCTCAAAATGAAAGCCTCATCCCTACGATCCAGCTGTTCCGATGACCCTGTCTGTCTCACAGGGTGGGGGCTGTGGGTGAGTTAAGAGCTCAGCAGTAGCTGGAGAAATAAAGGATTGGCCCAGAGTTCACACATCCCTCCTCCCTGAAACTCACGCTCACCCACTGAGGATGGGCCAGGCGGACGGGGCCCAGGGCTCGGAGAGGGGGCGCTGGTGAAAGCACGAATGCTGGCTAAAGTAGCCAAAGGGGAGCGGCCTGGCCGTTGGGGGACTTCCAGCAGTAGTCTTTATGGGGTTTTCTTTAAAAATAACTAGAAGTTGCCTCTAAAAGTCCCACACTGGCTATGAGTTTACTTTTTGTTTCTCCTGTTTTGTTTCTATTAGGACACGATTTATAATTTGTGGGATTAGCCCTTACACAAGAAAGCTTGCTCTCGTAACAACAACAAAAACAGCCGGGTCCTCTCAAGGCCACGCCTGCTCTGGGTCAGCATGAAATAGACTAGCGTCCCAGCCCAGCGACTCCCCGGGCTCTGGGGTCCCGCGTGGTGCCCGCCCCAGAACACCGACCCGCTATTCTTCTCCTCCTCCGATTACTAGCAGCCTCACAAGCAGCACCATATGCTGCTTCTGATCAAACAGCGAGCGACATCGGCACCGATAATTGACGAGACCCGCTAGAAATCACGCAGAAAGGGAGCCCACTGAGACCGCAGGGGTTGACAAATCACTGCTAATAATCCTGTTAGGAACAGCGCGGCCAGCGGGGTTCGCAATAGCTTTATTTTTATAAAGTAGGCGTTGACAGTATAAAAGACAAGGAGATCTCTTTTTTTAAACAGAAGGCAGTGTGGCATAATGGTAATTTTCCCAGCACAATTTGGATAGAAAATATGGATTTAAAATACATAGATCCTCCCTCTTCTTTTTCTTTTAAAAAACTTTTCAGGTACTTTCAGGCTAGATTCCTCTCTTCCTGTGGTTTCCACGGTCAAATGAGAACTGTTGAAGGAACCATTTTAAGAAGAATCGACTCTAAGAGAACTTTAGTTTGAGGGCAGAATTGAACTATAATTTTAAAGTTTTCTTGTAGCGCCCTTGACTAATTTTGGAGCATGTTTGGCAAGCTTGACATAAATATTAAGCAAAGTGAAACTCCAAACCCAATAACTACTTTCTCTCCCCATCCCCATTTCTTAAAAAAGAAAAAGAAAGAAAAGGAAAGGAGAAACCAAACAACTACAATCAACAACAAATCTTTATGGACCAAATAAAAAGTTCTCATTTTTAAATCGTTTCGCTTGGGTTGTGTTTGTTTGTCTATTAATCTCTCCTTCACCATCCAAATTTTGCTCTCCTGGCAAAAACATTTCTAAAACATTCTTTTAAAAATCTGTTATTTGGCTGCAAGCAAAGAAAAGAATGAGTAAATGGAAGAGAGAAGTGTCTTTTCCTTACTGAGTATTCATAGTTCCTTTTATGCGGTAGTGTTCCATGAAAGCTCTTCTGTTCTTACACAGCGAATGTTTATAATCAAAATATAATTTTTACATCATAGCAGCAGCTCAGCTTGTCTACCTTCTAGGCTTCCTCATTAGACAATTTTCCCAGAATCCAGTCACCAACTGGTCACCCAGATGATATTCTCTAAGCAAGCTAACCATTTAAATTCAATCTTATATATTTTAGAACTACCTCGTATCTTACAGATGATAATAAAGCCAGAGCAGCAAATCACCAAGCCTCACAGTTTCAGATTCTGAAAACGCCTTGAAAATTTAGAATAAATTTACTGCAAGCATCCAAGAGACTGAGTAAACTTGCGACATACTCACGAATATGCCTGTTTCTCATCTGCAGAACTACAGACACATACAGATGTTATTACCTGGCTTAGCCAGCTCCTTTACATGGGTTTATCTATACTTAGCAAAATACCCCATTCAGCATTGCCCCTGGCTTCTACTAGACACAGTTCCAGCAAGAGAAATAAAAAAGAAAGTCGTGTTTAGATTAGTGGTACCCTCAGTTGAGCCCAGTATCTGAAGTGTTGACAAAAGCACCGTTGGGCTCCCTCCCAACTGAACACATCTGATGGTGTGAAGACAAAGTATGAATGGAGAAACAGAGTCTGGAAAGGCAACAAGAATTCCAATTCAACCAGGACCTTAGTTAAGTAGCCCAAGCTAAACTTTCCTTTGCAAAGAGTGTGTATCTACTTCTTTGCTCAATAGAGTAGGCTCAATCCCTGGCAAATCTTCTCCCCCTTCTGCCTTTGACATCCGCTCTACACAAAGTCACTTACCTTCTGGGAACACCACTCTCATTTTGAGATAGCTGGTGGTGAGTCTGATTATGGATGCTTTGTCCAGCTGCGAGGTGATGGCCGAGGGCAAAGGCAATAATTTAGCCAGTTCATAAAACTCACTGTTTTCTTTCTCCCTCCTAGTCCGAGCAGCATTTTTGGACTTTTCTTTCATTGTGTCTGGTTCCCCCTTTCTTCTTACAGCGTAAACTCCACAGATTCATACAAAACCCAAGATCAGCTTTCAACTAGAGATCATACTAGGCGAAAACACAAACGCGGACATTGAATGAAAACCTGAAGTCTGCACAAGAGACAGTGTGCGGATGACAGTAAAAAGCCAGTGCAGCGAACAGAAAATATTTTCTTTGAAGACATAAGATGCAAGTGTAGGAAATTTGTTCATCCACGGCAATTTGGGCAACCCTGGCGGTCTCTAGATTTGAGATGCTGGCAGAACCCCTCAGGTTTTCTTCTATTCCGAGTTTTCTTCTATTCCGAGTTTTCTTCTGTTCCTCGCTGCAAACCCGGTTCCTTGGAAAATCGACATCATAATTCCCGACGGTTGCTCTTCAGTTTCTCGGCATTTGAGGCGGCTCCCAGCCCGTTTGGGAACAGGAATCCTGGATAATTCTTTCAGACCACTGCGAAGGCAACAGCATCAGAGCATGAGAAATCTGAGGCTCCCACTTTACCCCTCGCCCCAGTTCCAAAAAAACGGCCGGAAAGGGCCTCCGCACGCCTCGGCTGTCCTGGGCAGCATGAGGGGGGAGTGTTTTTGAGATGTGGACCGGACAGTGGGACCGGACCCCTGTACGCACTGTCCACACTCCCTCACCAGTGCCGGCTACAGTCTCCAGCCCCTTTGGAAGCTGCCCAAACAACAAAGCGCGTGTTTTCGAAGAGCGTCGGGAGACGTCGGCCGGGCCAGCGCCTGCGGTCCCGGATTCCTGCACAGCCGGCGGCGCCGTGCGGGCCCGGGACTCCGCAGCCCTGGAGTTTGGCTCCCTCCCTGACAGCGGTCTGAGGTCTGAGCGAGTCCTCAAAAAGCAGCGCTTAAAACGTCAAGCCCCTGGGGACCCGCGCGGCGACCCGGGGCTCCCCGCCCGGCAGGGGCAGGGGCTCGGGCTGGCAGTGCGGGTTAACAGGTGGCGCTGGCGACGGCTCCCTCGGGCGCGGGGACGCAGACGTCCCGCCCCAGCCTCGCCTCCCCCAGGACGAGCCGCGCTGGAGGCTCCAGCTGCACCTACCTTCGGTCCGCGCGGGCCGCAGAGGGTGCGGAGGCGCCCGCCCGCCAACTGCACGCGTGCCTGCGGCCCCACTAAGCACCTCCGCCGGCCTCTGCGCGCCCCACCGCCGGAGCGGAGCCCAGCACCCCCTGGCTCCTTGTGCTCGCTCATGAATGGGGGGGTGCCAGGCAGAAGGAGGATGCGGGCTTTGGGACTGGAGCACTGGTTTTAAAATCCTCCTCCTCGGTACTTGCTAGCAAGCCAGTGCTATTCCTAATTGGAAGCCAAAAGCGCCCCCCCGTAACTTCTTCATAGCTTACGAAATTTAGCTTCAACTTCACTCCCGGGCTCCCTTTCTCCCGCCTTCCCTCAATGCCACTCACAAGACTTCCTGCTTCTCATTGGCTCGGCGCCCAGGGGCGAGGCGCTCATTGGCCAATCGGGCTGAATGGCTGGGAAACGCCCCACGCCTGTCTAGCCCCTAGCCCGCTGCTCCGAGCTCCGCGTCCGACGACCCGCGTGGCCGCCAATGCGCCCAGGGCGCGGGGTCGACGCTGCCCCTCGCTGCTGCGGCTCCCAGCCTCCGGGTCCTGGGAGCTGTGCGCTCCCGGCGCGGCTCCGGCTCCCCGCGGCTGTCTGGGCCTCCG